>NC_083338.1:41846397-42171599 GCF_019175385.1 Lycium barbarum
TTGTTGACTCAGTTGGTTGCGGCCCAGACTCAGAGGCCAAGCGCAGGGCAAGGTGACAGGGCTGTTAGTGCAAGAGCCCGTGACTTTATTGCTTTGAAACCCCCGGAATTCTTTGGGTTGAAACTGGAGGAGGATCCCCAAGACTTTATTGATGGTATGCTAAGGACGCTCCGGTTGATACATGCTTCAGACACTGAGTCGGTAGAGCTAGCGTCCTATAGATTGAGAGATATCTCGATCCAGTGGTATACAGTATGGATGGCTTCGCGGGGAGCCAATGCACCTCCGCCGGTATGGCAAGAGTTTGTCGATGCTTTTCTCCATCACTACATGCCTCCAGAAGTTCGGCGAGCTAGGGCCGATAAATTCTTGAATCTGAGGCAAGGTAGCATGAGTGCCACAGAGTATAGTCTTCGCTTCAATTCCTTGGCTAGGTATGCTTCGACCATGGTAGCGGATATGGGCGATCGGGTGCACCGGTTTGTGAAAGGCCTAGGGCCACACTTGATTTGAAACCTTCTGGAGTATGCTGTGTTGTGGCACCAGCGTCGGAGTGGTGACCACGCTCCTGAGCCTTATGCATGATTTTCTATTTGCATTATGTACACGTGTCTTCAGTACAGATTTTGATATTTTGATCCGGTATTCTCTCTCTGTACCCTTCACTTCAGTTATGGCTTTGTTTTCTGTATCTTATGCTTTACATACTTAGTACATCTTTCGTACTGATCCCCTTTCTTCGGGGGCTGCGTTTCATGCCCGCAGGTGCAGAGGTTCGTGATCTGTCAGTGTAGGCCACACATTCTGCTGTTATAGAGTGCTCCTCTTGATCCGGAGCCCATATATTGGTACATATCTTTTGTGATGTATACGCTTCTGTATATTTGATTATTTGGGGTACGGCGGGGCCCTGTCCCGCCATATGATTCTGTTATGGTTTGTAGAGACCTGTACTCATATATGTGGGTAATGGGTCATGTGTGTGTTCGCTTGTCTATGATCTGCGTCTTAATGCGGTCCCGTTTGCTATTATGGCCAAACGACCTAGTTTTCTGTACACGTGCACGTATCTGGCGATGTACATTCCGCCAATCTATCAGATTTGGATGCGGCTTAAATGGCCTGAATGTTTGTATATGTGTATATATTCGGCGATGTGTATTCCGCCATCCCTTCTGACCTTGATGTGATATTGTTGCACGTGCGACCGCTTAAGATAATATTCGCTTCTAATCCGTTTAAAATGATTAATATGAAATCTGAGATAAGTTAGAAAATGACGAGTTAGCACGTGAGTTTGTTTGGGGTGTCCAAATAGGGCACCAGTCGCGGCCCACGGAGTTGGGTCGTGACAAAAGTGGTATCAGAGCGGTTTGTCCTCGGAATGTCTACAGGCCGTGTCTCGTAGAGTCTTGTTTATCGGTGTGTTGTGCACCACATCTATAAACAGGAGGCTACAGGATCTTAGATCGTGCGATAGAGCCAGCCGTAAGAAATGAATTCCTTTTTACTAACCTTTGATTTTAGCCGAAGAACGGTATCGACAAAAGACAGTGACTGATGATATTGGAAGCTACAAAGTACACAGGTAAGCAATGGTATGAAAGATGTATGTTGGGGAAGTCATTTGAAGTATGATTGAAATATAAAGTTGAAAATCGAAAAGGAAAGTAAATAGAAAAGTGTCGCCGGTGCTGTTTGAGTTATGTATGTGAGGTAAGTCTCGATATATTCATACTTTTACTTGAAATTATTAGCCTTGTGTGGCTATGATACGTACGTATATATGTTGGCCCTGTGAGGCATTGTTGGTATTTCTGCGTGCAGGTGTTGGGATAGTAAGAAGTACAGAGGAACCTCTGCTCAAATTTTTCCAAAATTATAAAAAGGAAAATGAGATATAAGTTCTTAACATGTCTTGAAAGTCGATACCGATAGAGTAAATCTATTTTGGATTAAAGTTTAAGAGATACCCTCCATGTCATTCGTAAGAAGCACCGTCCTTATCTCGGAAATTTTTATTTCGAGAAAACATATATGAGCAGCAAATTTGCAATTTATTTAAACGGACAAAAATACGTTCCAACCACACTTTTCTTTAGAAAAGCCTATGTTGAAGGGCAAAAATGTCCAGCGATTAAGTTTCACCTTATTGGAAGAATACAAAGCGTATGACAAGCAGTCAGGAATTAAATGGTTCGCTCACGACTCAAAAAACAAATATATATGTATATGGAGGTAATTATGTGAATTAAGTACTAAGAAGTTTTGCGATGTTTGTCGGACTCCAGTTTCCTCTGCTGGTAGTTGGAGAAGGCCTTACAGTAACATTTTATCGGTTCTCATCGACTAATTGGAGATGGAATTTGTGGAATAAAAATTTAAACTTGTGGGTTTTTTAGAATTAGATATATAGACGAAGGTAAATACTGAGGATTTAAAAAAGGGAGACACAGTAATTATATAGTCAGAAAAGTAAAAGAATCCTCTCTAGATCGTGGTGGGACCCGCAACGAGAAGGTTTTGGAAGTTGTTAAGACCCCGACTTGCCTAAAAATTACGTGATAAAGGTCGTGTGGGGCAGTTGATGTGATTATACCGGCCTTAACGCAGCTAAATGCATTAAAGTTTTAAGGTTAAGCGTGCTAGGGCTAGAGCAATTTTGGGATGGGTGACCCCCTGGGAAATGTACAAAAATTTTCACGAATATAGATATCAGAGATAAATAGGAAATTTGGGGCAACCTAGAGGGAATTAGAGTATGTGGAATGGTTAGAAACTTTATAGGGGTCGCGTGAGCTGAGACGGATTAGATTGGTGAAAAGGAAGAAAGAACAACGCAACTCTGGAATTAGAGTAAGTTTGAACAAGTGATTGAGGATGTTTTGTAAAAGAAATGACAGTGATACATATATGTATGTATAGGACCCCCCTTTTATGACTATGTTGATCGATAGGTGAACCCTAACAGCTAGTGTTGTAATATATGGAAGACAATAAGTGGACAGAATTCACGAGATAAAGTGAAAGGTATGATACAGATGTTACGAGATAAACTGATATTGATTTTGCTACCGGTTTGGATTGGAAGATTCTAATACAACGATATTTGGAAAGAAAAGAGAGTAATTGAGTGGAAGATAAGGAGATCAAAATGTCAGAAAAGTGAAAAGTAAGAAACGTAATTAAGCAGAGCCTCAAAAAGAGCCGACGGGCAAAGCACGAAATTATTTGCAAAGAGGAACTGGAATGTAATAGTGCAGGGCAAAAGGAAAACCTATGGTATGGAACGATGAATCATGTGAATATCAAGTAATTCGATTATCGAGAAAGCGGAACGACAGATAAGGAACGGGTGTGAAAGAAGGGATAACTTGGCCGAATCTTCTAATGAGGAAGAATATGATTATTAAAAGATAAATTGTTACATTAACTACATTATTTGAGGACCAGCTATCAGATAAGATTTTGTACTATGTGATCGAGAGATCTCATCGCCTCATGATTTTATTAAGATCTCGTGCGAGGCTAATCAAGTTATAGACTGTAAAGAATAAGGCATGGATATGGTATAAGTACAGCCCCTTAAAAAGGGGGGGGGAGAGCGTATTACGTTGGACTTAAAACGATATTAAAATATCTTTAGGTGTAAGCAAGGAAATCTATTGACTTGAGGCCAGAGCTTAAATGTATCTACAAACCAAGAGAATAAAGGAAAAGAAGGAAAGATGCCTTAAGAAAATGCTTCTTGCCAATATGAATTATGATATGTTTATGTCATGATTTGAATCTCCCCCCCTCCCTCCTATCGGGTAAACTGTTGTTGTACCTAAGTACGCAGTAGTATGTTTTAAAGAATAGTAATAAAGGCAAGAAAATGGCTACGAGTTAAGTTCCTAAAGTAATGGAGAGGATTATCAGGCTCAAAGAATATTTCGGGTAATAACGATTATCGTAATAGGAATACCAGTGTTTGGTAGTTTGGAAATCTTTGAAGGAAAGAAAGGGGTTCGTTAGATACTAGAATATAGTTCATGGATCACTAATCACATGAAACATGAGAAGACACTCCATGAAATTATGTGGATTATCGGTACGAAGTGATGTTTGATCATATTTGTAAAGAACCCGCACGAGAAAAACTATCCCACTCATGATCTGGAATTAGCCGCGGTGATTCATGTTTTGAAAATGTGGCGGCATTACTTATATGGGGCCCACATTGAAATTTATACGGACCATAAGAGCCCCTAGTATATTTTAAGCAGAGAAGAGCTGAATTTGTGATAGAAAAGATGGGTTTGAATTATTAAAGGATTATGACGTCGATATTTTGTACCAACCTAGGAAAGCTAGTGTTATGGTAAACGCACTTAGTCGTAAATCTATGGGCAATTTGACCGGCGTACAGCCACAAAGGAGGAAGTAGCTCGTGAAATTCATCAGTTAGCTAGCCTTAGAGTTCGATTGGACGATTCTGGAAATATTGGGGGTTTCTGTCTGAGAAGTTACTGAATCATCGATTATGGAAGAGGTAAAACGGCGCCAGTTCAAGGATACCATTCTAATATGGTGCAGAGATATAACTCTTGATAAGAAAAAGGCCCAGTTCGAGACTTCGCCTAATGGGGTATTGTTATACAAAGTAGATTATATGTACCTGATGCTGCAGGGCTGCGGCGACCAATTATGGGCGAAGCACGATACTCAATATTCTGTTAATCTTGGATTCACTAGGATATATTACGATCTCAAATGCTTGTACTGGTGGGACGGTATGAAATGCGGCATTGCAGAGTTCGTTTGTCAATGCCCAAATTGTCAGTAAGTCAAGATCGAGCATCAAAAGCCCGGCGGATTGCTACAAGGAATGGAAATTCAGTTTGGAAATGAGAAACGATTAACATGGACTTCATTATAGGTTTACCGCGCACTCCGTGCAGGTACGATTCTAATTGCATTATTGTCAAAAGATTGACGAAATCAGCCCATTTCCTTCCGGATAGAACTACTTATTCGGCTGAGGATTATGTCAGATTCTATATTAAATAGATGATAAGACTACACGGGATCCCTGTATCTATTATAACCGACAGAGGTGCTCAGTTTACAGCGAATTTCTGGAGATCATTCCAGGAAGGATTGGGAACTCAGGTGAGTCTTAGCACAGTATTTCATCCTCAGTCCGACGGACAGGCTAAGCGCGCTATCCAGATGCTAGAAGATATGTTACGGGTCTATGTTATTGATTCCAGAGGTAGCTGGGATGACCGTTTGCCGCTTATTAAATTTGCCTATAATAATAGTTATCATTCCAGCATTCAGATGGCACCGTTAGAGTTCCAGATTGATGACTGGCTAATTCTGAAGATATCGCCTACGAATGGGTGTGATGAGATTCGATAAAAAGGGTGAGTTTAATCCGCGGTATAGCGGGCCGTATCGGATTATTTGGAAGGTAGGCGAGGTCGCCTATGAGCTAGACTTACCATCTGATCCGGAGGCAGTACATCCGGTATTCCGTGTATCCATGCTCCGTAAATGTGTTGGTGATTCTTCCAGAATATTTCCAGTGGATAATATTCAGATGACGGAGGAATTGTCTTATGAGAAGCAACCTGTAGCTATTCTGAATTGTCAAGTGAAGAGTTTGCGTACCAGGGACATATCCTCTGTTAAGGTCTTATGGCGAAACAATAATAGAGAAAAAATGACCTGGGAAGCAAAGGACGAAATGAAGAAGAAGTATCCTCACTTGTTCCCTGTACTTACAGGTAATTTGAATTTCTAAATCTATTATATTGATTGACAAATGATTTATGTGTGCTATTCATAAAGAGAAAATCCCCCGCCATGTTTGTGAGACCCTATAAGGCTAATTTAACATTTGAGGACGAATGTTCTAAAGGGGGGGAGAATGTTATATCCCGTGTTTTGTGCATTCGGGAAATTAGAAATGATTTTGACTTGAAAGAAATAAGGCTATGTTTTATTTTATCTAACATATGTGTGATATTCATGAAAAATATTGATGTGGAAATACGGGAGAAGGCCAAGGGAAAAATTGGAATTTTGGAAATTAGTTTCGGGAATTACAAATTATGATCCTTAGTGAATTGGGCTCAAGAAAAAAATAAGAGAAATTGAAGCCCAAAGTATATGGGGTGGCCGGCCATGAGGCTTGGCCCAAGCCCATGAAATTGGTCATGTGATTAGTCATGTGATCAATTAATATAAGAGGATAATTATATACATGTTCATCCATAGAAGCTTCAAGAAAATAAAACAAAGGAGAGACCAAGAGCTCAAGGCCATTCGGCCGAACCATAAGCAAGGAAAAAAGAATTCCAAGTCCTTTAGCTTTCATCAAAAAATCTCGTTCTTCTTGAATTCTTATTAAGTTCAAGACGCTCTCCGACATGGTATAATTAGTTAAGCAAGAGGACCACGTTTGCGGCAAGTTGAGATTTGAAGATAAAGGTAAGAATTCTACTCTTTTATGTTATGGAAGAAGTATACATGTTATAATGATTAGAATTGAATGAGAATTATGGGATTGTGTTGTGTGTGTGCATGGCCGTGTGTGTGTGAAAGTGGGTGTATGGCCGTGTGCTATAGAGTGGGGAAAGGAAGGTGAAATGCAATTCATTTAGTGTGTTAGTTGTGTCGTTGTGGCATTTATGACGTAAATAAAGGTTTGACGATTTAAGTCGGCATTATAATTGGTAGTATGTTATTATGGGGAAATTGTATGTTTTTAATATAGTTTCTATGTAACTATGAAAGTAGAATTCAAAAAAATGTGGATTTTGGTTGTCATTCATGAATTTGGAAGGAAACAATGCGACTTTGTTGTTTCGTCGCATTTGTAGAAGTTTTTGATAGAATATGGAATTGTCGAGATTGTTTGAATCCATGAGTATTGCTTGAAATGTTATTGAATTATGTTTGGACAACTTTGAATCAGTAAATGGATATGAGAATGTTGATGTTGGGTTGGAAGTGTGAAGTTAGAATGGGAGTTGTTGCATAATATAGAAAAGAAGAGCAATTATGTTAGAATGTGTTTTATTGCGATTCTTGATGTTGTTGGAATTGTTGTGGGTGTTGTTGTTGATATTGTGGCCGAGTTAATTCTCGGGGTTGTTGAAGTTATAGGGGAAATTCTGCCAAAATTTCGGTAGACAAATATGAATTTATGTTTGAATTCATAAAAGCTTGAAATCATATTTGGTAACTATGACCAATTGTAGATTTTGGAGCAAACGGGATTTGAGTTTGGGCGAGCGTAAGAAGTGAAAAAGGTATGTAAAGCTATCCCTTTCCTTCTTTTGGCATGTCCAAGACATACTAGGTTGAGATTTGAGCCTCGGGGGAAATTCTGTTCATGGAAATCCGAGTCTGATTTTAGGTACTATTCATTCAATGTAATTGAATTGTAATTCTTATGTTTTGTTGGAAAACTATTCGAACATCCATAATTTGCACAAATGTGATTGAATCGTTCTGAAACTTACATGGATGACTCCATAGAGTCTAATGTTCGTAATTTATGTCCGCCACCTCGACTTGACCCGAGGTGGGCCCACTAGCCTCGAGACTTCCTTCGTTTGTCTTACTTAATCTACTTTCGTATGGTACAAAGAGGGGACTTTTGCCTATGAATTTAAGGCTCCGTTTGATTTGTTCCATAAGTTATTTGAAAGCTCCTAAATGTGAACGTGTTACACCTCGGAAAATTTCCCGTTGGTACGCAAGTAAATGAACTAATGATGTGTGCGAGGAGTGCGAGTGTATAATGTTTCATGGGAAATGTATGAAAAGGGATGTCGATGATTAGAATGAAAAGTCGAGAAATGAGAAAAATTGAAAGTTGGCAAAACTGCCCAGTGGTCGTATATTGCAAAATACGGACCATAAAGTGCAACACGGTCCGTAAACTGGCAGTCGTAAACTGCCATGCAAAAGCTTCAGCTTTCTGCCCAGTGGTCGTATAGTGCAAAATACGGACCGTAAAGTGCAATACGGCCCGTAAACTTGAAGTCGTAAACTGGCATGTCCAACTTCAACTTTCTGCCAGCTGAGGAAGAGGTATAATACGACCTGGTGGACGGACCGTAAAGTGATTTACGGCCCGTAAACCATGGTCGTAAATCACCATGCATGCAGGCCAAAGTATCTGGTCCTGCTTAAGCTTAAAAAGGACCACGAGGGACGGTCCGAAAAGTGGAATACGGACCGTAAACCTCCATGGACGACCACTGTTCACCCAGCACAGATTTTCCAATTCATTAAATATGAGGATCAAGACTTATTTTATTTCATTACAACATTACACCACTTCTCTCTAGAACTTCTCTCTACATTTATTATATGATTTTTCAAGGATTATAAGCCATCAATAACATTAAGACAAGTGAATCAAGGATAAGGGAATCATCAAGGATCATCCAAGTCAAGAAATCCAAATGGAGAAAAACTAGGGGTTTGCTCAAAGAAGAGTATTATCAACAAAAGCTTGTTCCTACAACTTCTAAGGTAAGATTCATGATTTGTACAACATGTTTAAGGTATTGGAGAATTAAAATACATGGATTGTAGAAAATGTGGTCAACTAGGTCATGAATGATGAATAGTGACATCTTAAGAAATAGTTTGAATTGAGTTGTGAATGTTGCTGTGTTGTGATATGAATGTGTTATAAATGGTATTAAGATCATGAACTAAACACTTTAGACGAATGGACGAAGTTGGGTGTTATGACCATGAATGTGGGTGAATTAGAGGCAAATTGAGGAATCTAGATAATGTGGATAATGTGAATGACTAATGGCCATTGTTATGATATTGATGAAGGTATAAATGCTAGCATTGGAAGGGAACGTGCAAGTGTAGAATAGTTCGACGGAAAGGTATGTAAGGATAACCCTTCTTTCATAAGGCATGGTTCTTGGCCAAATTCCTAATTCCTTTATATGAGTATGTTGTCTTCACATGGTTGGCATTCCGAGCTCATAAGCTCACGACCCTTGATATGTACTATGATTATACTATGTTCCTCGCATGACGAGTAAGTCCATAATGTAGATGTAACGATAATGATGAGGATAGTAATGATGATGAGAGTAAAGTGAGATTAGAGATGCTTACGAGCTATGAGATATGTATATGTATGCCTATGAAGGGCTATGATAAGACCCCGAGCTTATGATGCCGGGCAAGACTATATGTATATGACTATGTATAAAGTATGTATACGATTACGAAACGCGCGCACACCTCTGCAGATGGTACGGATAACCCTGATGACTTGGTAGGGCCAGGTATGCATGATCTTGAGCCTTGGTTGGCCAAGTATATCTATATACAAAACACCGATCCTATAAGGTCGGGCATGCTATGTAAATGCTATGTATATGAAATGATTATATATATAAAATGAATATGAATGTGATAAAACTATGTATAAGGATACAAATAAGGACATGTATACGAATATGAGCACAAGTATGGTACGAGTATTGTTATGGGATACGAACGACGATGTATGCAAGTAAGTGACATGATGATGATGATATTACTGTCTCCCCTCCTATGCTATTTTCATATGATATCTATTATTCTTCTATATTTATGTTGATCATGCTTTACATACTCAGTACATTTTTCGTACTGACGTCCTTTTGTTTGTGGACGTTGCGTCATGCCCGCAGGTGCACAGGGAGACAGACTTGATCCATAGCTGCTTATTCAGAGATTGCATAGCAGAGCTCCATTGCTTTCGGAGCCGTAGGTTTTGGGTACTTATTCTTTTGTGTATATAATTATGGGCATAGCGGGGTCCTGTCCCGCTCATACGATATGTCATACTCTTAGAGACTCGTAGTCATGTGTATGTGGGTAGAGATGTTCGGCCATGTCGGCCCATGTTTTGTATATCTCTTGGTAGCCACGTCGGCCTTGTACTTATGATGTGGCACAGATGCCTATGATATGTTAAATGATGATGGTCGTCTAATGGGATCAATATGATTAACGATAAGAAAAGCACGAATTAACTTATGGCTCACCTAGATGTTCTGTTATGTACGATAAGGGGGTGCTCGGGTGGGGTAGCACCGGGTGCTCGTCGCGGCCCTAGCCGGGTCGTGACAAAAGTTGTATCAGAGCAGTTCAGTCCTAGGATGTGTCTACGAGCCGTGTCTAGTAGAGTCTTGGTTATGGGTGTGTTGCGCGCCACACTTATAAACGAGAAGCTGCGGACATTTTAGGAATATATGACCTTCTTTTTTCATAAGAATCGTGCGATAGAGCTATGATGTAAGAAATTCTTGCTCCTAAATCGTGTGTTGTGTATTTTAGAGATGCCTAAAAAGAAAAAGGCTACAGCAGCCCAAAAGGGCAAGACGGTGGCAGAAAAGTGGGCTGAAAGAGCACCGCCACCGGTAGTAGAGGAAGATGAGTCCTAGAGTGCGGCTCAATCTCAGTCCTCCCAGACAGTGCCTACTACCGAGGAGCACGTGGGAGCCTCAGCCCCAACTCCAGCTCCTCCACCTAACGCTTCGGGCCAAGACGTAAGAGAGGCCATTAATTTGTTGACTCAGTTGGTTGCGGCCCAGACTCAGAGGCCAAGCGCAGGGCAAGGTGACAGGGCTGTTAGTGCAAGAGCCCGTGACTTTATTGCTTTGAAACCCCCGGAATTCTTTGGGTTGAAACTGGAGGAGGATCCCCAAGACTTTATTGATGGTATGCTAAGGACGCTCCGGTTGATACATGCTTCAGACACTGAGTCGGTAGAGCTAGCGTCCTATAGATTGAGAGATATCTCGATCCAGTGGTATACAGTATGGATGGCTTCGCGGGGAGCCAATGCACCTCCGCCGGTATGGCAAGAGTTTGTCGATGCTTTTCTCCATCACTACATGCCTCCAGAAGTTCGGCGAGCTAGGGCCGATAAATTCTTGAATCTGAGGCAAGGTAGCATGAGTGCCACAGAGTATAGTCTTCGCTTCAATTCCTTGGCTAGGTATGCTTCGACCATGGTAGCGGATATGGGCGATCGGGTGCACCGGTTTGTGAAAGGCCTAGGGCCACACTTGATTTGAAACCTTCTGGAGTATGCTGTGTTGTGGCACCAGCGTCGGAGTGGTGACCACGTTCCTGAGCCTTATGCATGATTTTCTATTTGCATTATGTACACGTGTCTTCAGTACAGATTTTGATATTTTGATCCGGTATTCTCTCTCTGTACCCTTCACTTCAGTTATGGCTTTGTTTTCTGTATCTTATGCTTTACATACTTAGTACATCTTTCGTACTGATCCCCTTTCTTCGGGGGCTGCGTTTCATGCCCGCAGGTGCAGAGGTTCGTGATCTGTCAGTGTAGGCCACACATTCTGCTGTTATAGAGTGCTCCTCTTGATCCGGAGCCCATATATTGGTACATATCTTTTGTGATGTATACGCTTCTGTATATTTGATTATTTGGGGTACGGCGGGGCCCTGTCCCGCCATATGATTCTGTTATGGTTTGTAGAGACCTGTACTCATATATGTGGGTAATGGGTCATGTGTGTGTTCGCTTGTCTATGATCTGCGTCTTAATGCGGTCCCGTTTGCTATTATGGCCAAACGACCTAGTTTTCTGTACACGTGCACGTATCTGGCGATGTACATTCCGCCAATCTATCAGATTTGGATGCGGCTTAAATGGCCTGCATGTTTGTATATGTGTATATATTCGGCGATGTGTATTCCGCCATCCCTTCTGACCTTGATGTGATATTGTTGCACGTGCGACCGCTTAAGATAATATTCGCTTCTAATCCGTTTAAAATGATTAATATGAAATCTGAGATAAGTTAGAAAATGACGAGTTAGCACGTGAGTTTGTTTGGGGTGTCCAAATAGGGCACCAGTCGCGGCCCACGGAGTTGGGTCGTGACAAAAGTGGTATCAGAGCGGTTTGTCCTCGGAATGTCTACAGGCCGTGTCTCGTAGAGTCTTGTTTATCGGTGTGTTGTGCACCACATCTATAAACAGGAGGCTACAGGATCTTAGATCGTGCGATAGAGCCAGCCGTAAGAAATGAATTCCTTTTTACTAACCTTTGATTTCAGCCGAAGAACGGTATCGACAAAAGACAGTGACTGATGATATTGGAAGCTACAAAGTACACAGGTAAGCAATGGTATGAAAGATGTATGTTGGGGAAGTCATTTGAAGTATGATTGAAATATAAAGTTGAAAATCGAAAAGGAAAGTAAATAGAAAAGTGTCGCCGGTGCTGTTTGAGTTATGTATGTGAGGTAAGTCTCGATATATTCATACTTTTACTTGAAATTATTAGCCTTGTGTGGCTATGATACGTACGTATATATGTTGGCCCTGTGAGGCATTGTTGGTATTTCTGCGTGCAGGTGTTGGGATAGTAAGAAGTACAGAGGAACCTCTGCTCAAATTTTTCCAAAATTATAAAAAGGAAAATGAGATATAAGTTCTTAACATGTCTTGAAAGTCGATACCGATAGAGTAAATCTATTTTGGATTAAAGTTTAAGAGATACCCTCCATGTCATTCGTAAGAAGCACCGTCCTTATCTCGGAAATTTTTATTTCGAGAAAACATATATGAGCAGCAAATTTGCAATTTATTTAAACGGACAAAAATACGTTCCAACCACACTTTTCTTTAGAAAAGCCTATGTTGAAGGGCAAAAATGTCCAGCGATTAAGTTTCACCTTATTGGAAGAATACAAAGCGTATGACAAGCAGTCAGGAATTAAATGGTTCGCTCACGACTCAAAAAACAAATATATATGTATATGGAGGTAATTATGTGAATTAAGTACTAAGAAGTTTTGCGATGTTTGTCGGACTCCAGTTTCCTCTGCTGGTAGTTGGAGAAGGCCTTACAGTAACATTTTATCGGTTCTCATCGACTAATTGGAGATGGAATTTGTGGAATAAAAATTTAAACTTGTGGGTTTTTTAGAATTAGATATATAGACGAAGGTAAATACTGAGGATTTAAAAAAGGGAGACACAGTAATTATATAGTCAGAAAAGTAAAAGAATCCTCTCTAGATCGTGGTGGGACCCGCAACGAGAAGGTTTTGGAAGTTGTTAAGACCCCGACTTGCCTAAAAATTACGTGATAAAGGTCGTGTGGGGCAGTTGATGTGATTATACCGGCCTTAACGCAGCTAAATGCATTAAAGTTTTAAGGTTAAGCGTGCTAGGGCCAGAGCAATTTTGGGATGGGTGACCCCCTGGGAAATGTACAAAAATTTTCACGAATATAGATATCAGAGATAAATAGGAAATTTGGGGCAACCTAGAGGGAATTAGAGTATGTGGAATGGTTAGAAACTTTATAGGGGTCGCGTGAGCTGAGACGGATTAGATTGGTGAAAAGGAAGAAAGAACAACGCAACTCTGGAATTAGAGTAAGTTTGAACAAGTGATTGAGGATGTTTTGTAAAAGAAATGACAGTGATACATATATGTATGTATAGGACCCCCCTTTTATGACTATGTTGATCGATAGGTGAACCCTAACAGCTAGTGTTGTAATATATGGAAGACAATAAGTGGACAGAATTCACGAGATAAAGTGAAAGGTATGATACAGATGTTACGAGATAAACTGATATTGATTTTGCTACCGGTTTGGATTGGAAGATTCTAATACAACGATATTTGGAAAGAAAAGAGAGTAATTGAGTGGAAGATAAGGAGATCAAAATGTCAGAAAAGTGAAAAGTAAGAAACGTAATTAAGCAGAGCCTCAAAAAGAGCCGACGGGCAAAGCACGAAATTATTTGCAAAGAGGAACTGGAATGTAATAGTGCAGGGCAAAAGGAAAACCTATGGTATGGAACGATGAATCATGTGAATATCAAGTAATTCGATTATCGAGAAAGCGGAACGACAGATAAGGAACGGGTGTGAAAGAAGGGATAACTTGGCCGAATCTTCTAATGAGGAAGAATATGATTATTAAAAGATAAATTGTTACATTAACTACATTATTTGAGGACCAGCTATCAGATAAGATTTTGTACTACGTGATCGAGAGATCTCATCGCCTCATGATTTTATTAAGATCTCGTGCGAGGCTAATCAAGTTATAGACTGTAAAGAATAAGGCATGGATATGGTATAAGTACAGCCCCTTAAAAAGGGGGGGAGAGCGTATTACGTTGGACTTAAAACGGTATTAAAATATCTTTAGGTGTAAGCAAGGAAATCTATTGACTTGAGGCCAGAGCTTAAATGTATCTACAAACCAAGAGAATAAAGGAAAAGAAGGAAAGATGCCTTAAGAAAATGCTTCTTGCCAATATGAATTATGATATGTTTATGTCATGATTTGAATCTCCCCCCATCCCTCCTATCGGGTAAACTGTTGTTGTACCTAAGTACGCAGTAGTATGTTTTAAAGAATAGTAATAAAGGCAAGAAAATGGCTACGAGTTAAGTTCCTAAAGTAATGGAGAGGATTATCAGGCTCAAAGAATATTTCGGGTAATAACGATTATCGTAATATGAATACCAGTGTTTGGTAGTTTGGAAATCTTTGAAGGAAAGAAAGGGGTTCGTTAGATACTAGAATATAGTTCATGGATCACTAATCACATGAAACATGAGAAGACACTCCATGAAATTATGTGGATTATCGGTACGAAGTGATGTTTGATCATATTTGTAAAGAACCCGCACGAGAAAAACTATCCCACTCATGATCTGGAATTAGCCGCGGTGATTCATGTTTTGAAAATGTGGCGGCATTACTTATATGGGGCCCACATTGAAATTTATACGGACCATAAGAGCCCCTAGTATATTTTAAGCAGAGAAGAGCTGAATTTGTGATAGAAAAGATGGGTTTGAATTATTAAAGGATTATGACGTCGATATTTTGTACCAACCTAGGAAAGCTAGTGTTATGGTAAACGCACTTAGTCGTAAATCTATGGGCAATTTGACCGGCGTACAGCCACAAAGGAGGAAGTAGCTCGTGAAATTCATCAGTTAGCTAGCCTTAGAGTTCGATTGGACGATTCTGGAAATATTGGGGGTTTCTGTCTGAGAAGTTACTGAATCATCGATTATGGAAGAGGTAAAACGGCGCCAGTTCAAGGATACCATTCTAATATGGTGCAGAGATATAACTCTTGATAAGAAAAAGGCCCAGTTCGAGACTTCGCCTAATGGGGTATTGTTATACAAAGTAGATTATATGTACCTGATGCTGCAGGGCTGCGGCGACCAATTATGGGCGAAGCACGATACTCAATATTCTGTTAATCTTGGATTCACTAGGATATATTACGATCTCAAATGCTTGTACTGGTGGGACGGTATGAAATGCGGCATTGCAGAGTTCGTTTGTCAATGCCCAAATTGTCAGTAAGTCAAGATCGAGCATCAAAAGCCCGGCGGATTGCTACAAGGAATGGAAATTCAGTTTGGAAATGAGAAACGATTAACATGGACTTCATTATAGGTTTACCGCGCACTCCGTGCAGGTACGATTCTAATTGCATTATTGTCAAAAGATTGACGAAATCAGCCCATTTCCTTCCGGATAGAACTACTTATTCGGCTGAGGATTATGTCAGATTGTATATTAAATAGATGATAAGACTACACGGGATCCCTGTATCTATTATAACCGACAGAGGTGCTCAGTTTACAGCGAATTTCTGGAGATCATTCCAGGAAGGATTGGGAACTCAGGTGAGTCTTAGCACAGTATTTCATCCTCAGTCCGACGGACAGGCTAAGCGCGCTATCCAGATGCTAGAAGATATGTTACGGGTCTATGTTATTGATTCCAGAGGTAGCTGGGATGACCGTTTGCCGCTTATTAAATTTGCCTATAATAATAGTTATCATTCCAGCATTCAGATGGCACCGTTAGAGTTCCAGATTGATGACTGGCTAATTCTGAAGATATCGCCTACGAATGGGTGTGATGAGATTCGATAAAAAGGGTGAGTTTAATCCGCGGTATAGCGGGCCGTATCGGATTATTTGGAAGGTAGGCGAGGTCGCCTATGAGCTAGACTTACCATCTGATCCGGAGGCAGTACATCCGGTATTCCGTGTATCCATGCTCCGTAAATGTGTTGGTGATTCTTCCAGAATATTTCCAGTGGATAATATTCAGATGACGGAGGAATTGTCTTATGAGAAGCAACCTGTAGCTATTCTGAATTGTCAAGTGAAGAGTTTGCGTACCAGGGACATATCCTCTGTTAAGGTCTTATGGCGAAACAATAATAGAGAAAAAATGACCTGGGAAGCAAAGGACGAAATGAAGAAGAAGTATCCTCACTTGTTCCCTGTACTTACAGGTAATTTGAATTTCTAAATCTATTATATTGATTGACAAATGATTTATGTGTGCTATTCATAAAGAGAAAATCCCCCGCCATGTTTGTGAGACCCTATAAGGCTAATTTAACATTTGAGGACGAATGTTCTAAAGGGGGGGAGAATGTTATATCCCGTGTTTTGTGCATTCGGGAAATTAGAAATGATTTTGACTTGAAAGAAATAAGGCTATGTTTTATTTTATCTAACATATGTGTGATATTCATGAAAAATATTGATGTGGAAATACGGGAGAAGGCCAAGGGAAAAATTGGAATTTTGGAAATTAGTTTCGGGAATTACAAATTATGATCCTTAGTGAATTGGGCTCAAGAAAAAAATAAGAGAAATTGAAGCCCAAAGTATATGGGGTGGCCGGCCATGAGGCTTGGCCCAAGCCCATGAAATTGGTCATGTGATTAGTCATGTGATCAATTAATATAAGAGGATAATTATATACATGTTCATCCATAGAAGCTTCAAGAAAATAAAACAAAGGAGAGACCAAGAGCTCAAGGCCATTCGGCCGAACCATAAGCAAGGAAAAAAGAATTCCAAGTCCTTTAGCTTTCATCAAAAAATCTCGTTCTTCTTGAATTCTTATTAAGTTCAAGACGCTCTCCGACATGGTATAATTAGTTAAGCAAGAGGACCACGTTTGCGGCAAGTTGAGATTTGAAGATAAAGGTAAGAATTCTACTCTTTTATGTTATGGAAGAAGTATACATGTTATAATGATTAGAATTGAATGAGAATTATGGGATTGTGTTGTGTGTGTGCATGGCCGTGTGTGTGTGAAAGTGGGTGTATGGCCGTGTGCTATAGAGTGGGGAAAGGAAGGTGAAATGCAATTCATTTAGTGTGTTAGTTGTGTCGTTGTGGCATTTATGACGTAAATAAAGGTTTGACGATTTAAGTCGGCATTATAATTGGTAGTATGTTATTATGGGGAAATTGTATGTTTTTAATATAGTTTCTATGTAACTATGAAAGTAGAATTCAAAAAAATGTGGATTTTGGTTGTCATTCATGAATTTGGAAGGAAACAATGCGACTTTGTTGTTTCGTCGCATTTGTAGAAGTTTTTGATAGAATATGGAATTGTCGAGATTGTTTGAATCCATGAGTATTGCTTGAAATGTTATTGAATTATGTTTGGACAACTTTGAATCAGTAAATGGATATGAGAATGTTGATGTTGGGTTGGAAGTGTGAAGTTAGAATGGGAGTTGTTGCATAATATAGAAAAGAAGAGCAATTATGTTAGAATGTGTTTTATTGCGATTCTTGATGTTGTTGGAATTGTTGTGGGTGTTGTTGTTGATATTGTGGCCGAGTTAATTCTCGGGGTTGTTGAAGTTATAGGGGAAATTCTGCCAAAATTTCGGTAGACAAATATGAATTTATGTTTGAATTCATAAAAGCTTGAAATCATATTTGGTAACTATGACCAATTGTAGATTTTGGAGCAAACGGGATTTGAGTTTGGGCGAGCGTAAGAAGTGAAAAAGGTATGTAAAGCTATCCCTTTCCTTCTTTTGGCATGTCCAAGACATACTAGGTTGAGATTTGAGCCTCGGGGGAAATTCTGTTCATGGAAATCCGAGTCTGATTTTAGGTACTATTCATTCAATGTAATTGAATTGTAATTCTTATGTTTTGTTGGAAAACTATTCGAACATCCATAATTTGCACAAATGTGATTGAATCGTTCTGAAACTTACATGGATGACTCCATAGAGTCTAATGTTCGTAATTTATGTCCGCCACCTCGACTTGACCCGAGGTGGGCCCACTAGCCTCGAGACTTCCTTCGTTTGTCTTACTTAATCTACTTTCGTATGGTACAAAGAGGGGACTTTTGCCTATGAATTTAAGGCTCCGTTTGATTTGTTCCATAAGTTATTTGAAAGCTCCTAAATGTGAACGTGTTACACCTCGGAAAATTTCCCGTTGGTACGCAAGTAAATGAACTAATGATGTGTGCGAGGAGTGCGAGTGTATAATGTTTCATGGGAAATGTATGAAAAGGGATGTCGATGATTAGAATGAAAAGTCGAGAAATGAGAAAAATTGAAAGTTGGCAAAACTGCCCAGTGGTCGTATATTGCAAAATACGGACCATAAAGTGCAACACGGTCCGTAAACTGGCAGTCGTAAACTGCCATGCAAAAGCTTCAGCTTTCTGCCCAGTGGTCGTATAGTGCAAAATACGGACCGTAAAGTGCAATACGGCCCGTAAACTTGAAGTCGTAAACTGGCATGTCCAACTTCAACTTTCTGCCAGCTGAGGAAGAGGTATAATACGACCTGGTGGACGGACCGTAAAGTGATTTACGGCCCGTAAACCATGGTCGTAAATCACCATGCATGCAGGCCAAAGTATCTGGTCCTGCTTAAGCTTAAAAAGGACCACGAGGGACGGTCCGAAAAGTGGAATACGGACCGTAAACCTCCATGGACGACCACTGTTCACCCAGCACAGATTTTCCAATTCATTAAATATGAGGATCAAGACTTATTTTATTTCATTACAACATTACACCACTTCTCTCTAGAACTTCTCTCTACATTTATTATATGATTTTTCAAGGATTATAAGCCATCAATAACATTAAGACAAGTGAATCAAGGATAAGGGAATCATCAAGGATCATCCAAGTCAAGAAATCCAAATGGAGAAAAACTAGGGGTTTGCTCAAAGAAGAGTATTATCAACAAAAGCTTGTTCCTACAACTTCTAAGGTAAGATTCATGATTTGTACAACATGTTTAAGGTATTGGAGAATTAAAATACATGGATTGTAGAAAATGTGGTCAACTAGGTCATGAATGATGAATAGTGACATCTTAAGAAATAGTTTGAATTGAGTTGTGAATGTTGCTGTGTTGTGATATGAATGTGTTATAAATGGTATTAAGATCATGAACTAAACACTTTAGACGAATGGACGAAGTTGGGTGTTATGACCATGAATGTGGGTGAATTAGAGGCAAATTGAGGAATCTAGATAATGTGGATAATGTGAATGACTAATGGCCATTGTTATGATATTGATGAAGGTATAAATGCTAGCATTGGAAGGGAACGTGCAAGTGTAGAATAGTTCGACGGAAAGGTATGTAAGGATAACCCTTCTTTCATAAGGCATGGTTCTTGGCCAAATTCCTAATTCCTTTATATGAGTATGTTGTCTTCACATGGTTGGCATTCCGAGCTCATAAGCTCACGACCCTTGATATGTACTATGATTATACTATGTTCCTCGCATGACGAGTAAGTCCATAATGTAGATGTAACGATAATGATGAGGATAGTAATGATGATGAGAGTAAAATGAGATTAGAGATGCTTACGAGCTATGAGATATGTATATGTATGCCTATGAAGGGCTATGATAAGACCCCGAGCTTATGATGCCGGGCAAGACTATATGTATATGACTATGTATAAAGTATGTATACGATTACGAAACGCGCGCACACCTCTGCAGATGGTACGGATAACCCTGATGACTTGGTAGGGCCAGGTATGCATGATCTTGAGCCTTGGTTGGCCAAGTATATCTATATACAAAACACCGATCCTATAAGGTCGGGCATGCTATGTAAATGCTATGTATATGAAATGATTATATATATAAAATGAATATGAATGTGATAAGACTATGTATAAGGATACAAATAAGGACATGTATACGAATATGAGCACAAGTATGGTACGAGTATTGTTATGGGATACGAACGACGATGTATGCAAGTAAGTGACATGATGATGATGATATTACTGTCTCCCCTCCTATGCTATTTTCATATGATATCTATTATTCTTCTATATTTATGTTGATCATGCTTTACATACTCAGTACATTTTTCGTACTGACGTCCTTTTGTTTGTGGACGTTGCGTCATGCCCGCAGGTGCACAGGGAGACAGACTTGATCCATAGCTGCTTATTCAGAGATTGCATAGCAGAGCTCCATTGCTTTCGGAGCCGTAGGTTTTGGGTACTTATTCTTTTGTGTATATAATTATGGGCATAGCGGGGTCCTGTCCCGCTCATACGATATGTCATACTCTTAGAGACTCGTAGTCATGTGTATGTGGGTAGAGATGTTCGGCCATGTCGGCCCATGTTTTGTATATCTCTTGGTAGCCACGTCGGCCTTGTACTTATGATGTGGCACAGATGCCTATGATATGTTAAATGATGATGGTCGTCTAATGGGATCAATATGATTAACGATAAGAAAAGCACGAATTAACTTATGGCTCACCTAGATGTTCTGCTATGTACGATAAGGGGGTGCTCGGGTGGGGTAGCACCGGGTGCTCGTCGCGGCCCTAGCCGGGTCGTGACAAAAGTTGTATCAGAGCAGTTCAGTCCTAGGATGTGTCTACGAGCCGTGTCTAGTAGAGTCTTGGTTATGGGTGTGTTGCGCGCCACACTTATAAACGAGAAGCTGCGGACATTTTAGGAATATATGACCTTCTTTTTTCATAAGAATCGTGCGATAGAGCTATGATGTAAGAAATTCTTGCTCCTAAATCGTGTGTTGTGTATTTTAGAGATGCCTAAAAAGAAAAAGGCTACAGCAGCCCAAAAGGGCAAGACGGTGGCAGAAAAGTGGGCTGAAAGAGCACCGCCACCGGTAGTAGAGGAAGATGAGTCCTAGAGTGCGGCTCAATCTCAGTCCTCCCAGACAGTGCCTACTACCGAGGAGCACGTGGGAGCCTCAGCCCCAACTCCAGCTCCTCCACCTAACGCTTCGGGCCAAGACGTAAGAGAGGCCATTAATTTGTTGACTCAGTTGGTTGCGGCCCAGACTCAGAGGCCAAGCGCAGGGCAAGGTGACAGGGCTGTTAGTGCAAGAGCCCGTGACTTTATTGCTTTGAAACCCCCGGAATTCTTTGGGTTGAAACTGGAGGAGGATCCCCAAGACTTTATTGATGGTATGCTAAGGACGCTCCGGTTGATACATGCTTCAGACACTGAGTCGGTAGAGCTAGCGTCCTATAGATTGAGAGATATCTCGATCCAGTGGTATACAGTATGGATGGCTTCGCGGGGAGCCAATGCACCTCCGCCGGTATGGCAAGAGTTTGTCGATGCTTTTCTCCATCACTACATGCCTCCAGAAGTTCGGCGAGCTAGGGCCGATAAATTCTTGAATCTGAGGCAAGGTAGCATGAGTGCCACAGAGTATAGTCTTCGCTTCAATTCCTTGGCTAGGTATGCTTCGACCATGGTAGCGGATATGGGCGATCGGGTGCACCGGTTTGTGAAAGGCCTAGGGCCACACTTGATTTGAAACCTTCTGGAGTATGCTGTGTTGTGGCACCAGCGTCGGAGTGGTGACCACGTTCCTGAGCCTTATGCATGATTTTCTATTTGCATTATGTACACGTGTCTTCAGTACAGATTTTGATATTTTGATCCGGTATTCTCTCTCTGTACCCTTCACTTCAGTTATGGCTTTGTTTTCTGTATCTTATGCTTTACATACTTAGTACATCTTTCGTACTGATCCCCTTTCTTCGGGGGCTGCGTTTCATGCCCGCAGGTGCAGAGGTTCGTGATCTGTCAGTGTAGGCCACACATTCTGCTGTTATAGAGTGCTCCTCTTGATCCGGAGCCCATATATTGGTACATATCTTTTGTGATGTATACGCTTCTGTATATTTGATTATTTGGGGTACGGCGGGGCCCTGTCCCGCCATATGATTCTGTTATGGTTTGTAGAGACCTGTACTCATATATGTGGGTAATGGGTCATGTGTGTGTTCGCTTGTCTATGATCTGCGTCTTAATGCGGTCCCGTTTGCTATTATGGCCAAACGACCTAGTTTTCTGTACACGTGCACGTATCTGGCGATGTACATTCCGCCAATCTATCAGATTTGGATGCGGCTTAAATGGCCTGCATGTTTGTATATGTGTATATATTCGGCGATGTGTATTCCGCCATCCCTTCTGACCTTGATGTGATATTGTTGCACGTGCGACCGCTTAAGATAATATTCGCTTCTAATCCGTTTAAAATGATTAATATGAAATCTGAGATAAGTTAGAAAATGACGAGTTAGCACGTGAGTTTGTTTGGGGTGTCCAAATAGGGCACCAGTCGCGGCCCACGGAGTTGGGTCGTGACAAAAGTGGTATCAGAGCGGTTTGTCCTCGGAATGTCTACAGGCCGTGTCTCGTAGAGTCTTGTTTATCGGTGTGTTGTGCACCACATCTATAAACAGGAGGCTACAGGATCTTAGATCGTGCGATAGAGCCAGCCGTAAGAAATGAATTCCTTTTTACTAACCTTTGATTTCAGCCGAAGAACGGTATCGACAAAAGACAGTGACTGATGATATTGGAAGCTACAAAGTACACAGGTAAGCAATGGTATGAAAGATGTATGTTGGGGAAGTCATTTGAAGTATGATTGAAATATAAAGTTGAAAATCGAAAAGGAAAGTAAATAGAAAAGTGTCGCCGGTGCTGTTTGAGTTATGTATGTGAGGTAAGTCTCGATATATTCATACTTTTACTTGAAATTATTAGCCTTGTGTGGCTATGATACGTACCTATATATGTTGGCCCTGTGAGGCATTGTTGGTATTTCTGCGTGCAGGTGTTGGGATAGTAAGAAGTACAGAGGAACCTCTGCTCAAATTTTTCCAAAATTATAAAAAGGAAAATGAGATATAAGTTCTTAACATGTCTTGAAAGTCGATACCGATAGAGTAAATCTATTTTGGATTAAAGTTTAAGAGATACCCTCCATGTCATTCGTAAGAAGCACCGTCCTTATCTCGGAAATTTTTATTTCGAGAAAACATATATGAGCAGCAAATTTGCAATTTATTTAAACGGACAAAAATACGTTCCAACCACACTTTTCTTTAGAAAAGCCTATGTTGAAGGGCAAAAATGTCCAGCGATTAAGTTTCACCTTATTGGAAGAATACAAAGCGTATGACAAGCAGTCAGGAATTAAATGGTTCGCTCACGACTCAAAAAACAAATATATATGTATATGGAGGTAATTATGTGAATTAAGTACTAAGAAGTTTTGCGATGTTTGTCGGACTCCAGTTTCCTCTGCTGGTAGTTGGAGAAGGCCTTACAGTAACATTTTATCGGTTCTCATCGACTAATTGGAGATGGAATTTGTGGAATAAAAATTTAAACTTGTGGGTTTTTTAGAATTAGATATATAGACGAAGGTAAATACTGAGGATTTAAAAAAGGGAGACACAGTAATTATATAGTCAGAAAAGTAAAAGAATCCTCTCTAGATCGTGGTGGGACCCGCAACGAGAAGGTTTTGGAAGTTGTTAAGACCCCGACTTGCCTAAAAATTACGTGATAAAGGTCGTGTGGGGCAGTTGATGTGATTATACCGGCCTTAACGCAGCTAAATGCATTAAAGTTTTAAGGTTAAGCGTGCTAGGGCCAGAGCAATTTTGGGATGGGTGACCCCCTGGGAAATGTACAAAAATTTTCACGAATATAGATATCAGAGATAAATAGGAAATTTGGGGCAACCTAGAGGGAATTAGAGTATGTGGAATGGTTAGAAACTTTATAGGGGTCGCGTGAGCTGAGACGGATTAGATTGGTGAAAAGGAAGAAAGAACAACGCAACTCTGGAATTAGAGTAAGTTTGAACAAGTGATTGAGGATGTTTTGTAAAAGAAATGACAGTGATACATATATGTATGTATAGGACCCCCCTTTTATGACTATGTTGATCGATAGGTGAACCCTAACAGCTAGTGTTGTAATATATGGAAGACAATAAGTGGACAGAATTCACGAGATAAAGTGAAAGGTATGATACAGATGTTACGAGATAAACTGATATTGATTTTGCTACCGGTTTGGATTGGAAGATTCTAATACAACGATATTTGGAAAGAAAAGAGAGTAATTGAGTGGAAGATAAGGAGATCAAAATGTCAGAAAAGTGAAAAGTAAGAAACGTAATTAAGCAGAGCCTCAAAAAGAGCCGACGGGCAAAGCACGAAATTATTTGCAAAGAGGAACTGGAATGTAATAGTGCAGGGCAAAAGGAAAACCTATGGTATGGAACGATGAATCATGTGAATATCAAGTAATTCGATTATCGAGAAAGCGGAACGACAGATAAGGAACGGGTGTGAAAGAAGGGATAACTTGGCCGAATCTTCTAATGAGGAAGAATATGATTATTAAAAGATAAATTGTTACATTAACTACATTATTTGAGGACCAGCTATCAGATAAGATTTTGTACTACGTGATCGAGAGATCTCATCGCCTCATGATTTTATTAAGATCTCGTGCGAGGCTAATCAAGTTATAGACTGTAAAGAATAAGGCATGGATATGGTATAAGTACAGCCCCTTAAAAAGGGGGGGAGAGCGTATTACGTTGGACTTAAAACGGTATTAAAATATCTTTAGGTGTAAGCAAGGAAATCTATTGACTTGAGGCCAGAGCTTAAATGTATCTACAAACCAAGAGAATAAAGGAAAAGAAGGAAAGATGCCTTAAGAAAATGCTTCTTGCCAATATGAATTATGATATGTTTATGTCATGATTTGAATCTCCCCCCATCCCTCCTATCGGGTAAACTGTTGTTGTACCTAAGTACGCAGTAGTATGTTTTAAAGAATAGTAATAAAGGCAAGAAAATGGCTACGAGTTAAGTTCCTAAAGTAATGGAGAGGATTATCAGGCTCAAAGAATATTTCGGGTAATAACGATTATCGTAATATGAATACCAGTGTTTGGTAGTTTGGAAATCTTTGAAGGAAAGAAAGGGGTTCGTTAGATACTAGAATATAGTTCATGGATCACTAATCACATGAAACATGAGAAGACACTCCATGAAATTATGTGGATTATCGGTACGAAGTGATGTTTGATCATATTTGTAAAGAACCCGCACGAGAAAAACTATCCCACTCATGATCTGGAATTAGCCGCGGTGATTCATGTTTTGAAAATGTGGCGGCATTACTTATATGGGGCCCACATTGAAATTTATACGGACCATAAGAGCCCCTAGTATATTTTAAGCAGAGAAGAGCTGAATTTGTGATAGAAAAGATGGGTTTGAATTATTAAAGGATTATGACGTCGATATTTTGTACCAACCTAGGAAAGCTAGTGTTATGGTAAACGCACTTAGTCGTAAATCTATGGGCAATTTGACCGGCGTACAGCCACAAAGGAGGAAGTAGCTCGTGAAATTCATCAGTTAGCTAGCCTTAGAGTTCGATTGGACGATTCTGGAAATATTGGGGGTTTCTGTCTGAGAAGTTACTGAATCATCGATTATGGAAGAGGTAAAACGGCGCCAGTTCAAGGATACCATTCTAATATGGTGCAGAGATATAACTCTTGATAAGAAAAAGGCCCAGTTCGAGACTTCGCCTAATGGGGTATTGTTATACAAAGTAGATTATATGTACCTGATGCTGCAGGGCTGCGGCGACCAATTATGGGCGAAGCACGATACTCAATATTCTGTTAATCTTGGATTCACTAGGATATATTACGATCTCAAATGCTTGTACTGGTGGGACGGTATGAAATGCGGCATTGCAGAGTTCGTTTGTCAATGCCCAAATTGTCAGTAAGTCAAGATCGAGCATCAAAAGCCCGGCGGATTGCTACAAGGAATGGAAATTCAGTTTGGAAATGAGAAACGATTAACATGGACTTCATTATAGGTTTACCGCGCACTCCGTGCAGGTACGATTCTAATTGCATTATTGTCAAAAGATTGACGAAATCAGCCCATTTCCTTCCGGATAGAACTACTTATTCGGCTGAGGATTATGTCAGATTGTATATTAAATAGATGATAAGACTACACGGGATCCCTGTATCTATTATAACCGACAGAGGTGCTCAGTTTACAGCGAATTTCTGGAGATCATTCCAGGAAGGATTGGGAACTCAGGTGAGTCTTAGCACAGTATTTCATCCTCAGTCCGACGGACAGGCTAAGCGCGCTATCCAGATGCTAGAAGATATGTTACGGGTCTATGTTATTGATTCCAGAGGTAGCTGGGATGACCGTTTGCCGCTTATTAAATTTGCCTATAATAATAGTTATCATTCCAGCATTCAGATGGCACCGTTAGAGTTCCAGATTGATGACTGGCTAATTCTGAAGATATCGCCTACGAATGGGTGTGATGAGATTCGATAAAAAGGGTGAGTTTAATCCGCGGTATAGCGGGCCGTATCGGATTATTTGGAAGGTAGGCGAGGTCGCCTATGAGCTAGACTTACCATCTGATCCGGAGGCAGTACATCCGGTATTCCGTGTATCCATGCTCCGTAAATGTGTTGGTGATTCTTCCAGAATATTTCCAGTGGATAATATTCAGATGACGGAGGAATTGTCTTATGAGAAGCAACCTGTAGCTATTCTGAATTGTCAAGTGAAGAGTTTGCGTACCAGGGACATATCCTCTGTTAAGGTCTTATGGCGAAACAATAATAGAGAAAAAATGACCTGGGAAGCAAAGGACGAAATGAAGAAGAAGTATCCTCACTTGTTCCCTGTACTTACAGGTAATTTGAATTTCTAAATCTATTATATTGATTGACAAATGATTTATGTGTGCTATTCATAAAGAGAAAATCCCCCGCCATGTTTGTGAGACCCTATAAGGCTAATTTAACATTTGAGGACGAATGTTCTAAAGGGGGGGAGAATGTTATATCCCGTGTTTTGTGCATTCGGGAAATTAGAAATGATTTTGACTTGAAAGAAATAAGGCTATGTTTTATTTTATCTAACATATGTGTGATATTCATGAAAAATATTGATGTGGAAATACGGGAGAAGGCCAAGGGAAAAATTGGAATTTTGGAAATTAGTTTCGGGAATTACAAATTATGATCCTTAGTGAATTGGGCTCAAGAAAAAAATAAGAGAAATTGAAGCCCAAAGTATATGGGGTGGCCGGCCATGAGGCTTGGCCCAAGCCCATGAAATTGGTCATGTGATTAGTCATGTGATCAATTAATATAAGAGGATAATTATATACATGTTCATCCATAGAAGCTTCAAGAAAATAAAACAAAGGAGAGACCAAGAGCTCAAGGCCATTCGGCCGAACCATAAGCAAGGAAAAAAGAATTCCAAGTCCTTTAGCTTTCATCAAAAAATCTCGTTCTTCTTGAATTCTTATTAAGTTCAAGACGCTCTCCGACATGGTATAATTAGTTAAGCAAGAGGACCACGTTTGCGGCAAGTTGAGATTTGAAGATAAAGGTAAGAATTCTACTCTTTTATGTTATGGAAGAAGTATACATGTTATAATGATTAGAATTGAATGAGAATTATGGGATTGTGTTGTGTGTGTGCATGGCCGTGTGTGTGTGAAAGTGGGTGTATGGCCGTGTGCTATAGAGTGGGGAAAGGAAGGTGAAATGCAATTCATTTAGTGTGTTAGTTGTGTCGTTGTGGCATTTATGACGTAAATAAAGGTTTGACGATTTAAGTCGGCATTATAATTGGTAGTATGTTATTATGGGGAAATTGTATGTTTTTAATATAGTTTCTATGTAACTATGAAAGTAGAATTCAAAAAAATGTGGATTTTGGTTGTCATTCATGAATTTGGAAGGAAACAATGCGACTTTGTTGTTTCGTCGCATTTGTAGAAGTTTTTGATAGAATATGGAATTGTCGAGATTGTTTGAATCCATGAGTATTGCTTGAAATGTTATTGAATTATGTTTGGACAACTTTGAATCAGTAAATGGATATGAGAATGTTGATGTTGGGTTGGAAGTGTGAAGTTAGAATGGGAGTTGTTGCATAATATAGAAAAGAAGAGCAATTATGTTAGAATGTGTTTTATTGCGATTCTTGATGTTGTTGGAATTGTTGTGGGTGTTGTTGTTGATATTGTGGCCGAGTTAATTCTCGGGGTTGTTGAAGTTATAGGGGAAATTCTGCCAAAATTTCGGTAGACAAATATGAATTTATGTTTGAATTCATAAAAGCTTGAAATCATATTTGGTAACTATGACCAATTGTAGATTTTGGAGCAAACGGGATTTGAGTTTGGGCGAGCGTAAGAAGTGAAAAAGGTATGTAAAGCTATCCCTTTCCTTCTTTTGGCATGTCCAAGACATACTAGGTTGAGATTTGAGCCTCGGGGGAAATTCTGTTCATGGAAATCCGAGTCTGATTTTAGGTACTATTCATTCAATGTAATTGAATTGTAATTCTTATGTTTTGTTGGAAAACTATTCGAACATCCATAATTTGCACAAATGTGATTGAATCGTTCTGAAACTTACATGGATGACTCCATAGAGTCTAATGTTCGTAATTTATGTCCGCCACCTCGACTTGACCCGAGGTGGGCCCACTAGCCTCGAGACTTCCTTCGTTTGTCTTACTTAATCTACTTTCGTATGGTACAAAGAGGGGACTTTTGCCTATGAATTTAAGGCTCCGTTTGATTTGTTCCATAAGTTATTTGAAAGCTCCTAAATGTGAACGTGTTACACCTCGGAAAATTTCCCGTTGGTACGCAAGTAAATGAACTAATGATGTGTGCGAGGAGTGCGAGTGTATAATGTTTCATGGGAAATGTATGAAAAGGGATGTCGATGATTAGAATGAAAAGTCGAGAAATGAGAAAAATTGAAAGTTGGCAAAACTGCCCAGTGGTCGTATATTGCAAAATACGGACCATAAAGTGCAACACGGTCCGTAAACTGGCAGTCGTAAACTGCCATGCAAAAGCTTCAGCTTTCTGCCCAGTGGTCGTATAGTGCAAAATACGGACCGTAAAGTGCAATACGGCCCGTAAACTTGAAGTCGTAAACTGGCATGTCCAACTTCAACTTTCTGCCAGCTGAGGAAGAGGTATAATACGACCTGGTGGACGGACCGTAAAGTGATTTACGGCCCGTAAACCATGGTCGTAAATCACCATGCATGCAGGCCAAAGTATCTGGTCCTGCTTAAGCTTAAAAAGGACCACGAGGGACGGTCCGAAAAGTGGAATACGGACCGTAAACCTCCATGGACGACCACTGTTCACCCAGCACAGATTTTCCAATTCATTAAATATGAGGATCAAGACTTATTTTATTTCATTACAACATTACACCACTTCTCTCTAGAACTTCTCTCTACATTTATTATATGATTTTTCAAGGATTATAAGCCATCAATAACATTAAGACAAGTGAATCAAGGATAAGGGAATCATCAAGGATCATCCAAGTCAAGAAATCCAAATGGAGAAAAACTAGGGGTTTGCTCAAAGAAGAGTATTATCAACAAAAGCTTGTTCCTACAACTTCTAAGGTAAGATTCATGATTTGTACAACATGTTTAAGGTATTGGAGAATTAAAATACATGGATTGTAGAAAATGTGGTCAACTAGGTCATGAATGATGAATAGTGACATCTTAAGAAATAGTTTGAATTGAGTTGTGAATGTTGCTGTGTTGTGATATGAATGTGTTATAAATGGTATTAAGATCATGAACTAAACACTTTAGACGAATGGACGAAGTTGGGTGTTATGACCATGAATGTGGGTGAATTAGAGGCAAATTGAGGAATCTAGATAATGTGGATAATGTGAATGACTAATGGCCATTGTTATGATATTGATGAAGGTATAAATGCTAGCATTGGAAGGGAACGTGCAAGTGTAGAATAGTTCGACGGAAAGGTATGTAAGGATAACCCTTCTTTCATAAGGCATGGTTCTTGGCCAAATTCCTAATTCCTTTATATGAGTATGTTGTCTTCACATGGTTGGCATTCCGAGCTCATAAGCTCACGACCCTTGATATGTACTATGATTATACTATGTTCCTCGCATGACGAGTAAGTCCATAATGTAGATGTAACGATAATGATGAGGATAGTAATGATGATGAGAGTAAAATGAGATTAGAGATGCTTACGAGCTATGAGATATGTATATGTATGCCTATGAAGGGCTATGATAAGACCCCGAGCTTATGATGCCGGGCAAGACTATATGTATATGACTATGTATAAAGTATGTATACGATTACGAAACGCGCGCACACCTCTGCAGATGGTACGGATAACCCTGATGCCTTGGTAGGGCCAGGTATGCATGATCTTGAGCCTTGGTTGGCCAAGTATATCTATATACAAAACACCGATCCTATAAGGTCGGGCATGCTATGTAAATGCTATGTATATGAAATGATTATATATATAAAATGAATATGAATGTGATAAGACTATGTATAAGGATACAAATAAGGACATGTATACGAATATGAGCACAAGTATGGTACGAGTATTGTTATGGGATACGAACGACGATGTATGCAAGTAAGTGACATGATGATGATGATATTACTGTCTCCCCTCCTATGCTATTTTCATATGATATCTATTATTCTTCTATATTTATGTTGATCATGCTTTACATACTCAGTACATTTTTCGTACTGACGTCCTTTTGTTTGTGGACGCTGCGTCATGCCCGCAGGTGCACAGGGAGACAGACTTGATCCGTAGCTGCTTATTCAGAGATTGCATAGCAGAGCTCCATTGCTTTCGGAGCCGTAGGTTTTGGGTACTTATTCTTTTGTGTATATAATTATGGGCATAGCGGGGTCCTGTCCCGCTCATACGATATGTCATACTCTTAGAGACTCGTAGTCATGTGTATGTGGGTAGAGATGTTCGGCCATGTCGGCCCATGTTTTGTATATCTCTTGGTAGCCACGTCGGCCTTGTACTTATGATGTGGCACAGATGCCTATGATATGTTAAATGATGATGGTCGTCTAATGGGATCAATATGATTAACGATAAGAAAAGCACGAATTAACTTATGGCTCACCTAGATGTTCTGTTATGTACGATAAGGGGGTGCTCGGGTGGGGTAGCACCGGGTGCTCGTCGCGGCCCTAGCCGGGTCGTGACAAAAGTTGTATCAGAGCAGTTCAGTCCTAGGATGTGTCTACGAGCCGTGTCTAGTAGAGTCTTGGTTATGGGTGTGTTGCGCGCCACACTTATAAACGAGAAGCTGCGGACATTTTAGGAATATATGACCTTCTTTTTTCATAAGAATCGTGCGATAGAGCTATGATGTAAGAAATTCTTGCTCCTAAATCGTGTGTTGTGTATTTTAGAGATGCCTAAAAAGAAAAAGGCTACAGCAGCCCAAAAGGGCAAGACGGTGGCAGAAAAGTGGGCTGAAAGAGCACCGCCACCGGTAGTAGAGGAAGATGAGTCCTAGAGTGCGGCTCAATCTCAGTCCTCCCAGACAGTGCCTACTACCGAGGAGCACGTGGGAGCCTCAGCCCCAACTCCAGCTCCTCCACCTAACGCTTCGGGCCAAGACGTAAGAGAGGCCATTAATTTGTTGACTCAGTTGGTTGCGGCCCAGACTCAGAGGCCAAGCGCAGGGCAAGGTGACAGGGCTGTTAGTGCAAGAGCCCGTGACTTTATTGCTTTGAAACCCCCGGAATTCTTTGGGTTGAAACTGGAGGAGGATCCCCAAGACTTTATTGATGGTATGCTAAGGACGCTCCGGTTGATACATGCTTCAGACACTGAGTCGGTAGAGCTAGCGTCCTATAGATTGAGAGATATCTCGATCCAGTGGTATACAGTATGGATGGCTTCGCGGGGAGCCAATGCACCTCCGCCGATATGGCAAGAGTTTGTCGATGCTTTTCTCCATCACTACATGCCTCCAGAAGTTCGGCGAGCTAGGGCCGATAAATTCTTGAATCTGAGGCAAGGTAGCATGAGTGCCACAGAGTATAGTCTTCGCTTCAATTCCTTGGCTAGGTATGCTTCGACCATGGTAGCGGATATGGGCGATCGGGTGCACCGGTTTGTGAAAGGCCTAGGGCCACACTTGATGGATAAATGCTTGACTGCGTCCCTTCAGGATGGCATGGATATTGCACGCATTCAGGCACATGCTCAGGAATTAGAGGAACACCTACAGCAGCGGAGAAAGAACTTGAGCAAGATAGGGGACATAGCAAGAGGGCTAGACCTTCAGGTTCGAGGAGCGAGTCCAGGGGTGGACACAGACAGCAGCTTCCCAACCATTCAGGCTATTCTATGACCAGTCCACCTCCACGGTTTCAGGCCAGGGCCTTGATAGATCTGCTCGTTCAGGGTCGAGTCCGAGTTATACAGGACCTCAGGTCAGAGGTGATTTGGGCCAGTCAAGGCCACCCGTACCATCGTGTTTCCAGTGTGGGAAGATGCATTGGGTTCGATGCCGATTTGGTTCAGATGATTGCTATTCATGTGGTCGGCCAGGCCATATTATGCGTGATTGCCCCTCAGTACATGGTAGAGGTAGGACCCAGCCATTAGGGTCGGTAGTTGGATCTTCGGCATCTGTACGCCCTACGGGGCCAGGTTCACATGCGTCAGCTGGCCATGGTAGAGGCAGAGGGAGAGCTCCTAGTATTAGCGGTTCTCAGCACCGTATTTATGCTTTGGCTGGACGCCAAGATCTTGAGTCTTCTCCTGACGTGGTCACAGGTATATTATCGGTATTCTCTCATGATGTATATGCTTTGATTGATCCGGGCTCCACATTATCATATGTTACTCCATATATTGCGGGTCGATTTATAATTGAGCCGGAGTCTATCAAGCCTTTTGAGGTATGTACACCCGTGGGTGAATCGGTGATAGCTAGCCGAGTGTATAGAGATTGTGTAGTCGTGATATATGACCACCGTACTATAGCTGACTTGCATGAACTAAAGATGGTAGATTTTGATGTCATTATGGGCATGGATTGGTTGGCTTCTTGTTACGCCAATGTTGATTGTAGAATGAAAATGGTTCGCTTCCAGTTTCCGGGAGAACCAGTCTTAGAATGGAAAGGAAATACGGCGTCACCAAAGGTAGGTTTATTTCCTATCTAAAGGAAAGGAAGATGATCACGAAAGGGTGCATTTATCACCTAGTACGAGTTCGAGATGTAGAAGCTGAGTCGCCACCTCTTCAGTCAGTTCCGGTAGTGAACGAATTTCCGGATGTGTTCCCGGAAGAGCTTCCAGGCCTTCCTCCCGAACGAGAGATTGACTTTGCGATTGATGTGTTTCCAGACACTAAACCCATATCTATTCCTCCCTATAGGATGGCACCCGCAGAGTTGAAAGAGTTGAAGGAGCAATTAAAAGACTTGCTTGAAAAAAGCTTCATTAGGCCCAGTTCATCCCCATGGGGAGCACCCGTATTGTTCGTCCGGAAGAAGGATGGCTCCTTAAGAATGTGCATTGATTATTGGCAATTGAATAAAGTGACAATTAAGAACAAGTATCCCCTCCCGAGGATTGATGATTTATTTGATCAATTGCAAGGTGCCAAATGGTTTTCAAAGATTGATCTGAGGTCCGGATATCACCAAGTAAGGGTTAGGGAGAAAGATATCCCTAAGACAGCTTTCACAACAAGATATGGCCATTTCGAGTTCCGAGTAATGTCGTTTGGGCTAACTAATGCACCGGCAGTATTTATGGACTTAATGAACAATATATTCAGGCCTTTTCTGGATCTATTCGTGATTGTATTCATCGATGATATCCTAGTGTATTCTAGATCCAAGGCAGAACATGCGGATCACTTGCGTATTGTCCTTGGAGTTCTTTGAACCCGAGAGTTATTCGCGAAGTTTTCCAAATGCGAGTTTTGGATGAACTCAGTGGCATTTCTGGGCCACATTGTTGCAGCTGACGGTATTCGAGTGGATAGCCAAAATATTGAGGCAGTGAAGACTTGGCCAAGGCCCACGACCCCTACGGAGGTTCGTAACTTTTTGGGGTTAGCAGGTTATTACAGAAGATTTGTTGAGGATTTCTCTTCTATTTCTGCACCGCTCACCAAGTTGACTCAGAAGTCAGCTAAGTTTCAATGGACAGATGCTTGTGAGCGTAGTTTCCAAGAGTTGAAAGACCGACTGACTTCAGCCCCAATCTTGACACTTCTAGAGGGATTGGAAGGATATGTTATTTATTGTGATGCTTCAGGCGTCGGGCTAGGCTGTGTATTGATGCAAAATGGTAAGGTGATTGCGTATGCTTCTAGACAATTACGGAAACATGAGCAGAATTATCCTATCCATGACTTAGAATTGGCCGCGGTGGTCCATGCTTTAAAGATATGGAGACATTACTTATATGGTGTCCACGTGGATATTTATACAGATCATAAGAGTCTCCAGTACATCTTCAAGCAGAAAGAGTTGAATTTGTGGCAACGACGATGGCTAGAGTTGCTAAAAGACTATGATGTTGAAATCCTGTACCATCTCGGAAAGGCAAATGTTGTGGTTGATGCTCTTAGCCGTAGGTCGATGGGAAGTCTAAGTGAGGTACGACCAGAAAAGAAAGAGATGGCCCGTGATCTTCAGCAGTTAGCTAGCCTAGGAGTCCGAGTGGTGGACTCAGGTAGCAGCGAAGCTACTATTCAGAATTCAGCAGTTTCATCGTTAGTAGCGGATGTAAAAGAGCGACAATATGAGGATCCCATGCTAATGCAGTACAAAGATACACTCTCTCAGAAGGAGGGGTCATCATTTGACATTTCAGAAGACGGAGTTCTCCGATGTCGAGGCAGGTTATGTGTTCCCGATGTGGCAGGTCTACGCCATTAGATTTTGAGAGAAGCTCATTGTTCCCATTACTCCGTTCACCCCGGAGCGACGAAAATGTATCATGATCTTAAGACTATATACTGGTGGAATGGGATGAAGAAAGACGTAGCGGAATTCGTAGCTCAGTGTCCTAATTGCCAACAAGTGAAGATAGAACACCAAAAGCCGGGTGGCTTATTGCAAGCTATAGAAATCCCAACTTGGAAGTGGGAAGTGATTAATAAGGATTTCATTACAGGGTTACCCCGTTCTCGACGTAAATATGATTCCATATGGGTGATCGTGGATTGACTCACTAAATCAGCTCAATTCTTACCGGTCAGGACGACCTATGTGGCTGAAGATTACGCGAAGATTTATCTTAAAGAGATAGTGAGACTCCACGGTGTTCCAGTATCTATTATCTCCGATAGAGGAACTCAGTTTACAGCCAGGTTTTGGAGATCGTTCCAAGAGGGTCTAGGGACCCAAGAGCGCCTTAGCACGGCATTTCACCCCCAGACCGATGGGCAAGCTGAATGTACTATTCAGACTCTTGAAGATATGTTGCGGGCATGTATAATAGATTTTGGAGGAAATTGGGATGACCATTTGCCACTCATTGAGTTTGCCTACAATAACAGTTATCATTCTAACATTCAAATGACACCGTATGAGGCTCTATATGGGCGAAAGTGTAGATCCCCAATTTGGTGGTTTGAAACCGGAGAAGCCAATTTGATAGGGCCAGATTTGGTCCAGCAAGCAATAGAGAAAGTCAAGCTTATATAAGATCGATTGTTAGCGGCTCAAAGTCGCCAGAAGTCCTATGCAGATAATCGTCGAAGGGACTTAGAGTTCCAAGTAAAGGATTGGGTATTCTTGAAAGTGTCGCCAATGAAAGGCGTTATGAGATTTGGCAAAAAGGGGAAGCTCAGTCCCCGGTATATCGGACCCTATGAGATTATACGCAAAATAGGTAAAGTGGCCTATGAGCTAGATCTACCTCCAGATTTGGAGTCAGTCCATCCAGTATTTCATGTCTCGATGCTTCGGAAGTGTGTTGGAGATCCTACGAGGATCGTCCCAGTGAATGGTATTCAAGTGACAGAAAAGTTAACATATGATGAAATACCCATTGCCATATTAGATAGGCAACGGAGGCTTAGAAACAAAGAAGTGGCCTCAATTAAAGTTCTGTGGAGAAATAACAATCGAGAGGAAATGACATGGGAAGCGGAAGAGAATATGCGATCCAAATACCCACATTTATTTCAGCCCTTGGAAGAAGTCCAAGATGAGACGTCAAAATCATAAGGTATGCATGTTTTCCCTTTTATACATTCAGGTCGTGTGTGGCCAAATTTCTAGTACTGTTGTATTATTGCCCTGTGAGGCATTGTTATTGTGGGTTGTTGTGACAGGGTGGTAGTGCCACATTACAGAAGAAACTCTGGCGAAATTTTTGTAGAATTCCCCAAGCCTTTAACATTCGAGGACGAATGTTCCTAAGGGGGGTAGAATGTTACACCTCGGAAAATTTCCCGTTGGTACGCAAGTAAATGAACTAATGATGTGTGCGAGGAGTGCGAGTGTATAATTTCATGGGAAATGTATGAAAAGGGATGTGGATGATTAGAATGAAAAGTCGAGAAATGAGAAAAATTGAAAGTTGGCAAAACTGCCCAGTGGTCGTATATTGCAAAATACGGACCGTAAAGTGCAACACGGTCCGTAAACTGGCAGTCGTAAACTGCCATGCAAAAGCTTCAGCTTTCTGCCCAGTGGTCATATAGTGCAAAATACGGGCCGTAAAGTGCAATACGGTCCGTAAACTTGAAGTCGTAAACTGGCATGTCCAACTTCAACTTTCTGCCAGCTGAGGAAGAGGTATAATACGACCTGGTGGACGGACCGTAAAGTGATTTACGGCCTGTAAACCATGGTCGTAAATCACCGTGCATGCAGGCCAAAGTCTCTGGTCCTGCTTAAGCTTAAAAAGGACCACGAGGGACGGTCCGTAAAGTGGAATACGGACTGTAAACCTCCATGGACGACCACTGTTCACCCAGCACAGATTTTCCAATTCATTAAATATGAGGATCAAGACTTATTTTATTTCATTACAACATTACACCACTTCTCTCTAGAACTTCTCTCTACATTTATTATATGAGTTTTGAAGGATTATTAGCCATCAATAACATTAAGACAAGTGAATCAAGGATAAGGGAATCATCAAGGATCATCCAAGTCAAGAAATCCAAATGGAGAAAAACTAGGGTTTTGCTCAAAGAAGAGTATTATCAACCAAAGCTTGTTCCTACAACTTCTAAGGTAAGATTCATGATTTTTACAAGATGTTTAAGGTATTGGAGAATTAAAAAACATAGATTGTAGAAAATGTGGTCAACCAGGTCATGAATGATGAATAGTGACATTTTGAGAAATAGTTTGAATTGAGTTGTGAATGTTGTTGTGTTGTGATATGAATCTGTTATAAATGGTATTAAGATTATGAACTAAACACTTTAGACGAATGGACGAAGTTGGGTGTTATGACCATGAATGTGGGTGAATTAGAGGCAAATTGAGGAATCTAGATAATATGGATAATGTGAATGACTAATGGCCATTGTTATGATATTGTTGACGGTATAAACGCTAGCATTGGAAGGGAACATGCAAGTGTAGAATAGTTCGACGGAAAGGTATGTAAGGATAACCCTTCTTTCATAAGGCATGGTTCTTGGCCAAATTCCTAATTCCTCTCTATGAGTATGTTGTCTTCACATGGTTGGCATTCCGAGCTCATAAGCTCACGACCCTTGATATGTACTATGATTATACTATGTTCCTCGCATGACGAGTAAGTCCATAATGTAGATGTAACGATAATGATGAGGATAGTAATGATGATGAGAGTAAAATGAGATTAGAGATTCTTACGAGCTATGAGATATGTATATGTATGCCTATGAAGGGCTATGATAAGACCCCGAGCTTATGATGCCGAGCAAGATTATATGTATATGACTATGTATAAAGTATGTATACGATTACGAAACGCGCGCAAACTGCTGCAGATGCTACGGATAACCCTGATGCCTTGGTAGGGCCAGGTATGCATGATCTTGAGCCTTGGTTGGCCAAGTATATATATATACAAAACACCGATCCTATAAGGTCGGGCATGCTATGTAAATGCTATGTATATGAAATGATTATATATATAAAATGAATATGAATGTGATAAGACTATGTATAAGGATACGAATAAGGACATGTATACGAATATGAGCACAAGTATGGTACGAGTATTGTTATGGGATACGAACGACGATGTATGCAAGTAAGCGACATGATGATGATGATATTACTATCTCCCCTCCTATGCTATTTTCATATGATATCTATTATGCTTCTATATTGATGTTGATCATGCTTTACATACTCAGTACATTCTTCGTACTGATGTCCTTTTGTTTGTGGACGCTGCGTCATGCCCGCAGGTGCACAGGGAGACAGACATGATCCATAGCTGCTTATTCAGAGATTGCATAGCAGAGCTCCATTTCTTTCGGAGCCGTAACTTTTGGGTACTTATTCTTTTGTGTATATAATTATGGGCATAGCGGGGTCCTGTCCCGCTCATACGATATGTCATACTCTTAGAGGCTCGTAGTCATGTGTATGTGGGTAGAGATGTTCGGCCATGTCGGCCCATGTTTTGTATATCTCTTGGTAGCCACGTCGGCCTTGTACTTATGATGTGGCACAGATGCCTATGATATGTTAAATGATGATGGTCCTCTAATGGGATCAATATGATTAACGATAAGAAAAGCACGAATTGACTTATGGCTCACCTAGATGTTATGTTATGTACGATAAGGGGGTGCTCGGGTGGGGTAGCACCGGGTGCTCGTCGCGGCCCTTGCCGGGTCGTGACAGAACGACACTAAATTTTCAGAAAATGGCTTATGAGGTAGTTTTCGAAAGTTTTGTTAATTTAAAGGCTCATATCTTTGGTATACTAATTCTGACAGACTCGATACTTATTTTGAACTTCCTCATCTAAATATATATATATATATATATATATATATGTATGTATATATATGTATGCATATGGTTTCCGCATTACTCTGCTCGTGCCTATTACTATGATATCGTTCGCCGGTTCCCGGGCCGGTTTGTGATCGTGCGCACTATGATAAATTCGGCAGTATGATGTGTTACGGTTCCCGAGACCTCGCCATAGGGCCGGGTTCTGTTTATGGAGTTATGCTGTGATATGCCTTATGACATGTTTTGATGATATGATACGATGTGATCCTATGTTGTGTTCAGGGTTGTACGGAGATTTGAAACCTTCTGGAGTATGCTGTGTTGTGGCACCAGCGTCGGAGTGGTGACCACGTTCCTGAGCCTTATGCATGATTTTCTATTTGCATTATGTACACGTGTCTTGAGTACAGATTTTGATATTTTGATCCGGTATTCTCTCTCTGTACCCTTTACTTCAGTTATGGCTTGGTTTTCTGTATCTTATGCTTTACATACTCAGTACATCTTTCGTACTGACCCCCTTTCTTCGGGGGCTGCGTTTCATGCCCGTAGGTAAAGAGGTTCGTGATCTGTCAGTGTAGGCCACACATTCTGCTGTTACAGAGTGCTCCTCTTGATCCGGAGCCCATATATTGGTACATATCTTTTGTGATGTCTACGCTTCTGTATATTTGATTATTTGGGGTACGGCGGGGCCCTGTCCCGCCATATGATTATGTTATGGTTTGTAGAGGTCTGTAGTCATATATGTGGGTAATGGGTCATGTGTGTGTTCACTTGTCTATGATCTGCGTCTTAATGCGGTCCCGTTTGCTATTATAGCCAAAACAGCCTAATTTTCTGTACATGTGCACGTATCTGGCGATGTACATTCCGCCAATCTATCAGATTTGGATGCGGCTTAAATGGCCTGCATGTTTGTATATGTGTATATATTCGGCGATGTGTATTCCGCCGTCCCTTCTGACCTTGATGTGATATTGTTGCACGTGCGACCGCTTAAGATAATATTCGCTTCTAATCCATTTAAAATGATTAATATGAAATCTGAGATAAGTTAGAAAATGACGAGTTAGCACGTGAGTTTGTTGGGGGTGTCCAAATAGGGCACCAGTCGCGGCACACGGAGTTGGGTCGCGATAGGCGGCTAAGCGCGTCAACTACTACATTTGCCTTTCCAGGGTGGTATAAAATATTCACATCATAGTCTTTCAATAATTCTAACCACCCCTTTGCCGCAGATTCAATTCCTTCTGTTTGAAAATGTATTGGAGACTCTTGTGATCTGTATAGATATCAACATACACACCATACAGGTAATGTCTCCACATTTTTAATGCATGAATAACTGCAGCTAATGCGAGATCATGAGTAGGGTAGTTCTTTTCACGTTTCCGTAGCTGTTTCGAAGCATAAGCAACAACTCTACCATGCTGCATCAATACACACCCTAACCCAACGCCAAAAGCATCACAATACACGACATAACCATTTGGCCCTTCTGGGAGTGTCAAGACTGGAGCTAAGGTTAATCTATCCTTCAACTCCTGGAAACTACGCTTACAAGCATCATTCCACTGAAATTTAGCTGACTCTGGGTTAGCTTCGTCAATGGGGCAGAAATAGATTAGAAGCTTTCTACGAATCTTCTATAATAACCTGCCAATCCCAAGAAACTATGAACTTCTGTAGGCCTTGGCCAATTCTTCACAGCTTCAATTTTCTGAGTGTCAACTCGAATGCCATCATCTAAAATAACAGACCCAGAAATGTCATAGAGTTCAACCAAAACTCGCAGTTTGAAAATTTTGCATACAATTCCCGAGTTCGAAGAATTCCAAGGATAATATGTAAATGATCTGCATGTTCTGATTTTGTGCGAGAGTACACCAAAATATCATCAATGAATACTATTATAAATAGATCCAAGAGAGGCCTGAATACATTATTCTTCAAATTCATAAACACTGACGGGGCATTAGTTAACCCAAATGACATCACCCGAAATTCATAATGACCATATCTCATTCTCAAACCTGTTTTGGGAATATCTTCTTCTCTAACTCTCACTTGATAGTAACCCGACCTCAAGTCTATTTTTGAGAAACACTTGGCACCTTGCAATTGATCAAACAAATAATCAATTCTTGGGAGAGGATATTTGTTCTTTATCGTCACCTTATTCAACTGCCTATAATCGATGCACCTTCGTAGGGAACCGTCTTTATTTCTTACAAATAAGACAGGTGCTCCCCACGGTGACGAACTGGGTCTAATAAACCTCTTTTCAAGAAAATCTTTCACCTGTGCCTTTAACTCCTTCAATTCTGTCGGAGCCATTCGATAAAGAGAGATAGAAATAGGCTTAGTATCCGGCAACACATCAATGGCAAAATCAATTTCTCTCTGGAGGAAGGCATGGAACTTCATCTGGAAATTCATTCACTACCGGAACGGATTGGAAAGTTGGTGACTTTTCTTCTGTATCATGAACTCGGACCAAGTGATAAATATAGCCTTTAGCTATCATCTTTCAAGCCTTAAGGTAGGAAATAAACCTACCTTTCGAAGATGTTGTATTACCCTTCCATTAAAGCACGGGCTCTCCCGGAAATTGAAGTCGAACTATTTTCATTCGGCAATCAACACTAGCGTGACATGAGGCCAACTAATCCATACCCATAATCACATCGAAATCTAACATTTCCAACTCGATTAAATCAGCTTTGGTCTGGCATTGCATATCACAAGTACAAAATTTTTATACACTTGTCTAGCTATCACGGGATCACCAACCGGAGTAGATACCTCGAAAGGTTTTATTGGCTCAGGTTTCACCCCAATACAACCAGCAACATATGGAATAATATAAAAGAAAGTAGAACCCAGATCTATCAATGCATACACATCATGGGAAAATATGGATAATGTACCTGTAACCACATCCGGGGAGGACTCAGGATCCTGTCGTCCGGCTAAAGCATACACACGGGGCTGAGTGGCACCTGAAGTAGATGCTCCCCCCCCTGCCTCTACCTCGACCTGCTGAAATCTGGGGAGTCTGCCCTACCGGGCGCACTGAAGATGAACCAGCCACCGATCCTGTAGGCTGAACCCCTACTCTTCCACTCATCGACGGGTAATCTCACTTCATATGCCCAACCCAGCCGCAGGCGTAGCAAGCATCCGAACCCTGGCGACACCGTCCGGAATGTAATCTACCGCACTGGCTGCATTGCGGTACTGGGGGTCTCCTCTGGCTATAATCTCCCCCAAACTGAGAATCTGGGGCCCTCGAACTCTGACCGTGTCTTGAACGAAAGGAGCGATCAAATCTCCTACCCGTAAATCGATGAGGTGCACTAGTCACCGACTAGCCTGAGTGTCTAGAATATGTCTGCCTTGATCACCCTCTATAATCACTGCCTGCCCCCATAGATTCGTCCCTCTTGCTTTGCCTTCTATCAATATCACGATCACTCCTTTGTGGTTGTTGTTGTCCCCCTAAGTTCTGGGCATGAGCTTGTATTCGGGAAATATCCATCCCATCTTGCAGCGAAGTCATCAAACAATCCTTGAACAAATGTGGCCCTAAGCCACTCACATACCTGTGTACCCTATCACCCATCTAAGCCTGTATAATCCGGGCATATCTTGCCAAGGAATTAAATTGAAGGCTATATTCTCGGGCACTCATATTTCATTGCTTTAGACTTAAGAACCTATCCGCTCTAGCTCGGCGGACCTCGAGTGGCAAATAGTGATGGATGAAAGCATCTACAAATTCTTGCCACAGGGGAGGAGGCACATTCTCTTTTCTCAATGCTATCCAATTATTATACCACAATACCGCCATATCTCGGAGTCTATAAGATGCCAACTCCATAGATTCAGTCTCGGAGGCATGAATGATCTTTAATGTCCTCAATATCTCATCAATGAAACCCTGCGGGTCTTCATCTGGCTTTGACCCGAAAAACTCCAGAGGATTCAGACTCATAAAATCATGGGCTCTGGTACTAGCTGACCGATCACTTGAACTCACATTCTGTCGCTGTGCCTGGGCGGCAAACAACTGTGTCAATAAAAGAATAGCCTCGGTCACTTGTTGATCCGAAGCAACCGGTGGAGAAATTGGGGCTGAAGATCCTCATTGTTCTTCTACATTAGATGGGGTAGAGGAAGTATTAGATGGGGCCTCATTATATGACTCGCCCTCTTCTACATTCGTTGGCGGCTCTCTTTCTATCCGTCTTTTTGTCGTAGTCTTGCCCTTTTGGGCGTCTGTAGCTTTTCCCTTTGGCGGCATTTCTGAAACCATAGCACACTATTAAGAGTGGAAAATCTTATAATACAGCTCTGTCGCACGATTTCTTAAGATGGAAGATGGTCATTTTCCTAAATGCCCTGTAGCCTCCTGTTTATTAATGTGGCGCACAATACACCATAAACAAGACTCTACTAGACACGGCTCGTAGACACTTCCTAGGACTGAATTGCTCTGATACCACTTTTGTCATGACCCAGCTAGGGGCCGTGGCAGGTACCCCGGGCTACCCACCGAGCACCACTCGTTCTACTACTCTTCATACTCAAATCATAATAAAAATCATTTTTCATTTGAGAACATAGATACTTTTTTATATATATATACAGAAACAACCTCGTGAGACCATATAACCCACACTGCATATCTACGAGCCTCTACTAGAGTACTAGACATATGGACGGGACAGGACCCCGTCGTGCCCAAAGTATACATATATACACAAAAGAATAATCAAGCACCTCCGGAACAATAGTGTGCTCTCAATCAACTAACAGCTCTTACGAGTCTGGATCAAGCTCATCTTCCTGTCTACCTGTGGGCATTAACACAGCGTCCAAAGAAAACGGACGTCAGTACGAACATTGTACTAAGTATGAGAGGCATAAACAATAATGATACATCAATGAGATAAAGGAAGCATCAATAAGGAATATTTGTATCTGACTGTCGTGTATAAAAGAAATAATACATGTTGTCTTACTCGTAATCATCATCATTTCATATATGCATAAATGTATAAGTGTATAAGCATAAGCTACCCGTCCACATAGGTACGGTGTGATAATAATTAACCTGCGTCCAGGCCTCCCGCGTTGGGGGTATAAGCTGCCCACTAGTGGTGTGTCTGCCCGTCCATATAGGCACGGTGTAATGTCATCAATATATGCTCATCATAATGCATATATAATAATTCAAAGATAGCTATACTTTATCGAGGTGACCTAAGGTCGTGAACCCCCGATTCTATTATGGAACATCTATAAGTATTCTGCCTCACCTTGAAGGAAATAGTATATAAGGTGAGTGTATACAATATACGACATCATTAACTTTATGGTACTCTTCCTCACCTTGAAGGAAATAATATATAAGGTGAGTGGATACAATAAATGACATCATTAACGTTATAGGAACATCATATCATGAGCTCTAGAACCTTAAGACTTAAGCTCATCATCATCATTATTGAACTCATAGTGTATCTCTTATCTCATATGGCTATTCGTGATCATAGACCCTTGGCTTTCTGAGACATATAGAGGATTTATTAAAAAGAAGGAGAAATCATGCTATAGGATTCATGCCATAGAAAGAAAGGACTAGCCTCACATACCTTTGTCATTTAACTACTCTATTGCTTGCTCATTCTCCTTTAATGTTCACGTCTTTACCTTCAAAAAAATTGCATTAACATTAGCTAGGCGATTATAAGAACATGCTTACTAAAGCTAGAGAAAATTGGGTAGCATTTCCTTTGTTTATATGACTTCCTCCGTATTCCATATCAACTCTCAAACATCCGTAACATCATTCATACTATCATAATAACAATCATCATTTATCTACATTATCCACATTTCACAATTTCACTTCAATTTCCCCGTAATCATGGTCATAATTCACTATTACGTTCTTTCACATATCATACTCATTCCATGTTCTAAATTTCATTCATAGCCTACTTACAATCACAACATATCCATATTCATGATTCATTCCAAACTACTACTCAACAATAGCGCTATTCCCACAGTTATGACCCACTTTCTATACTCTTCTACAATCCAAGTGTTTCAACTTCTCAATATCTTAAACATCATGAAAATATCATAAAACTTACCTTATATATTGTAGGAACAAGCCTTGAGTGGTATTGTTTTTCTTCCACCAAAACCCTAGTTCACTTCTCTTGAAATTTCTTGGCTTAGATGACTTTAATGTGCTTCACACTCTTGATTTTTGTTGGTTTGATGAAGTTGATCATCAATTTCCTTTGTGTTCTTGTGGATGAAGTCTAGAGAACATTCTAGAGAGTTCTTGAATTTTGTAGGAGAGAAATGAAATAAAATGAACTTAGGTCTCCTTTTAATAACTTAAAATCAGATTCCGTCGGGCAATTATACGGACACTTATACGGTCCGTATAAGTGACCGTGAAATGGACCCTTCAGTTTCTCTTCTCTGTGACGATTATACAGCACATTATACGGTCCGTATAAGTGACCGTATAATCCCACCAGTGAGGGACCTTCACTGTGATGGTTTTGCGGTCTATTATATGGACCGTATAACCCATCAGTTCACTGAATCTTATTTTCGTCATTTCGTTTGATCTCCGATCCTTATGGATCCTTCTTAACAATTATTTAGCACTTCATTAACAATCTAAGGGTCATTATAACTCTTCTCCAAAACGTCTTTAAACTCTCATTAATTCGATACTCGAAATTCTTGCCCGACACACAACATATAAGTTGCTTTCCTTAACAACTTTCTTCCCTTACCTTAAATGTCTTTGAAATCTCGATTAGGGTCATCAAATGATATTTCTTACTTATCAAAACATCGTATACTTTATACCCTTCGTTGGCCTATTAATTGTACGTTGATGGGAAATTTTCTGGGGTGTAACATAAAAGAAGCGAGCTTCGGGAGTTAGGAGGTAAGGGGGCGGTGTGGAAATGGTCTTTATCTAGAATCTGGAGGTTCATTGACATATCTACTTATCTTATTAACTTTATGTTGTATTGCGTGAACTAATCTTAGTCGACCTATGATGCTTACCACAACGTTTGATGTACTGAGACTACTCTTACTACGCCATTTTTTCGGGGTTAAGATGTGTTGCAGGTTTTAGCTGATGTTTCCCCGCAAGGGTCTATCGGATATTCTTCTACAGCTTCGCCTATCTCACTCCCAGTGGAGGCTGTGTTATTAATTTTGTCTTCTTGTATTTTAGGAGCTGTTGTACCCGTCAAGACTAGATCCTCGAGTTTTATTGCGGATTTATTTATATTGAAAAGAGTCTATAATAAATGTCTACGTTAAATTTTATTATTTTTAAGCATGATTTTCACATGATTTTAAGTGTTGGGTTCTATTGGTAAGGGTTCGCCTTCTAGCTTGTCATATGGTAGGTTCCCGCACGACCCGTGGATTGGGTCATGATAGTTGGTATCAGAGCCCTAGGTTACCGATCTCACGAGTACAAGAGCAAATGTCGAGTATAGTCTTACAGAATGGTACGATGACGTCCGTACCCATCCACAAGAAGCTATAGAACATCTAGAAGTTTGCCATCGTTCATTCCATCGTGCTACCCCAATACGACGTCTCTTAGTTGGATGGAATTGGTATCTGGTCGATTCCAATTGGTATCTTGACGGGCTAATTGGTATCTGTCAACTCCAATTAGTGTTTCCCTATTTCGATTCAAGGAAAAACTTCTATATGGAGATGCGTAATTAATTGTGTGACCAAGTAAAAGTTTTGTAGTAATGTTTGTGTAGTAGACTGGCTGATTGTTCTGGGACCGTTAGCGAAGTTAATAACGCATTCCTACTTACGTGCTAGGCTATTAAGTAAACCCCTAAGCAATCTAAGCTGAGGTACTGGGAAAACAAAAAGTTTCAGGCAGAACCACTACAGCGGGATGGGGACCGCTACAACAGGATCGCTATAGCGGGAAAACGACAGCTATAGCGGGCCCAGGAAATCTGCCAGGACCACTATAGTGGCGTTCGTACTGCCATAGCGGTACCGCTGCAGAGGTCGAGTGACCGCCACAGCGGTAACCTCTGACCAGTAGCCTTCTCCTTCCATCCCCTGTTTTGCCAAGTTGTGTAGTCCATCAAGAAAACCAGAATAAATCAATTTCCAAAAGCAGACACGTACATAAAAACATCCGCCCAACAAGGGCAATTGTCTTATTAGCACCCTTAAGGCGGGGCACCCGCCTCAACATGACAAAAACAAAGATTATCCAAGAAAATCAAAACACAACCAAAGCACTGAATTGTCTAAACATCCAAGCCCAACACGGGTGAATACTAACCAAAGTAGATAAAAAGGTGGGGGAGAAATATCTAAGCCACTCCGTTGCTAGTCGCCTCATCACAACCATCCAATTCATAGAGTCCTCGCTACTAAGTCCGGACTCGCTGAGAAAAGAGAATTGGGAGGCATCTCTGGTAGTCACCTTCGGAGGCTTCACCTTCGAGACTAGGGCCTTCTGGAGACTTTTTACACCCTTCCACATCCTCACAAATAGCTTGTCTCTAGCCCGACTCTTCTTTTACTCCTTGTCCGAATCATCACGAAGATCCACATGAGCTTTAGCCAGCAATGCATAGGCGCCCTGTAAGGCATCAACAGCCTTTTCCATCTTAGTCTGGGTCTCCATGTAAGCCTTCACCTGCTAAGTTGTAAAGCAACCAGTACCTGTAGATGACCCGGCCTCCATGAAAATCCCATCATTGCCGCCCTCACCAAAGCTATATTAGCCTCTATGCGCTCTAAAGTACCTGGGGTATGTGACAGACCCTTCTAGCAGGTGGACCACCACTGTCCTCGCTGTCATCCAAGCCCGTTCTCTTCCTTTTATCCCGACTCTGTGACCCTTTTTACCTTCAGTGGGTCAAAAGCAACATCGCACTCCACAATCTTAGGCCAGCCTTGGCCATAAAACCCCGCCACTCCTCAATCACCTGCATACCCATGTTCACGGGTACACCATCCAGAATGCAAGCCACCACAAGGGCTTGCGGGTAAGTGACATCAGCAGTATTACTCGAGGGGCGAACCCGCCGGGCAACGAGGTTTAGCTACCTCCAGGCCTCAATAGTAAAGTACAGGCTCTTTATAGCCAATCGCGAGATAGCCCATATAGCCTTCTTCCTCTTTGATTCTCGTACCACCATCCGTACCAGCCACGGTCCATTACCGTTAATATCCTTGGCTCGAAACTTATCCTGTGGTTGGTTAGGCATCCCTTGAACAGTGTTGATAGCCTCGACACTCACCGTCACTGCTACTCCCTGAATAGTAATCTGCGGCTGCAGGGCAGCCTAATCCACATTGGGGAGCATAGCATAAAACTCTCTGACCCAGTTACAGATGACATCACCGGGCTCCTCAGCTAACTGGGCCTAACCAATACGGTGTAGGGACTAGTAAAATTTTGGGGCCATTTCTTCGACCCGGTCTATGATAAGAGCCCTCTCATGAAGAAAAACCGTGGTCTGCTGCTCCATGAAACGCCGATTGTAAGCGTTGTTAGGGAACCTAATATATTCGAAAGGAGTCGGGGGTTATTGTCCTCCTTCTTGTTATTGTTGATCTGTTATGCTTGATTGAGAGAGTTAACCTACAATGGTGAAAAGAGGAGTTAGAATAGTGCGGCGTAAAGTATTAACGGGGATAGACCATGTATAAAATTGGAAAAAAAACCAAAAAATTCATTTCTGCCTGAAGCAGCTCCACTATGGCGGTGGTATGGCCGATGCCGCAAAGTCGCTATAGCGGTAAGAGGGCCACTGTCGTTGCCATAGCGGTACCTTTGTCGCTGTAGCAGGCTCGCTATAGCGAACAGGTCACCGCTATTGCAGCCACTCCCAGCCTTGTTGGGCCGCTTCCAGCGACGGCCTCACCGCTACAGCGGTTGTAGCGGTCCATCTCCCCGGTTCGTGAATTTCCTTGCTCTAACCTTTTTCCAAACCTACAATTTAACCATGATTTTTCCGTTTTAGTAAAGGATCAAGTAGTAAGATAGCATGCATGATTTTTACAACGTGGTCCACCCGATTTCTCTTAACACACTTACCAAAATTTACAAGAAGAACACCAAACAATTGCACCATAGCGAGACCCCCACCCCAACACAAAAACTAGCCCCTGATTAGAAAATCTGAAGTATAAAGTTTTGCTAAGGTATTATGAACGTAAATTAACCCTCCATGATCCAAGGAACTACTCGCCCTAGAACCCAAACACTCCTTTCTAGGAAACCCAATTTTTCCTTCCTAAACTAGCAAGTTAAGCACGGATTTTTGAAGTTAAAATCCATATACAAGTTATAGGATAGTAAAGGAGAGCATTTACCTTGAAATAAAGAAGATCTGCAAGTCTGGCAAGAGAAAAGCAATTTTTTTTTTTTATGGAAAGGAACTTTCTTTTTCGGATTGGATGAGGGATTTGGCTTATAGTAAGGGTTAGGGTGCTTATAAAGGAGTGCGGAGGGAGATAAGGGTTTGAAAAGTGCTTAAGGGGGAAGGAATTTTCATGGGGAGGGAGGAGGTTTTTCAGTTATGGGGGTCAGATAAGTGGGAGGGGTGAACTCCTTTATATTTGTTTTTAATCTACCCGATGACGGCCGCGGTGGTACCGCTATAGCGGTACTATGGCCACTATAGCAGTGGCAAGGAGGCATTTTCTAGTTAATTTTTGTTTTGGGTTGTCGTTCCTTCTTTTCCCATAACAATGGTTGGAGACCTTATTTCACCCAACATAAGCCCTAGGAAGTCAACCCTTACTTTATCCCGCCCCGTTCGGGGATGAACGGTAGTGAAATTGGTATCTGGGGGTAACGACCTGTCCAGTCAATATTTAACATTTCACGAAACCTTGCCCAATTTAAGTCTAGGGTCATAGTTAATTAGCTTCACAAGATATTTTAAGAGTTAGGAGTGGAAAAAAATCAATTTCGGAAGGGTGTAGAAAATGTCGGGCCAGAATTTAAGGCGGACCGCTATAGCGGTCAGTGGACTGCCGTAGCGATACCTCTATAGCAGCCTGAGGACCGCCACAGCGGTACCGCGATAGCGGCCTATGGACCGCCACAGCGGTACCGCTATAGCGGCCTGTGGCCTGCTCCTAGTGTTCCTCATGAAAGAAAAACCATAGCCTCCAAGAAAAAGAAAACCCTTCTAATCCCTTTTTCCGCCTTTCCCGACGAAGGATATCCGCTCATGGATTCGAATGGATGTTAAGAAGATGAGCAACTCACGGAGAATCAAATATCTGATCACCAAAGAGGTAGGTTACAATTTACTTTAGTTAGACTTTGATTAGCTAATAGTATATACGCTTAGAATTGATAGGAGAATATATGCTAAGGTCTTCGGGCATGGAGATTGGTTGGACGGACTTGTAATGTGATTTAAATAGGGTATAATTAGGGAGATAATAATAAAGATTTAGTGTAGTAGAAAGTGACGTTGACACTACGGAGATACCTCGTATTTACTTGGTTCAACCCTAGAAGGGGGCGAACTTCATATGTATATCTTATTGTTGAACGTTTGTGCGATTGTTTCCTTAGACTTAGAAGATTGTATAAAGTGAATTATATGGAATTAGGTTACATTACGCCCATCAAGGGCTGGGATCATGATCGATTTTTCATATAGTCTCGTGCATTGTATCTACATTTGTTCATGTGGAAATACAGGTAACAGGCAAGGCTGAGTATGGCACTGTGCATCCGGCCTTGTGGCCTTGGGATTGAGTAATTGAATTACATGTATGTATACAGTTTTAAATCCGTGACCGAGGTTCGTTCCGGGTGTAGGTTTGTGATCAGGTCTAAAGAGTATTCCGAAACGAGTAGTACATAGACACCATGGGTACTCTGCAGGTCATGACAACTGAGCAAAGACATCAGATAGCATGTATGTACAACATGTTCGGTCTTGCGTTACATTTGTATTTCACTGCATTCTCATGATTTATTGTTATACATGTGTGCGTTACTATCATTAACATTGTCTATTAAACTGTGTGTGTTGTTGTTATCCTGGAGGGGGATGGGTTCTACCCATGTTATGTGTAGCTTTGGTCGTCAGATAGTGGTTTATTTCCCTAGATATATCGTATCACAGTATTAAGGTGAGTAGATGAACTCTTTAAACAATAAGGGTAAAGGTGCAGCATACAACAAATGTGAATGCGATAGTTACCAAGTTGTGAATTAATAAATTACCTTATGGTTGGCAAATAAAAGAAGCGATCTTCGATAGTTAGGAGGTAAGGGGGAGGTGTGGAAATGGTCCTTAGCTAGAATCTTGAGGTTCATTGAGTTAACTGCTTGTCTTACTAACTTTATGTTGTATTGCGTGAACTAATCTTAGTTGATCTATGATGCTTACCAGTACATGTGGTTTACTAATACTACTCTTGCTACACCCTTTTTTGGGGTTTAGATGTGTTGCAGGTTTTAGATGAATTTTCGCCGCAAGGCTCTATCGGATATTCTCCTACAGCTTCGCCTATCTCACACCTGACCGAGGTTGTGTCCTTCATTTTGTCTTCTTGTATTTTAGGAGCTCTTGTACCTGTCTAGACTCGATCCCCGGGTTTTATAGAAGATTTATTTATATTGAAACGAGTCTATGTTTTATTAATTTTAAGGATGATTGTCACATGCTTTTAAGTGTTGGGTTCTATTGGTAAGGGTTCGCCTACTTGCTCGTCATATGGTACGTTCCTGCACGACCAGTAGGTTGGCTCAAAATAGTTGGTAGCAGAGCCCTAGGTTACCGGTCTCACGAGTACAAGAGCAAATGTCTAGTCAAGTCTTACGGAATGGTTCGATGACGTTCGTACCCGTCCGCAAGTAGCTATAGGACATATAGAAGTTTGCCTTCATTCATTCCATCATGCTACCCCAATACGTCGTCCCCTAGTTAGATCCAATTGGTATCTGGTCGATTCTAATTGGTATCTTGACAGGCTAATCGGTATCTGTCGATTCCAATTGGTGTTTCTCGATTTCGATTCAAGGAAGACTTTCTATTAGGAGGTGCGTTATTAATTATGTGACCAAGTAAAAGTTTTATAGTAATGTTTGTGTGGTAGACTCGGTCATTATTCTGGGACCGTTAGCAAAGTTAATACAAAATCACACATTAAAACTCAAAGGCCAATCGTATACTACGGATTGTTAATTATAGAGTGCCTAACACCTTCCCGAGGAGATCACCAGAACTTTTACCTAGAACTTTGGTTACAAAGGCTTTTTCATGGCGTTTGAATAAATCCTTTGAACCCGGTTTTCCTAATTTTCTAAAAATTTGTCACGACCTATTTCGACTAATTAGTGCGGGCACTTACCTTTCCCACCTCCGTAAGCAAACCCTCAACCTAACGATAAGTAAAGACATAAAAAAATAAATCAATCAAGCGGAAAATAATAATTACGTAAGTCACACAATAATATATAATAGAAATAGTGTCGAAATAAGGAAAATACCCCCAGGGTCTGGTCTAAGTCATACTAGAGCATCTAAGTGAAATTATACAAGTCTGGAATATAATAATACATCAGTCTGTCTATGTCTCAGAGAATAAAAGTAAGTCATAATAATAAGAGGAGTCTTCAAGGTTGCGAACGACTCGTGCTCACCCTGGAAACTAGATGTTAAGCTGATGGCGACTATCAGCGAAGCGAGATGGAGGAAGCCCAACCTGGTACTCTGCATTCATAAAAAAATGCAGCAAGTGAAGTTAAGCACAAAACCATAGTATTGGCAAGTATCATTGGCCGACTAAGTATAGCTAACATAATTTAGATAATAAAGCAAGATAGGCAGATAAATCAATAAGTGTAAGTCAAACATAATCGGAACCAAGTACACGTCATTGCCTAAGTAGAGCATCTAAACCCAAATGTTCCAAGTCTCAATATGAGCAGTCCAAATCCAACATCACAAGTAAAACACCAAACCATCTCAATATAAGCCACGATGCAATGCAATGCAATAATGTATGAATGGCAATGCAATGCTATGCACACATTGTAATCCGGACGGAATACCTCCACGTCTCGGTAGCACAACCCAAGGTAACTCCCTAAATCTAAGTGCCACTCGTCCCAGATCTTTGCCCAACAGACAGAAGAGATCCCGAATCTTAGCCCACAAGTGGTTCTCACCGGTACCACCCTAGGGGAACTGCGAAGTCTATGCACTCATTCAATCCACCACTCTGGGACTAACATCGGATATAAGACTCTCACATCACTCTCATTTAAAAATCGATCCCAGCTCATCATAATGTTTCATCAAGTACCAACAATGTATCAACAGTATATCATGAGAATGCGTGTAATGCATATGTCAACATCAACAATCTAATCAATATCATAAGTACCAACAGCATGTCAATGTCTCAAGTACCAACGTAGATACGCCAATAATGTATTAGTGTTACAATTACCAACATAGGTACGACAATAATATCATGAAAGACTACACAAGTCATATAGAACTCTATCCTTGTATCAACCTCAACCTATAAGATACTACAATATGACAATCAAGGTGGAACAGCAGATTCCAGTATCTACTAACAACACCTGGCATTAAGATAGCACAATAGAACAATCAAGCCACAACACAATTGGGTGGCTAGCCCCAATCACGTAGCAGGGCCTAACCTAAGACAATATCCAACCCAACTTCATACCCGAAGGTTTACATGCTTTCTCTGACAATATAACCTAAATATATGCTTCGCTACGCGAAGTCTCACCAAGGGTAAGCCATAACCTACCTGGATGGCCGAACAACAAACACAAAAATAACTCTTTAGCCTTGCCCTTCCGCTGAGCATCAATATCAAAGAAGTCTAGGCATATCCAAAATATAGATTAGAAATCATGAAGATCGATACTAATATTGCTATCATTCAATTTAGGTAAAAAAAAAACCCTCGAATTTGGGAAAATAGGCCCCACGAGGGCAAAACGGGAAACTCGAGGGTAAAATATCAAATTAAACACTAGGTGATCAAAACCCATCAACTAATTGCAAGATTAAGTCAAAGATTCACCCAATTTCGAAATTCAAGTAAAACCCCCCAATTTTAGGTATAAACCCTAACTCTTGAATTCAAGGATTCAACACTAATAATGGAGGATATATGATTAATAACCTTAGATACATCATAATCCAGCATAAACCCAATCAATTTAATCATTACTAAGACTAAATGGAATATTCATTACATTCACTTATATCTTCCATTACTAAGGAACTAATAAGGTAGAGGAATTCCAAGATAATTAGGAACAAGGAATTAGTAAAAAGGTTAGCAAGACTTACCACCAAGAGTTTTCTCCGAGAATCTTCTAAAACAGCCCCAAGAGCTCAATTTTCATATTGCTGATAAATGATACACTAAGGGCTTATTTAATACACACTTAATGAAATAACAGGCCCGATACCGCTACGGCGGAATCGGGGTCGCCACGGCGCCACCGCCCCAGTACCACCATAGAATGTCTCGACGGTCTTGAAAAAACTCACTTGGCGACTTAATCGGCCATCCCATCGCAATAGCGGTGCCGCTCTAGCAGACACCAAGTACTAGAATCCCAAAAGTTTTCTAAGTCTCAATAGTAGTGGCCAAGATGACCCAATTTTTTGCCACTAGTAAAGGAAAAATAGCCCATTCTTATATCTAATTTTTGCATTTCATTTCAAGGGAATATACACATATGTTGAAAATAAAGTATTGGAGCAGCAACGTAATACTCCCCCATGAAGCAACATGAAATTTAGATCAAAGTATAATTCTTTTCGAGAGCAATATACGAGTTTTGCTCATCGCTTCGATCTCGTTATCCCGTTTTGTCATGTGGTTGAATCCGGAATTTCGTCGAAGTGGAGTAAGGTGGAAGAAGCGTAGTTCTTGGCATATAAGGTAAAATTTCTCCTTTCCTACGTGTATTTGAGTTTATTCAAGTGATAGCTAAATGAAAAAGTACAGAATTTACATTGGAAATCGTAGTTAATGTTGCTATTGTCGTGTGGACTATTTGGTAGTTGTTTTGAATTTATTTATTGGCTGGAATTGATAGAATTTATATGGTTATTGTTGTTCTTAATACCGTGAACTTGGAGAAGTAGTAGAAACAGGGGAGATGTTGCCTGATTCATGACACGACAAGTTTAACACCTGATATACGTAATATACCAAATGAATCCTTGGTCTAATGAAAGACCTTATCGTTATTATAGGTTGTAGCGCTAGATGGGCTATGAGGTTGAATTTCCAAAGAATCCAACAAGGTATGTCAAGGCTATCCTCTCTTTCATTTTGGCATGATCCATGACAGAACGAAGCGTAAATAAACAGTGCTCCATAATGGCTCTACTCTTAGAACGGTAGGGTGGTCTACTCTTTATCATTTGTATGATTGAGTTTTAAAGTATATAGTTCCTTGAGTTCCTAAGTCCCGAAGGAGCATATACAAGGTTTCATATTTCTCATACTTTTTCTTGACTGATTCCAAGTCCCGAAGGGGGCGCCTGATAGTAAAGAGTAGAAAGTCACTCCGAAGGGAGTTTCGAGTCTCATAAGTTTTGTCATGCAAGGTAAGTTTCATGACCAATTCATGTCGTTTGAGGTATTGGGAGTTCCGAGTCTATGGGATGAACTTGATGTGTACACGTAGATGTATACGCTTGTAATACCATTATAGATTTTCAAGATAGACTTCTGTTACACATCGAAATTCCGGATGTGTTGTCTTGTGGATAGTCTAATGTGAGTTTAAGGTGATTATGAAATCTTTATGAGAATGAGGGAAGTATTAGATAGCTTAAGGTGCATACTATAAGATTTCGAGTCGTACGAATATGTGAAATTTAGCTTGTTGAAGGAAGTGAAATGTAAGTCGCGTTCAGAAGGTTTCCTCTATAATTGAGCTAATATTTATTTAGAAATATCTTGAGGGGCGGGTATAGGGCCTATTGTATGATTAATGAAGTGTTATATAAGTGCTAAGAAGGTTCCACGAGGATTGGAAGTTTAGTAAGTCGTCGCGAATGAAATTCGGAATTTTCCAGTTATACCGCCATTTGTACGGACCGTATAAATTATACGGCCCGTATAATGGTCCGTAGATTGCTTCCAGAGAAGGGTGCGACCTGCTAAGATTATACGGTCTAATTATATGGACCGTACAAATTATACGACCCGTATAATCGGGTCGGGTCAGAATTTTCTTTTTATATACAAGGCCAATCCTCACTTTATTTTCATTTCCCACATTTCTTCCAAGCTCTCCAAAGCTCCAAAACTATTTTCCCAACATATTTCACTCAAACCCAAGAGATTACAAAGATCAAATAGCAAGAATCAAAGTGTTCATGTTTTAGAAGGCTTCCTAGGGTTGGTAGATTTCAAGAAATACTTGGGCATTGTAGCTAGGGTTGTTGCACAAGTTGGTAGTTGCTCCAAAGCTTGTTCCTATGGGATAAAAAGGTTAGTTTCCATGCTTATTTCATGTTATTGAGAATGCTTGGTTGTAGCAAAACTTAGGTAGAAGAAGAAAGTAGAAAGTGAAGTCTAAATGTAATTTTTATGATGTTTTTGAGCAGTAAGCTAACTTAAGTTGTGATTCTTAGTATGATACAGATTTAATCTCATTATGGGAGGTAATAATGGTGATGAGGAAGTATTATATGAAAATGTGCAAACGTTGGAATGAAGTTACTAGTATGAGTTGAATATGAAAGTGAATATTGAAGGCTTAATGTAATGGGATTACTTGATTATGATATTGTGGATGTTATTGTGGATGTTTGGGAGTTGTATTGTAGTATAGTGGAAGTCGATGAAATAGGGAAAATGCTGCCCAATTTTCGTTAGATCATGAATTATTCTAGTTTGAATCTAAGCGTGTCATTAAAGCTAAACCATGGTATGAATCATTCTAAATGTAGACTGTTCAAGCTTTGATGGTGAACGTTAACTAGTTAAGAAGACGACGAGGTATGTAAGGCGAACCCTTCTGTCATTAAGGAATGGTTCCTTTGCTATATACCCTTCCATGATTTCCATACCGTCCTCTAAATGATTTTATCTCTGAAGTTACTAAAGCTCATGATCCTCGATACTTTCATTATTCTATTGTATCCCTTATCTGATTGTTGATATAGTTGATCCTCTAAGGATTGAAGTAACGAAAACGATGATGAAAATGATGTTGATGATATTTATGGTCTCTTATGTATACGTGTTTAAATATGTATGACTATCATGTAACACCGAGCTCATATGGCCGGGTATGATACCTATCGCGCGCACACCACTGCAGTTGGGTACGAATAACACTGAGCCTTAGTAGGGCTAGGTATGTATAATCACCAAGCCTTGTCATGGCCGGGTATGTGAAGCACCGAACCTTCATGGTCGGGTATGATACGACTACGAATATGGATACGAATATGAATACAAATACGGATACAAATATGGATGCGAATGCGAATGAGTGTAACCTCGCAAGATTATATGGTCTATATTATACAGGCCGTATAAATTATATGACCCATATAAGTGGCCGTATAATTGGCCGTGTAATCGAGTTTGGTCAGAATTTTCTTTTTATATACAAGGCCAACGCTCACTTTATATTCATTTCCCACATTTCTTTAAAGTTCTCCAATGCTCCAAAACACTTTTCCCAACATATTTCACTCAAACCCAAGAGATTTCAAAGATCAAATAGCAAGTATCAAAGTGTTCATGTGTTAGAAGGCTTCCTAGGGTTGGTATATTTCAAGAAATACTTGGGCATTGCAGCTAAGGTTTTTGCACAAGTTGATAGCTGCTCCAAAGCTCGTTCCTATGGGATAAAAAAGTTAGTTTCCGTGTTATATCATGTTATTGAGAATGCTTGGGTGTAGCAAAACTTAGGTAGAAGAAGAAAGTAGACACTAAAATCTAAATGTAGTTTTTATGATGTTTTTGAGCAGTAAGCTAATTTAAGTTATGATTCTTAGTATGATACGGATATAATCTCATTATGGGAGGTAATAATGGTGATGAGGAAGTATTATATGAAAATGTGCAAACGTTGGAATGAAGTTACTAGTATGAGTTGAATATGAAAGTGAATATTGAAGGCTTAATGTAATGTGATTACTTGATTATGATATTGTGGATGTTATTGTGGATGTTTGGGAGTTGTATTGTAGTATAGTGGAAGTCGATGAAATAGGGAAAATGCTGCCCAATTTTCGTTAGATCATGAATTATTCTAGTTTGAATCTAAGCGTGTCATTAAAGCTAAACCATGGTATGAATCATTCTAAATGTAGATTGTTCAAGCTTTGATGGTGAACGTTAACTAGTTAAGAAGACGACGAGGTATGTAAGGCGAACCCTTCTGTCATTAAGGCATGGTTCCTTTGCTATATACCCTTCCATGATTTCCATACCGTCCTCTAAATGATTTTATCTCTGAAGTTACTAAAGCTCATGATCCTCGATACTTTCATTATTCTATTGTATCCCTTATCTGATTGTTGATATAGTTGATCCTCTAAGGATAGAAGTAACGAAAACGATGATGAAAATGATGTTGATGATATATATATGGTGTCTTATGTATACGTGTTTAAATATGTATGACTATCATGTAACACCGAGCTCATATGGCCGGGTATGATACCTATCGCGCGCACCCCACTGCAGTTGGGTACGAATAACACTGAGCCTTAGTAGGGCTAGGTATGTATAATCACCAAGCCTTGTCATGGCCGGGTATGTGAAGCACCGAACCTTCATGGTCGGGTATGATACGACTACGAATATGGATACGAATATGAATACAAATACGGATACAAATATGGATACAAATGCGAATGAGTGTAACCTCGCAAGATTATATGGTCTAATTATACAGGTCGTATAAATTATACGGCCCATATAAGTGGCCGTATAATTGGCCGTGTAATCGAGTTTGGTCAGAATTTTCTTTTTATATACAAGGCCAACCCTCACTTTATATTCATTTCCCACATTTCTTTAAAGTTCTCCAATGTTCCAAAACACTTTTCCCAACATATTTCACTCAAACCCAAGAGATTTCAAAGATCAAATAGCAAGTATCAAAGTGTTCATGTGTTAGAAGGCTTCCTAGGGTTGGTATATTTCAAGAAATACTTGGGCATTGCAGCTAAGGTTTTTGCACAAGTTGATAGCTGCTCCAAAGCTCGTTCCTATGGGATAAAAAAGTTAGTTTCCATGTTATTTCATGTTATTGAGAATGCTTGGGTGTAGCAAAACTTAGGTAGAAGAAGAAACTAAAATCTAAATGTAGTTTTTACGATGTTTTTCAGCAGTAAGCTAATTTAAGTTATGATTCTTAGTATGATACGGATATAATATCATTATGGGAGGTAATAATGGTGATGAGGAAGTATTATATGAAAATGTGCAAAAGTTGGTATGAAGTTACTAGTATGAGTTGAATATGAAAGTGACTATTGAAGGCTTAATGTAATGTGACTACTTGATTATGATATTGTGGATGTTATTGTGGATGTTTGGGAGTTGTATTGTAGTATAGTGGAAGTCAATGGAATAGGGGAAATTCTGCCCAATTTTCGTTAGATCATGAATTATTCTAGTTTGAATCTAAGAGTGTCATTAAAGCTAAACCATGGTATGAATCATTCTAAATGTAGATTGTTCAAGCTTCGATGGTGAACATTAAATAGTTAAGAAGACGACGAGGCGTGTAAGGTAACCCTTCTTTCATTAAGGCATGGTTCCTTTGCTATATATCCTTTCATGAGTTTCATAATGTCCTCTAAATGATTTTATCTCTAGAGTTACTAAAGGTCATGATCCTCGATACTTTCATTATTCTATTGCATCCCTTATATGGTAGTTGATCCTCCAAGGATAGAACAAACGAAAATGATGATGGTAATGATGTTGATGATATTTATGGGCTCTTATGTACACGTGTATAAATATGTATGACTATCATGTAACACCGAGCCCATATGACCAGTTATGATACCTATCGCGCGCGCACCACTGCAGTTGGGTACGGATAACACTGAGCCTTGGTAGGGCTAGGTATGTATAATCACCGAGCCTTGTCATGGCCGGGTATGTGAACCACCGAACCTTCATTGTTGGGTATGATATGGATACGAATATGAATACGAATACGAATACGAATGCAAATGATTGTGTTTGTGTATATATATATATATATATATATATATATTTATATAGCCATGAGCAAGAATTAGAAATGGAAGGTCCCCATGAAAGACAAGTAAGTCAATATGATGATGGCCAATAGAGGTACAATGGCTCTATTATCTCTTGATTCTCCCATCCTACGCTATATTTTATGCTACTTCTTACGTTATTTCTTATGCTCCTATTATGATGTTGATTATGCTTTACATACTCAGTACATTATTCGTACTTACGTCCTTCTGTTTATGGACGATGCATCATGCCTATAGGTGGACAAAGCGACAGGCTTGATCCATAGATTTCTTATTGAGTGACTGCATAGAGGAGCTCCATTTCATCCGAAGCTACAGATTTTGGGTATTGTTCTTTTGTGTACATATATATGGGTATGGCGGGCCCCTGTCCCTCCTGTATGATGTGACATACTCTTCTTAGAGGCTCGTCGACAGTTGTTGTTACACCTCGCATTTTCATAGCATGAGCATGCCACGTTCTTCACCATATTAATGGAGTATCAGAGACGTCCCATGAAGTTATGGAAGGTACAAACCATGAGAAGTTCGTAACAATGAAGTAAAGGATGAATTACGATCTCGTAAGTCGTAACCGGGAAGGACAACATCTAAACAAAAGGACATGACCATTATCAAGTATGATTAATAATAAATATCATGTATGGATATTTTTAGAAGATTCCTGGACCAAGCAAAGCGAAGAAAATAAGTTTGTCGAAAATTTGAAAAAAAATGTGTAGAATCCTTGACAGAATTTCGGGTCAACTTTGGAGGGGTATATCTCAAAGTATATGAGGAGTTTTAAGGTTTTTCAAAATCCTAAAATGACGTTCACTGAGTCTATTTTCCAATGCAACAAACTGTTCATCAATCTAACATCGGAGTAGGGAGTTATGGACGTTACAAGTTAGGCAGACATAGCAGAAAAATGCTGCTACAGTAAGCGGGTGCTACAGTACCGACCCAAACCACACCTATAAATACCCCTCTAACCCATTATTTTTCATCATTTTCTCACCTCCCACACTTCTTGAGAGTTCTATAACTCTCCATAACATTCCATCTTCTATAACACTCCATAATTCTCCATAATGCTTCCTAACCTTCCATAATCTTCCAAAACCTTTCCATATCATCAAGAGACATCAAAACCTCAAGGAAAAATTTATGGAAGATAATTGTTCTTGTTTCTCTTCAATGTGGTGATGAACTTGATATTGGAAAGGGGTGAGTAGAGTGAAGTTCTTTCACAATAAGGTATGGTCTTCCTATTATTTACATGATTAAGATGATCTAAAGGTTTAACAATTCCTAGAGAGGAAAGAATCATAGGAGAAAATCATAAAGATTTGAATTGAAGTTGATGGCCATGAGGTGAGTTTGAAAGAGAATTTTGGATTAATTTGAGATTAAATTGAATATATATTTTTTTTTATTATGGTCCTATGGATGTTGTTATGGTTGGTTGAGAAATTGGGAAAACATCGTGTGGGATATTTTATGGAATATATTGGTATGGATAATGATGTTGTTGATGTTGATATTGTTGTTGTGTTGGGGATTGCTGGATTATGATTTCGGGTCAGGCATATAAACAGGGGAGATGCTGCCCGATTTTCGGCAGAATATAAAGTAATTTAAATTGAATGCTTAGTACACATATGCAATGATGAGTCTAACGATGGTGAGAATTCTTTCAAATGTAGATTTACGAGTACGGACGGATAAGCGTAGAAAATAGGAGGCCGCGCAGGTATGTTGTTACATCCAAGATAAGTCCCCATGCATGTACAACGAGTATAACAACAAAGGGGATGAGTGTGTGGTGTTTTATTAAGTAAGGGGTGATGATTCATGAATTGTTGGAAATGGGAAAGTTGTAGAAATTCATGCAGCCCAGTGGTCGTAAAGTGGTTCACGGCCCGTAAAGTGATTTACGGACCGTAAACGACCATCGTCCTCCAGCTCTCCAAACTTCAACTTTCTGTCGCTGTTGAAATGGTTAAAAACGACTTGGAGGACGGCCCGTAAACTGGTTTACGGACCGTAAACCTTAGTGGTAAATTTCCATGACCCTCAACCAAACTTTTTGCTTCTGAGATGCTTAAACACGACCATGGAGGACGGACCGTAAACTAGTATACGGTCCATAAACTGTGGTTTACGACCACTGTTCATCCCGTCAAATATTCATTAAAGACCAGATTTTGAATTATTAAAGGGACCTAAATCTCATATTTTCTCATTTCTCACCTACACCATTCAAGAACACTCTATAACATTCCTCACAACACTTCATCCAAGATAACCAAAGGAACATCAAGATCAACAACACTAAATTCATGAAATCAAGTGTAAGAACACATCAAAGGATCATCTAAGTCAAGAAATTCCCAAGAAGGTGAAACTAGGGTTTTGTCTAAGTGAAGTATTGCAACTCAAAGCTTTTTCAACCATCATCCAAGGTAAGTTTCATGACCAATTCATGTCGTTTGAGGTATTGGAAGACCTAGATACTTAAAGGGTACAAGAACATAGAAAATGAGTCTTGCATGGGTGAATAGTGGCACACTTGAATAGTAATTTCACGGGATCATGAATGTTGATGTGTTATGATTATGAATACGTTCTAAATAACGTATAGACCATGGAATGGGTGTGAAGTAAGCAAAATTAGGATGATGAGCTGAAGCCATTAAATGTGGGAAAATTGGAAGAAAATAATGGATTTCACTTAAGGCGTGTAAACAATGATTGTTGCTTGTAATATTATGAGTATTGTTGTAAACGTTTGGGAGTTGAAATATAATGGGGGAAAAGTAGTAGAAATAAGGGAAATGCCGCATAGTTTTCTTTAGGAATAATGATGCGTTCTCGTAATCCATTAACTAACGTGAGCCTAAATTCTCTCGTGAAGGTGACGACGTGGCATCGAAGGAAGACAAGTGAACGACGACTTAGCTAAGCGATCAAGGTATGTGAGGCTAGACCCTTTCTTTCTAGGCATGAATCCCATGACATGATTTCCTCTCTTTCCATGATTCTCCTATACCCGGAAATTCAAGAGCTTAAGATCATAAATAGTTATACGAGTCAAGAGGTTGGATGTGACGTTCCTATGATGTAAATGATATTGTTCCTTGTACACACTCACCTTATACATTGATCCCTTCAAGGTGAGGCAGATGTTCATGTATGTCCATAATAAAATCGAGGGTACACGACCTTACGTCACCTCGATGGGATACAACTGATCTAGAGTATTTATGCATCTGTAATAACAAGTATATTTTGATAAGCATAATGTATAAGTATTTTTATAATGAGCATGTCATGATTGTATTCACACCGCGCCTAGTTGGCCGGGCAGTCACCGCTACGATGGGTAGCTATACGGATACACCATGACCTTCTAGCATGGGCAGACACCACTAGTGGGCGGCATGAGATGGTACACCGGACGTGGGAGGCCTGGACGCGGGCTCAGATTATTGATTATCACACCGTTCCGACATGGACGGGCAGCTTGCATGTCATGCATTTATGATATTATGATAAGTATGAGTAAGATAGCATGCATTACTTTTCTTATGGTTATTATTCAGATGCAGATTCTCTTATTGATGCTCTTACTATACTATTGTTGTTCTTCTTCATTGATTATGCCTCTCATACTCAGTACAATTTTCGTACTGACGTCCTTTTCATTGGACGCTGTGTTCATGCCCACAAGTAGACAGGGAGGCGGACTTGACCCAGACACTTAGGAGCTATCAGCCGTTGAGATTACTCCATTGTCCGGAGGTGCTTATGATTTTTCTTTTGGTATATATGCATGTATATATTTTGGGCATGACGGTGTCTTGTTCCATCCATTGTATAGTATGTCAGTAGAGGCTCGTAGATGCGTAGTGTGGGTAGCATGGTCTCACATCTTTCATGTATATGTGCACTCATTATTTTTATGTACTAAACCTTTCTATATACAAAAGTGTTTATGTTTTCATACAAATTATGATCTTTTCCATGTTTTGAGTATGAATGGGATAATAAGGCATTAATCGAGTAAGGAGAGTAACAAAACGAGTGGTGCTCGGCGGTTAGCCCCGGGTACCCGTCGCGGCCCCTAGCTGGGTCGTGACATATGTTAAGGCTCGTCCCTTTCTTTCAAAGGCATGATCCCTATGGTATGATTTCATAAATGTGTCCGTAATCTTCTTATTTACAAAAGCTAAAAGTCCATGGTTCTTAAAGCTTCTCATGATGTCGAGGATAAGGAATAATTTTATGATGGTGACAATGATAATGATGATTTTGTGTTTTAAGAGCTCAAGTTAATGAATTCAAAGCGAAAATGAGGATGTGGGGCTACTTCTAGATTTTCTCAATTTTACTCATTTATGATGACTCTACTTCTAAAGGCTCCAAAGTGTATGTAAAGCTATCCCTTCTTTCTTTTTAGCATGAACTACATAAAGTGAGAGAACGACGAACATACATGACTCCAATGAACTCTAATTCTCAGTGGTACTTGACATGATAGTTGGCTATGATTCTCAAGTGTTGGTTCATTCTGATTATTCTATTGCGTCTCGGATGATGATCTAGTTTGCATATGGTTGCTCATGATATTCTAGCCGTGCATACCGTTAATATATCATTCACCGAGTCCCGGGTCGGCTACGTATTCGTGCACAGATTCATCGCATTGTTCACCGAGTCCCTCACTAGAGGGTCAAGTATGTAAATTATATTTTACCGAGTCACTCACTAGAGGGCCGGGTACGTCTGATTATTTCACTGAGTCCCATAATGGGCAGGGTACGGTCTATGATTATTTCATCGAGTCCCGTAATGGGCCGGGTACGGTATATCACTATTTCACCAAGTCCCATAAATGGGCCGGGTACGGTATATCATATATATATGCATGACCCATCTTATAAGGCACAGATGCATTGGTATCTTTGACTATCATACTCGTCTCCTGTCAACTTTTTGCTCATTCGTGATCTTTTTTAATTTTATTTTATGTCATGCTTTACATACTCAGTACATCTTCCGTACTGACCCTCTTTCTTTGGGGGCTGCGTTTTATGCTCGCAGGTACAAACACACAGTTTGGCGATCCTCTAGCCTAGGACTGCTGCTTAGCTTCTTGGAGAGCTCCATTGTTCCGGAGCTTGCGTTATTTTGGTACAAATCCTTTGACATAAGCCTTGTTGTCCTCGTAAAGGTCTGTAGACATATGTGGGTTGTGTATATGGTTTGGTCAGCTATACAGATGTAGTTCGTTTTGGATACTCCCGTGTATAGTGGCAACCTTGTCGGCTTGCATATTTTGTTATGATTGGTTAGATGTGACTCCTCAGGAGACAGGTTCATTTTGATATATGGCGGTATGAGTCTACCACATGCTTTTACAAATTTCCACATTGTCCTGAGTATCAGTCTGAGTATATCTAACAGGTTCATATACGAGTGCCCGAATTGGGCACCAGTCAAGGTCCATCGATTGGGTCGTGACAAAAGTGGTATCAGAGCAGTTCATCTTCGGAGTATCAGCAGACCATGTCCGGTAGAGTCCTGTTTATGGGTGTGAAGCCGGCCACACTTATAAATAGGAGGGTGCTGGGAATTTAGGAATCATTGACCTTTCTTTCTATCTTAGATCGTGCGATAGAGCCAGATTCCACGAAATATCGCTTCTGATCCTTTTTCCTGCAGGTAAGTGCAGACGGACAAAAGATGAAGAGATCAGCCTCAGACAGTGGGAGTGCTAAGAAGGCCCCCAGAGTTGATCCATGACCCCAAGCTCCAGGACCAAGCAGAAGGAGCCTCAGTCATTCTATTGAGACTGATCCCTCGGAGGACCCAACGATGATTCTTCCAGAGTTTTTGACTTCCAGGGGGAAGGACCCCTCAGGGAAAAGCTATGACACGGATTTGTCTGAGTACTCATCTAGCACCCCAGAGGAGGAGATCCCCGAGGCCATGCGATTTGCTCCTATAGCATAGCACTATGTCAGACCACCTACCCCGGAGAGTTTTATGGATTACTCTAGCCCTCTATCTTGGCCGTCGGTAAACTAGGAGTTGCCCGATTATCCATATCGGTCGGACTCGGAGGAGAGAGACGATGAAGGCCAGATGAGCAGATGGTGGGTAGACGATGATGAAGAACACACTTCACCTTATAGTCCACCAGATCAGACTAGAGACCAATCGGCTACAGGTATATGAGCCTTTATTGGAATTTCCTATATATGTGCATTTGTTGTAGATCATTACTGTCACATCCTAACAACGGTAGGGCATGACGGGCACCCGACTCTCATCAGAGTCGAGCGAACCCTCAGATATTCGCTCTATCAAAGCCTGTCATTTCAAAAACTTTTAAGAGCATAAAACTTTTCCAAATATAAATCATTATCTTTATAACGATTATGAAAACATTCAATGAAATAAGTACTTTAAACCAATTGAAATCATCTAAAATAAATACTCTTCTAAAATCAACAAATGACATCACTTTGTCGACATCTCGACAAACATACCACAGGACACTGTCTGCAGAAGTCCTTAAGAAGTAAATTGAACATTATGAGTCAGGACAGGGCCCTGACATACCCATAATCATACATATCTATACATGACTTAGCACAGCTCCAGAATGAGGTGGAACTTGCCAATCCCAGCTGACGTCAAACATCCTAGCTATATACTTAACTTGCCAAACAATCTGGGGCTGCGGGTAAGAACGCAGTGTCCCCAGGCAAAAGGACGTCAGTACGGACAATGTACTGAGTATGTAAGGTGGTAACAAATCATAATTTGACTTAGGTAAGAAGAAATCACAATCTAACTCAATACCTGCAGCCTTCGCTGGAAGAAACATAAATGTGCACACGAAGTCTCAAAACAATCTTTAAGTAAATAATGCAATCCAACACACATGCCGCTTCCGACATGTTAACAGAATGGTCCCTTCGGACATTCGCTTCTGGCTAGTATCACAATAGTCCCTTCGGACAGCCGCTTCCGGCATAATAATGATGGCCCCTTCAGGCAACTGCTTCCGGCTTAATAATAATGGCCCCTTCGGGCAGTTGCTTATGGCTTAATATCACCATTATATCAACACAAACTCAATCCACAATTATCAATTTCAATTCATATCATAAGTCACTAATAAATTCATCACAATCCAGTTATTAGCCTTAGTCTTTCATAAGAAGTTATCAAATTTGTATCTCACTAGACTTAGGAGGGCATACTTCCAGGTTTGACGGTAGAATTGTTATGAAATTCTTACTACTTATAGTCTACTCAATTTCATCTTATTGCCCTACCCAATGAATAAATAATCATATCAATACAAAGGGATGATACTATGGAAGGTAAATATAAATCGTACATGAAATGAAGTAGTAAAATCTCGCACCCCCTTCGGAGTGGTTTTGAAAAATCAAACTTTATGTTTCCTTTAGTATAAAACTCATTTCCTAAAAATCGTTAGTAAAACCATCTACACAACTCAACTTGGCACCTTATGAGTGTTCCATTCGGAATAGAATAGGAGTACAATATCAATAAGCCACCACAAGAAACATTTAGACCTTACTCGTCTAAGAATGGAATCATATGGAGTACATATAGAACGAATAACAACAATAATCATGCCAAAGGAAGAAAGGTTTGCCTTACATACCTTTGCCGCTTTCCAGTTAACCACAGTCCATCTTCGGGTCATGCTAATCTATCAACAATATCAATTTACCAACAATCAATCCAATATATATCCTTTTAATCAATCCTTTAAACTTATCTCTATTTCTAATGGAATTTCGAAAGCATTTCCTTTATAAACTGGAAAAACCCGAAAATCAAATTTAGCTAATTTATCAGCAACAACATCAAACAACAATATCGACAATCAATATACATCATAACTCAGATATTTATATCATAACTCAGATATTTCCATCCATTTAACTCCACTGAAACAGCCCCACCTTCATAAACTTCCCAAAAATGCCAAACGAGTTTTTAACATTATTTCCTCTGTTCTAATCTGTTAAAACTCTATATAAACACTTTAATAACACAAAAGGAACCTAATACATACCTTAGCAGTAACTCAACCACGAAATACCATACCCCAAGCTCAATAATTAGCTTAAAACGATGACGGCTACTCGTACTACACTTTATCCTTCACGAGCCTTGGGATTCGGTGCCTCGAACTTGATCGAACCCTTGCTCTATCTCTCGTAAATCCCCTCACTCTCTCTCTACCATGTTCTAGACTTTTTGGTATGAAATGAGGATGATAAGGGTTACAACCTCCCTTAAATATCCAGGGAAGTGGGCCTGAACCGACTTGGAGTCGGGTTGGGTCAAGCCCACTGCCCAGCTTGACCTTTCCGTCTTAAAACGTCCATAACTTTTTATCCCTATATTGTGTGAAGGCCCACGACCTATGGTTGGAAAGCTAATTTGGAGGGCTTACACTTGGATTTGGCTCAAAGGTCCTTCTTGAGTTGTGTTTAACTTCACATATATTGTCCATATAACTTGTCATATATCCTTCATAAAAACCCCATCATGTGGGCCCCACCTCATCTTACGGTTGTGAAGGCTATATATCTTTTAACGTATCATTACAATCATACTGTACGAATTCCAAATATCATACTCATGATAATACAGTAGAATTTCATCCTTTATACTTGTAATATTTGCTCCTCCTTAAGCTCACATTAAGCCGTCTGCAGCCTTAGTAACACGAAATTTTTTGGGGTGTAACAATGACTTAATAGCGGCGAGTGAAAATCCGAAAGGGGCTGACAACCAAGTATTTATAAGTAACGGCGACCAAGGTGGTTTCGCCACTATAGGGAATTTTGAAATCTAGGATGGAAAAGAGTCATACATAGAGGTGAAAATTGGATATTGAGGATTAAAAAGGCCAAGGCAGTAATTGTGTAGTCGGAAGAATAAGAGATTCTTTCTAATTCGGAGGGAGATGGGTTACAAGAATGTTTTGGAATCTGTTAAGACCTCAACTTGCTCGAGATTAGGTAATGAAGGTCATTCAGTAAGGTAGGTGCAATTATATCAGCACTAACACACCGGATTTTATCAGAGTTTCAAGGTTAAACGTGCTGGGATGAGAGAAATACTAAGATGGGTGACCCTCCCAGGGAAGCGTACTAAAAGTTATATAAATTTAAAAATAAGAGACAAATGAGAAGCTAGAGTAGCCTGAGGGAAATTGGAGTATGCGGTGTGGTTGGAAACTTTAAAAGATCGTGAAGGATGAGGCGGACTAGACCGATAAAGAGAAAGAAGGTGCATCACAACTTTAGAGTTAGGATAGGTTTGAAAAGTATTCGGAAGTGCTTTGTAAGCGAGGCGTTAGAAACTATATATGTATGCGTATGATATCCTATATGTGGTTGTATCAACGGGTATATGTATCCTAGCAACTGACGTTGCGGTATATGGAAGGCATTAATCGAACAAGGTAATGACGTTCAAGTGGCAAAAATGGTACGAATGTTACAAGGTAAGTTGAGGTTATTGTTACTATAGGTTAGAGTTGAAAAGTCCTAATGCAATAATATCAGGGAAAGGAAGGAAGTGAGTATATAAAAAGTAGTGAGACTAGAATGTCAAGAAAAAAACCAAGAAATAAGGGTGACTGAAGCTTCCAAGAGAGACGTCGGACAAGGCAAGGGACTATTTGGATAAAATTTGAAAGTAGCTATATGAAAGGAATAGGGTACGGTAACACACACAAGAAATGTACATACAGGATTAGGATAACGAATATTGGTAAAGGGGACTGGAAAGATAGTGACCACAGCTAGGAATGTGAAGTAAGAGAAAGAGTGATCAGACCTTATAACGATGCTAAGAGATTTTCGACACTCGAAAGGTATATATAAAGGGATAAATGTGTAGTCATATTGATATGGTTGCCTCAGACATGGAGAAGCTTTCCCAAAATATGACTTTAGAATAGAACGGATTTGCACGTTTAAAAGAATAATTCACGAACTTCAGAGTTGATACTATAAATAACAAAAGAAGAACGGCGCTCGAGGAGGAAGGAACTCAAGGAACGTTAAGGGTGAAAGTAGGGAAGGTATACTAATGGGCTGGTCGAAGGAAGAGGTGATAATTTAGGAGTAAAGTAACTGGAAATCTTTAACCATGGGAGTAAGAAGGATACTTTAACGAGTTAGCGATAAGAAACCGATCAATCACCGAGATAAGAACTAGGATGATGGGGCGACACATATGATTAGAAGATTAATGATATGAGGCAAGAATTCCTGCAAAGACCAAGAGATTCGATTATAGAGGAAATAGAGTGAAATGTAAGGAACGTGCATGAAGGACAACCTGGCCGTGGCATCAGAAAGACGGATAAAGGCTCGATGAACGAGGATGGAGAGAGTGTAAATAGTAAGAATTTCGTGCTAAGAGCAAGAAGTAGTAGGACACTCAAAAAACTTGGATGCACAGCGGCAACGCAAATGCGTAGTTAAGAAGAATTATGGGTAAGTGAGCTAAATGGGAGAAAGGACTAGTAGTGGATGGAAGGGTATGGCGATATTCACAAAAAAAATCATGATATAGACATAAATGGAAAAATGATGATATAGACATAAATGGAAGGAGAATAAAGAAGAGAGTATATTTGTAAGGATTTCATAACATACACAAGAAATGGTGGAACACTGGGAGAACAACAGCGCATAGATGGGGTGCAACTAACTAGGCAAGGAAAAATAAGTTAAACTTTGTGATGAAGGAACTCCTGCCTTAAGACGATCGTGAAGGGCGACAAATAAGTAGTGAAGACGCTGGATACTCGAAGGTTATTGGAGTATAAGGACCTCCTTGAAAGGGGGGGAAGGGCATATTACACTTGAAAAGAACTATGACATTTCAAGCTGCAGAAAAGGAGATTTATTAGCTCGGGGTCAGAAACGAATTGAAAATAAGTGTACCATGAGGGAGACATAGGGAGAAAGTATGGAAGATAACTGAAGAGAGAACTTTACGCCAAGATGAACTACGATATTTTTAGACCATGATTTGAATCCCTCGTATCGGCCAAAAGTTGCGCCGTACCTAAGTATGCAGTGACATACCCTAAAGGGTAATAAAAAGAGCAAGAAAGGTCTCCAAGCTAAATTTACAAAGGGTGTTGGAGAGGATGACGAACCCAAAGGACACTTGGGATGACAATGAAAATTTTAATAAAAGGAACCACGATTGGTAGTTTGGAAATTTTTGAAGGAAAGAAGGAACGCTGCTCCTATAAATGGAAATAAAAGAGTTCACCGGATATTAGAAATAGTTCATGGACCACTAATTATACCGAACATGAGAGAATATGCTATGGAATTATATGAACCTTCAACGTGAAGCTATGCCCAACTACAATTGTAAGAAGGCCACACCGGAAAGCCAACAAGGAATAACGACTGACGAAACGATTGCAGATACAAGGAAATCGATGATAAGTATACTTGTGTTGCAAGAGAGTCATAATAGAAGAATTGTCGTAGTCCTATGCCTCTGGGATTGTATAGATAGATGTGAGGGAAGGAAGTAAAGAAAACGTTGTAGTAGGAGCTCAAAGATGTTTCGAGCTATGAAATTAGTTGAACTCAAATTATAAGTTATCTATAAGTGTAACTGGACTGCGAAGGAAAAATAATTTTTCTAACGAATCAAAGATGGTGTCGTGGGTTGGCAATACTACAACATTCGGGGACAAATGTTTCTAAGGGGGGGAGGATGTTTCACCTCGCATTTTCAGAGGATGAGCATGCCACGTACTTCACCATATTAATGGAGTATCAGAGACGTTCCATGAAGTTTTGGAAGGTACAAGCCATGAGAAGTTCGTAACAATGAAGGAAAGGATGAATTACGATCTCGTAAGTCGTAACCGGGAAGGACAACATTGAAACCAAAGGACATGACTATTATCAAGTATGATTAATGATAAATATCATGTATGGAGATTTTTAGAAGATTCCGGGACCAAGCAAAGCGAAGAAAATAAGTTTGTCGAAAATTTGAAAAAAAAGTTGGCAGAATTCTAGATAGAATTTTGAGTCAACTTTAGAGGGGTATATCTCCGACTATATGAGGAGTTTTAAGGCTTTTCAAAAGCCTAACATGAAGTTCACCGAGTCTAGTTTCCAACCCAACAAATCATTCGTCAATTCGACATCAGAGCAGGGAGTTATGGACGTTACAAGTTAGGCGGACGGAGCAGAAAAACTCTGCTACAATAACTGGGTGCTACAATACCCGACCCGAACCACACCTATAAATACCCCTCTAACCCATTATTTTTCATCATTTTATCACCTCCCACACTTCTTGAGAGTTCTATAACTCTCCATAACATTCCATCATCTTCTATAACACTCCATAATCTTCCTAACCTTCCATAATCTTCTAAAACCTTTCTATATCATTAAGAGACATCAAAACCTCAAGGAAAAATTTATGGAAGATAATTGTTCTTGTTTCTCTTCAAGGTTGTGATTAACTTTATATTGGAAATGAGTGAATACAGTGAAGTTCTTTCACAATAAGGTATGTTCTTCCTATTATTTACACGATTAAGATGATGTAAATGTTTAGCAATTCTTAGACAAGAAAAAATCATAGGAGAAAATCATAAAGAGTTGAATTGAAGTTGATGGCCATGAGGTGAGTTTGAAAGATAATTTTGGATTAATTTGAGATTAAATTGAATATAAATTTTTTTGATTATGGTATTATGGATGTTGTTATTGTTGGTTGAGAAATTGGGAAAACATCGTGTGGGGTATTTTATGGAATATATTGGTATAGATAATGATGTTGTTGATGTTGGTATTGTTGTTGTGTTGTTGGTTGCGGGATTATGATATCGGTCTAGGCATATAAATAGGGGAGATGCTACCCGATTTTCAGCCGAATATAAAGTAATTTAAATTGAAAGCTTAGTACACGTATGCAACGATGAGTCTAACGATGGTGTGAATTCTCTAAAATGTATATTTATGAGTACAGACAGATAAGCGTAGAAAATAGGAGGCCGCACAGGTATGTTAAGGCTTGTCCCTTTCTTTCAAAGGCATGATCCCTATGGTATGATTTCATAAATGTATCTGTAATCTTCTTGTTTCCAAAAGCTAAAAGTCCATGGTACCTAAAGCTTCTCATGATGTCGAGGATAAGGAATGATTTTATTATGGTGACAATGATAATGATGATTTTTTATTTTAAGATCTCAAGTTTATGAGTTCAAAGCAAATATGAGGATGTGGGGCGACTTCTAGATTTTCTCAACTTTACTCATTGATGATGACTCTACTTCTAAAGGCTCCAAAGTGTAAGTAAAGCTATCCCTTCTTTCTTTTTAGCATAAATTACATAAAGTGAGCGAACGACGAACATACATGACTCCAATGAACTCTAATTCTCAGTGGTACTTGACATGATAGTTGTCTTTGATTCTCAAGTGTTGGTTCATTTTGATTATTTTATTGAGTCTCAGATGATGATCTAGTTTGCATATGGTTGCTCATGATATTGTACTTGTGCATACCGTTAATATATCATTCACTGAGTCTCGGGCCGGGTACGTATTCGTGCCCAGATTCATTGCATTGTTCACCGAGTCCCTCACTACAGGGCCGAGTATATATATTATATTTTACCGAGTCCCTTACTAGAGGGCCGGGTACGTATGATTATTTCACCAACTCCCATAATGGGCCGGGTAAGGTATATGGTTATTTCACCGAGTCCCGTAATGGGTCGGGTACGGTATATGACTATTTTACCGAGTCCCATAAATGGGCCGGGCACGGTATATCATATATATATGCATGACGCATCTTATAAGGCACAGATGCATTGGTATCTTTGATTATCATACTCGTCTCCTATCAACTTTTTGCTCAGTCATAATCTCTTTTTTATTGTACGTCATGCTTTACATACTCAGTACATCTTCCGTACTGACCCCCTTTCTTTGGGGGCGACGTTTCATGCCCGCAGGTACAAACACACAGTTTGGTGATCCTCCAGCCTAGGACTGCTGCTCAGCTGCTTGGAGAGCTCCATTGTTCCGGAGCTTAAGTCATTTTGGTACCGATCCTTTGACATAGGCCTTGTTGTACTCGTAGAGGTCTGTAGAGATATGTGGATTGTGTATATGGTTTGGTCAGCTATACAGATGTAGTTCATTTTGGATATTCCCGTGTATAGTGGCAGCCTTGTCGGCTTGCATATTTTGTTATGTTTGGTTAAATGTGACTCTTTAGGAGATAGGTTCATTTTGATTTATGGCAGTATGAGTCTACAACATGCTTTTACAGATTTCCACATTGTCCTGAGTATCAGTCTGATTATATCTAACAGGTTCATATACGAGTGTCCAAATTCGGCACTAGTCATGGCCCATCGGTTGGGTCGTGACAGTTGTGTATGGTTAGATGTCTTGCGGCCTTGCGCCTTGTCTTGGGCACCGCAGTGGACTGATTATCCTTTATATAATATCCCGGCTCATATTTTGTATATTATTTTGATCGCGTCGTCGACTTGTGTATATGAATATGGGCATTGTTGTCGATGATGATATTAATGTGTTGTTGCCCAATGAGATTGGTATTATTGATGTATGGAAATTATGAGTAAGCCTTGTGGTCCACCTAGATGTTAATGTGAATGTACGATAAGAGGTGCCTGGTTGGGTTATTACCGGGTGCCCATCATGGCCCACCGGTCGGGTCTCGACAACTTCACCCGATGATTAAAGCGGGAAAACATTTAAGTCACTATGGACTATTGACCTTAACAAATGCCTCGAGATAATAGATGGACAGGAATATGTTTACTAATCTTCGCTTGGTAGTTTGTTGAATTTATGACTATAACTAAGTCCTGCATTATAGCCTAGGTTATTCACTAGGATGGTTATACAATAGGAATTTGTTATTATTAACACAAAGGAAAGTGAGAGATGTGGAAAGGAAGAGATCCAAACTATGATAATGGAAAACAAGATAAGAATGATCAATGAAACAAAGGAACGACGAGTAACGAATGTCCAGTATGTGTGATGTGTATAATCAGAAAAAGAAGAACATGTTAAAGATAGAGAAGGAAAGGTAGAAGTGAGGCGAATAAAAAGAACGTCAAATAGTAATAGTAACCTGATGAGCACAGTACGAGAGAGAATCATACCTCGTGGATATTCCAGTACTATGCGAGAATTTTAATGGATATTATTATGAGATGATTGAGGTTTCGAATTGTATCATAAGTAATGCGTGATCATAAGTAATGTTTGACTAATTAGATTATGATGAGTGGTACGAGGTTATTTGATGAGTAAAGCACCTTATACCCAAAGAAGAAAGTGACTCTACGTCTATTCTATATAACATCTCCCCAAGGGATTCCAAAAGGACCACATATTACCCCGTTACTACAATATTAGGATAGCAGAGGAGAATGTTCCCATAATAGTGTGAGCTGATCGAAGAAAATTATGGAAGGATTAATGTTGAGTTGTAGGTCACAGTTTGATCAACGAATAGCTGAAAGCATTGTGATTGCACTTGTGGTTATTGTGCTACTAACGGAATGACTTGAGCAAAAAAATGAGAAATGAGATAAGGAAGAGGATAAGGTAAAATCTTGAATGATCAATGGACCAATGGTATGTACATATAAAGACAGTAACAAATGAAGTCACAATCCAGGTAAGTTATGCGTCAAGGAGAAGAGATTATTAAGAAAAAGCACATCCAAAGATGGCAAGGTTCAGAATGGTTCAACGAAGGAAATATAGATTAGTTATGAGCTATATTAATGAAAATGACTAATGCGTAAGATGACCTTATGGGCTTATGATAGAAGAGGTATTCACCTCAATGTGATGATAGGGGTGCTATAGGGAAAACTACCTATATAAGTGCTCACTCGAGATGTGATACGAGTATTTATCTCCAAAGAGTGCACTCGAGAGATGCATTTTGTGATAAAACCCCTTAAGATGATACATCATGTATTATAACCTTTGTTCAGATATAAGTTAAGTGAGAAGAGACATCCGAAGAGGATTCTTAAGATAAGAAGATGTGTCCTGATTAATACGCAATCGCGAGAGGTTAAGAGATGACATGGTATTAGTATGTAACAAAGGATTCACATGGTTGATTTAATAATGAGGGTATATAAGTAATGAACATACAATTAAGATTAAGGGAAGAAGTAACAATAAGGATGAAAGGTATCTAGACTAATTGAGCAAGAAAAAGGATCGACGAGTTCAAGTATCAAGGAGGATCATATCAGGAAAGTGACTCACTTATATCTATTGAAAGGATATTCCGGAGGTGTCAAGGGAGTATTGCAACCTAGAGTCATTACTAAGAAGGAAACTCATTTTCAACTATTTACAGGGAATGTTATAGATAGTGCATGTTAGAGGATTAAAATGATGACTCAGAAGGATGTACACTGCAGACTATGCAACCTAATAAAGAGTGGGAGTAGACCTATAAGAATTAGATGAGAGAACAGAAGGAACCAATATGTGATGGTAAACCTACCAAAGGGAAAGAAAACTCATATTCTACAGTGTTACTGGAAAGATAACTCCAAAATAAGAAAAACTTGACTTAAGCTTCAACTGTATATGAATATAGTAAGTTGCAGTCAATTACGGGAGTAGCTAAATTATGACCACTTTCTTTTGAAATTCATTATTAACTGATGTTAAGTGGAGAATGGTATTAAGTTAAGCAAAGAGAGGCACAGCATGATAGACGAGTTCTAGTTAGAATTGATTCATTATAAGATCACTATAACCAGTATACTTAAACAGGACTAGTTTAATAGTTGAGAACGAATGTTATAAAGGGGGGAAGGATGTTACATCTCATGTTTTCATGCATTAGGAAGAGTGTGAGTTAAATCACATTAGTAACGGAAATGAGGTTATCCCCCAAGCTAATAGGTGGTTAGAGTGATGGTACAGATGTATCGTAAGGATTAGAAGTTAAACAAGCTGAAGAAAATAAGTTTCGTCAAGGATCAAAATTTATTTGAATGAAATACAATCCAAGCTATAATATCCCGTATTTTGGACTAGGAAATTGAACCATCCAACATGAGCAAAATTAGCCGAGCCTGGAGAATTTGGTCAAATTCAAGAATGAAAATCAAGAACTCGGTGTATTCAAGGAATAAAGTCCCAAAATGATTTAAGACGAAAAAGTGAGACGACGATGATTGAAAATAATATCTTATGTGTGGCAAATGAGGCTATGGCCTAGAGTTATATCACATGGTCATGGTCATGCGTATATGGAGTATGTTAAAGGTGATCAATATTTAAGTGAATTGAGATTAAGAAATTAATTACGTATGTAATTGGTTAAATGGGAGAATTGTAGTGGAATACTAGGAATTAATTAAGACCACTTTCCATGTGGACACAAATCATGTTGATTATGGCCAAGTGGATGCAGGGACACATGCTTATACATGCTTAAGGAGAAGGTTTCACTAATATATATTTATATATTAACGTCCAAGATGACCCAATTTTTTGCCACTTGTTAAGGAAAAACAGCCCATTCTTATATCTAATATTTGCATTTCATTTCAAGGTCATATACACATATGTTGAAAATAAAGTTCTGGAGCAGCAACATAATACTCCCCCATGAAGCAACATGAAATTTAGATCAAAGTATAATTCTTGTCGAGAACAATATACGAGTTTTGCTCACCGCTTCTATCTCGTTGTCCCGTTTGGTAGTGTGGTTGAATCTAGAATTTATTTGAAGTATATTAAGGTGGAAGATGCATATTTCTTGGCATATAAGGTAAAAATTCTCCTTTCCTATGTGTATTTGAGTTTATTCGAGTGATAGCTAAATGAGAAAGTACAGAATTTACATAAAATATCGTAGTTAATGTTGCTATTGTCGTGTGGACTATTTGGTAGTTGTTTTGAGTTGATTTACGGGCTGGAATTAATAGAATTTATATGGCTATTGTTGTTCTTAATACCGTGAACTTGGAGAAGTAGTAGAAACAGGGGAGATGCTACCCGATTCATGCCATGACAACTTTGACACCTGATATCCATAATATGCTGAATAAATCCTTGGTCTAACGAAAGACGTTATCATTATTATAGGTTGTAGCACTAAACGGGATATGAGGTTGAATTGCAAGAGAAGCCAACAAGGTATGTAAAGGCTATACTCTCTTTCATTTTGGCATGATCCATGACAAAACGAAGCGTAAATAAACGTTGCTCCGTAATGGCTCTACTCTTAGAATGTTAGGGTGGTCTACTCTTTGTCATTCATATGATTGCGTTTTAAAGTATATCGTTCCTTGAGTTCCTAAGTCCCAAAGGGGCGTATACACGGTTTCATATTTCTCATACGTTTTCTTAACTGATTCCAAGTCCCGAAGGGGGTGCCTTATATTAATGAATAGAAAGTCACTCCGAAGGGAGTTCCGAGTCTCATAAGTTTTGTCATGCATTATTTATATGTATATACATATTTATATATTTATGTATCATGATTTTATGGTGAAGGGGAAAGGGCTATGGCATTATATACGTAAACCATCTGGTCAGCTGGTATATGATGATTATGAAGCCCGAAAAGCTTATGTGATATGATGCCCGACGGGGCGAAGCTCGAAAGAGAAAATGGGTAAAGGTGCATATGCATATATATATATATATATATGTTTTCAAGAGTACGTTATGCATATTCATGGTGATTAGCAACAGTCACAGGTACAGGTTGACTCCTACATTCTTCTTATCCTTTGAGTCTTGATATGTTCTTCCATTTCTGCCTTACATACTTGGTACATTATTCGTAATGACGTCCCTTCGCCTGGGGACACTGTGTTTCATGCCACACAGGTGCAGACAGATGAGTAGAGGACACTGGCCATAGGATATTCCTGGGCTATCAGGTGGATTGGTGAACTCCATTTCTATTCAGAGTATTGCCAAGTCAGAGTACATATGTATATATATGTGTCATATGTTTTATGGGTACGTCGGGGCCCTGTCCCGACCTACTATTACATCTCATAAATTTTGAGTTGTTGCATTGTGTAAAGAATAACGCGAGTGTAAGGTAAGCATGAAGTCCTTCCAAAATTAAGGAAAGTATTAGATTTCTTAAAGGGTGTACCATAGGATTTTAAAGTCATATGAATATGTGAAACTAAGTTCATTGAAAGAAGTGAGACGTAAGTCATGTTTGGATAGGGTTTTTCAATAATTGAGTTGATGCGTATTTAGTAATGTCTTCAGGAGCTGCTATAGGACCTCTTAGATGGTTAATGAAGGGTTATATAAGTGTTAATAAGATTCCACAAGGATTGGAAGTCGAACGAATCGATGAGAAAAAGTTTCAAAAAAATTGTGGGTTGTACGACCACTTATATGGACTGTATAAGTTATACAACCCCTATAAATGGTCCGTATAACTCTTCCAGACAAGGGTATTTTCTTGGTGGGATTATGTCACGACCCGACCGGAGGGCCATGATGGGCACCAGGTGCTAAACCACCCGGGCACCTCCTATCGTACATTCACATTCACATCTAGGTGAGCCACATGGCTTACTCATAAATTACATACATCAATAGCACTAGCCTCATTTGGCAACAACACCTTTATAACATCATCAACAATTATTCCCATATCCATATACATAAGCCGACGGGGCTATCAAAATAATATACAAAATATGAGCTGACAAGGCTGCAAGATATCTAACCATACACAACTGTCTATGAGCCTCTAAGAAGAGTAGGTAACATCATATATGCGGGACAGGACCCCGCCATGCCCATATGGATGTACACACAAGAATAATAGCCAAAGGTTGTAGCTCCGGATGAACTGGAGCTCCTCTATGCAGTCCTTGAATAAGAAATCTATGGACCAAGCCTGTCTCCCTGTCCACCTACGGGCATGGCACAACGTCCACAAAAGAAAGGACGTCAGTACGAATAATGTACTGAGTATGCAAAGCATAATCAACATCATAATAGCATCATAAGAAATAACGCAAGAAGTAGCATAAAATATAGTATAAGATGGGAGAATCAGGAGGTAATAGAGCCATTGTACCTCTATTGGCCATCATCATATTTACTTACTTTTATTTCATACGTACCATCCATTTCTAATGCTTGCTCATGATTATATATATATATATATATATATATATATATATATATATGTGTGTGTGTGTGTGTGTGTGTGTGTACATATGTTCGTATTCGTATTCGTATTCGTATTCGTATTCGTATCCGTATTCATATCCATATTCGTATCCATATCATACCCGACCATGAAGGTTCGGTGGTTCACATACCTAGCCATGACAAGTCTTGGTGATTATACATACTTGGCCCTACCAAGGCTGAGTGTTATCCGTACCCAACTGCAGAGGTGTGCGCGCGATAAGTATCATACCCAGTCATATAAGCTCAGTGTTACATAATAGTCATACATACTTAGACACGTATACATAAAAGTCCATAAGTATCATCAACATCATTGTTATCATCGTTTTCACTGCATCTATCCTTAGAGGATCAACTATCATATAAAGGAGGTACTAGTATCGTGAAAGTATCGAGAATCATAAGCTTTGGTAATCTTAGAATAGAGTCATTTGGATGACATTATGGAACTCATGAAAGGATATATAGCAAAGGAATCATGCCTTAATGACACTGTTAAATTCAAACTAAAATAATTCATGATCTAATGAAAATTGGGCAGCAGTTCCCTTATTTTGTCAACTTCAACTGTATTACAAAACAATTCCCAACAACCATAATAACATCCACAATATCATAATCAAGTAATCACATTCCACTAAGCCTTCAAAATTCATCCTCATGTTCGACTTATGCCAACAACTTCACACCCATTTTAGCACATTTTCATACAATACTTCCTCATCACTGTTACTACCTTCCATAACAAGATTATATCCATTTTATACTAAGAATGATGACTCAAGTTAGCTTATTACTCTAAAACATCATAAAAGTTACATTTAGCCCTCATTTTCTATTTTTTTGTTCTACCTAAGTTCGTCAAAAACCAAGCATCCATGGTAACATGAAATAAGCGTGAACACTAACCTTTTATCTTATGGGAGTGAGCTTTGGAGCAGCTATCAACTTATTTGAAAACCCTAGCCTCAATACCCAAGAATCTCTTGTTGTCTACTAACCCTAGGAAGCCTTCTAACACATGAACACTTTGATTCTTGCCTCTTGATATTTGTTTTCTCTTGGATTGGGGTGGAATATGCTTGGAGAAGGGTTTTGAGCTCTTAAGACTTGTGGAAGATGAAAAATAAATAAATGAGCAAAGGCCATCTATTTATACAAAAAGTTAAAATTCAGCCCGATGGACTTATACGGACCACTTATACGATCCGCATAGTATTATATGGTCCGTATAAGTGGACCGTATAATACCACTATGGGAAAGTCCCTTTCTGATATAAGTCAAGTTATACGTACCCCCTCATACATATCGTATAATATTATACGGACCTTATAAGTGGTCGTATAACACTACCCAGAAAATGACTCTTTCTGTCAAGGTCATGTTATACGGGCCCTCCTTATACGGAATGTATAAAGTTATACGGACCGTATACGTGGCCGTATAGCCCCCAGTTATGCGAAACATCCTCTCGTTGATTTGTTTGACTTCCAATCCTCATGGAACCACCTTGGAACTTACATAATACTTCATTAACCATACAATACGACCTATATCAGTCCCTCAAGACATCACAAAATAATTATTAGCTCAATTATAGCGAAAACCTTTCCGAACCCGGCTTATATTTCTCTTCCTTCGACAAACTAAGTTTCACATATTCATACAACTTAAAAATATTATGGTATGCTCACAACTTCAAAATATTATGGTATGCACCTTAAACTATCTAATACTCTCCTTAATCTTGTGAGAACTTCATGTCCATCTTAAGCTCGCATTGGTCTACTCTCAAGGCAACAAATCAGAAATTTTCGAGGTGTCACAGATTATATGGTCCATTTATAAAAATCGTATAAGTTATACGGACCATATAAATGGCCGTATAAATAGGTCGGGAAGGTTTGTTCTTTTTATATTGTTACACCCCGTAAGAGTCCGTGCTACTTGAAACAAGACAAGACAGAATGAGTTAAGAAAGTTCAAGGAAAGTTAATCGAGTTAGTAAGAATATCGTTATATATAAATATGATTGCCTTAAGTGTCCCGAGGTGACATGGTAACCTAAAGGATTTGAAATCACGTTATGAGTACGTATATGAGGTAGTGTGAGTGCCCTTTTAAAGTATTTGAGATTATTAGTAATGATATAGAAGATGGACAAAAGATATGAATATATTTTTGCGGTTGGAGTTTCGTCGAAGCTTCGTAAGTTCTCCAGTTACGTTTAAGGTTATTGTGATTCTCCGGACCCTTCGAGACGTGTATGGATTGTTATGTATGTATATGAGTATGTATATGTATGTATAAGAGGTTACATGAGGGTTGGAAGAGGATTAGAAGTTAAAGGAATCTAAACGAACTGAATCGAAACAACTTCAGTAAAATCTCGGACCAGATTTTTAGCCTTTATTGTTGGCGGCATATCTCCTAGTATATGAGGAGTTTTAAGGTGTTTCAAAAGCCTAATATGAAGTTCATCGAGTCTAGTTTCCAACGCAATAAACTGCTCATCAAAATGATATTTGGATTAGGACATATGGACGATACAATTTGGGCTGGCAGGGCAGCAAATTTGGACCCGACCCAAACACTCATATTTCGGCCCATTAAACTCAATATATAAGCCACCACTTTTCCCTATATCACTTCACATGACCTAAAACATATCCAAGAACCCTTATTTTCTCTCCCAAACCCCCTTTCTAATTGAGACATCATATAAGCTAAATCCTAGACCCTTGACATGATATTAGTTAAAGAGAAGTTGTAGCCTAAGTTTTCTTTGTGTTGTTAAGCAAGCAGCGTGAAAGAGGAACAAGATTCTTGAAGATTCTGATTGTTAAAGGTAATTTCAACCTCCTACTCATGTTATTAATTTGGATTAAAGGTTAATATGTTGTATACCTGGAGGAAGCGTTGATATACAAACGATATACAGACTTAGATGTTATCGTAAGTTAGGGACTGTTTTGAGTAGAAGATGGTGAACTTATTTTACTTGGTATTTTTATTGTTGTTTTTATGGATTTTATGATGATAATGAAGGTATTTAATGGTTAGATTTGGAGCTAAAATTGTTTGTGGGTTGTTGTAAGGATTATAGTGGTAATAATGTAGCCTACTTGCATATGAATAGATGGTGTAATTGTCGTGTGGCTGCTGTGTAATTGTCGTGTGGTTGCTGTTGTATTTCACCAAAATTGGATGAAAATATTGCATGAAATAACGTGTAAGAATCGTATGTGGTTTGCTTGGTGTATTAGTAAGTATTCGCAAGATTTTTCGAGCACCTTTTATATCGTAGTTAGCGGCATGTTTTGGTGCGTTGTTGTTGATCTTGTTGAGCTTGGAAAATTAATGATAGTTAAGATTATACATTGTGTTTATGTTGGTTGGGCTGTTTTAAGTTGTTGCGAAGAAAACGTTAAGACTATGGACCATTAAAGATAACTTGAATAAGTAGTAGTCGTATGTGGATTGTATTCGAACATATTGAATGTGGGCTGTTTGGAATATTGTGTGGACTGTCCGGAACGTTTTTTAATATTGTCTTGAATAGTCTCGGATTAGCACTTGAACGTGTGGTTATTAATGTTGGCTTGGTTGTTATGTGGTTGGTTTAAAAACAAGGGAAACATCGTCTAAACATCTAGAAAAGAGTTACTAACGTTAGAGTACGTTTTGAATCTCTCCGTAGCTTAACCGTAGTTCTAGACATCTTAATATAGGTTCAGATATTATTGGGCAGCGTATACGTATTGTGTGGCAAATAAGCGCTAAAGGTATGTAAAGCTTACCTTTCTTTCTTTTGGCATGTCTTAGAACTAAGTAAGTTATGATATGTATCTTGGGGTAATTCTAATCTTGATTCCGAGCTTGTTTACGATTCTTATTTACTTCTTGATATGAGTATGCTTAGTATAGACGAGATTATTATATGATTGAATAACGAGCAAAGCATAAAGAATTCTTGTTTTTAAAAGAGTTCTACAAATATTAATATCCCTAACTTTCGTAGACAGTCTCAGATTGCTTTAAAACGTTCGTAGAGGGTTCTATAATAAATAACGTTCCTAACTTTCATATGCTAACTCGGATTGTTTTGGAAACGTAGCGTAATGATATCCATAATGAATTCATTCCTAGATGTATGATATTCTGAGTTCTTTGACCTCTTAAGCCCGAAGGGGCATTGTCAAGTTGTGCGACTTCATAATGCTGTCTAAATCCCGAAGGGGACATTCATAAGGTCTTTCTCTTACCTATGCATTTTACATTTAATTTGTGATTCTCGAAGGAGACAAATGAGAAGGGTTTGATTTCTTACATGATGTCCGTAATAGTTTTTTTTTTCTAAACGATTTCATGACGCAACTGAGCGTGCTATATAACGTATGGCCTCGGCTTAAGTATGAGTGTGATATGGCCTCAGCTGATCTTTGAGTGTGCTATGGCCTCAGCTTATGTCTGAGCGTGCTATATAACATATGGCCTCAGTTTACGTTATGCCAATCGAGTCGTGCATATGGTTTCATTAATAATTTCGAGGAAATTAGTTTTATACTATAGGAAACATAAAGTTAGATTTGAATAATGTCAATAACTTTCTTATGCTAATTCGGATTGACTTGAAACGTGTTTATGATTTTACTAATGATTTCGAGAAAACTAGTTTTATACTAAAGGAAATATAAAGTTTGATTTTCAAAACCACTCCGAAGGGGGTGCGAGATTTTACTAATTAATTTTCCAAAACCACTCCGAACGGGGTGCGAGGTTGTACTATTTCATTCCACTTACGACTTATGTTTACATTTCATGCCATCACTATTATTATGCCGGAAGCGGCATGCCCGAAGGGGCCATCATTATTGTTAATGTCGTAAGTGGCATGCCCGAAGGGGCCATCATTATTGTTAATGTCGTAAGTGGCATGCCCGAAGGGGCCAGGACTAGTATTATTTATGTCGCAAGCGGCATGCCCGAAGGGGCCATCACTATTATTATGCCGGAAGCAGCATGCCCGAAAGGGCCATCATCATTATTATGCCGGAAGCGGCCGTCCGAAGGGACTGTTATGTTATTATACCAGAAGCGGCATGCCGGAAGGGGCCATCATCATTATTATGCCGGAAGAGGCCGTCCGAAGGGACTATTATGTTACTATGCCGGAAGCAGCTGTCCGAAGGGACTATTGTGATACTAAATCTATGTTGTGTATTCTAGAATTTGCGTATGCGGTATTTATATTGTGCATGCTATAATTTGGGTAAAGGCCATAGGACTTGGTTCAGAATGCTGATTCAGGTTACTTACGGTCTGATTTCTAAACTTTTTTTCTGCTGCACCTTCCTTGATTATGATTCAGTACTGCTTTACATATTCAGTACATATTCCGTACTGACACCCTTTTTCGGGAGGCTGCGTTTCATGCCACGCAGGTACACCCAGATGAGTAGAAGACCTTGCTAGAAGGTGTTCCCGCTGGATTGGCGAGCTCCATCTCAGTTTGGAGTGTTGCCGGGTCAAGTATTTATGTCATGGTATTTTCTATATGTTATAGACTTTGCAGACAGTGTCTTGTGGATAGGGTGTCGAGAAGTGCGAATCATTTATAGATGTTAAAAACGTATGTATTTTCAGATGATTTCAGTTGGTAAAAAGTACGTAATTGATTGAGAGTTTTTCATAATATGTATAAATATAATGACCTCTATTTGGAAAAGTTTCATGTTTTTAAAAGTTTTTGAAATGACAGGTTTTGGTAAAGCGAATGTTTAAGGGTTCGCTCGACTCTGATGAGAGTCGGGTGCCCGTCATGCCCTATCAAGATGAGGGTGTGACAAAGTGGTGTCAGAGTAGGTCGTCCTAGGGGTTGTCTGCAAAGTAGTGTCTGGTAGAGTCTTGTTTATCGATGTGTTGTGCACCACATCTATAAAAAGGAGGCTACGAGACATTAATAGGATGTCATTCTTTCTTTCGTATCTAAGATCGTGGGATAGAGCCCAGTCATAGAAAACGAAATTCCTTATACTAACCTTTGATTTCAGCTGAAGAGCAACTAATGATATTGGAAGCTACACAGTACACAGGTAAGCAATGGTGCGAAAGGGGCAAGTCGGAAAAGGTAAGAATATTGAAATATGCTTGAAATGTAAAGTTGAAAGACAAAAGAGGGACGGAAAGTTCAAGTTACAATTGATTCGTTATAAGATCACCAGAAGCAGTATACTTATGCAAGACTAATTTGACATTCGGGGATGAATGTTCCTAAGGGGGGAGGGATGTTACACCCCGTAAGAGTCCGTGATACTTGAAACAAGACAAGAAAGAATGAGTTAAGAAATTTCAAGGAAAGTTAATCGAGTTAGTAAGAATATCGTTATATATATATATATGATTGCCTTAAGTGTCCCGAGGTGACATGGTTACCTAAAGGATTTGAAATCGCGTTATGAGTACGTATATGAGGTAATGTGAGTGCCCTTTTAAAGTATTTGAGATTATTAGTAATGATATAGAAGATGGACAAAAGATATGAATATATTTTTGCGATTGGAGTTTCGTCGAAGCTTCGTAAGTTCTCTAGTTACGTTTAAGGTTATTGTGATTCTCCGGACCCTTCGAGACGTGTATGGATTGTTATGTATGTATATGAGTATGTATATGTATGCATAAGAGGTTACATGAGGGTTGGAAGAGGATTATAAGTTAAACGAATCTAAACAAAATGAATCGGAACAACTTCAGTAAAATCTCAGACCAGATTTTTAGCCTATATTGTTGGAGGCATATTTCCTAGTATATGAGGAGTTTTAAGGTTTTTAAAAAGCCTAACATGAAGTTCATCGAGTCTAGTTTCCAACGCAACAAACCTCTCGTCAAAATGATATTTGTATTAGGATATATGGACGATGCAATTTGGGCTGGCAGGGCAGCAAATTTGGACCCGAACCAAACACTCATAGTTCGGCCCACGAGGCCCATTAAACTCAATATATAAGCCACCACTTTGCCCTATATCACTTCACACGACCTAAAACAGATCCAAGAACCCTTATTTTCTCTCCCAAACCCCCTTTCTAATTGAGCCATCATATAAGCTAAATCCTAGACCCTTGACATGATATTAGTTAAAGAGAAGTTGTAGCCTAAGTTTTCTTTGTGTTGTTAAGCAAGCAGCTGGAAAGAGCAACAAGATTCTTGAAATTTCTGGTTGTTAAAGGTAATTTCAACCTCCTACTCATGTTATTAATTTGTATTAAAGGTTAATATGGTGTATACGTGGAGGAAACGTTGATATACTATCGATATACGGACTTAGATGTTATCGTAAGTTGGGGACTGTTTTGAGTAGAAGATGGTGAAATGATTTTACTTTGTATTTTTATTGTTGTTTTTATGGATTTTATGATGAGAATGAAGGTATTTAATGGTTAGAGTTGGAGCTAAAATTTTTTGTGGGTTGTTGTAAGGATTATAGTGGTAATAATGTAGCCTACTTGCATCTGAATAGATGGTGTAATTGTCGTGTGGCTGATGTGGAATTGTCATGTGGTTGCTGTTGTATTTCACCAAAATTGGATGAAAATATAGCATGAAATAACGTGTAAGAATCGTATGTGGTTTGCTTGGTGTGTTCGTAAGTATTCGCAAGATTGTTCGAGCACCTTTTATATTGTAGTTAGCGGGATGTTTTGGTGCGTTGTTGTTGATCTTGTTGGGCTTGGAAAGTTAATGATAGTTAATATTATACATTGTGTTTATGTTGGTTGGGCTGTTGTAAGTTGTTGCGAAGAAAACGTTAAGACTATGGACCATTAAAGATAACTTGACTAAGTAGTAATCGTATGTGGATTGTATTCGAACATATTGAATGTGGGCTGTTTGGAATATTGTGTGGGCTGTCCGGAACGTTTTTGAATATTGTCTTGAGTAGTCTCGGATTAGCACTTGAACGTGTGGTTATTAATGTTTGCTTGGTTGTAATGTGGTTGGTTTAAAAACAAGGGAAACGTCGTCTAAACATCTAGAAAAGAGTTACTAACGTTAGAGTACGTTTTGAATCTCTCCGTAGCTTAACCGTAGTTCTTGACATCTTAATATAGGTTGAGATATTATTGGGCAGCGTATACGTATTGTGTGGCGAATAAGCGCTAAAGGTATGTAAAGCATACCTTTCTTTCTTTTGGCATTTCCTAGAACTAAGTAAGTTATGATATGTATCTTGGGGTAATTCTAATCTTGATTCCGAGCTTGTTTACGATTCTTATTCACTTCTGGATATGAGTATGCTTAGTATAGACGAGATTATTATATGATTGAATAACGAGCAAAGCATAAAGAGTTCTTGTTTTTTAAAAGAGTTCTATAAGTATTAATGTCCCTAACTTTCGTAGACAGTCTCGGATTGCTTTAAAACGTTCGTAGAGGGTTCTATAATAAATAACGTTCCTAACTTTCATATGCTAACTCGGATTGTTTTGGAAACGTAGCGTAACGATATCCATAATGAATTCATTCCTAGATGTAGGATATCCTAAGTTCTTTGACCTCTTAATCCCGAAGGGGAATTCTCAAGTTTTGCGACTTCATAATGATGTCTAAATCCCGAAGGGGACATTCATAAGGTCTTTCTCTTACCTATGCATTTTACATTTAATTTGTGATTCTCGAAGGAGACAAATGAGAAGGGTTTGATTTCTTACATGACGTCCATAATAGTTTTTTTTTTCTAAACGATTTCATGACGCGACTGAGCGTGCTATATAACGTATGGCCTCGGCTTAAGTCTGAGTGTGCTATGGCCTCAGCTGATCTCTGAGAGTGCTATGGCCTCAGCTTATGTCTGAGCGTGCTATATAACATATGGCCTCAGCTTACGTTATGCCAATCGAGTCGTGCATATGGTTTCATTAATAATTTCGAGAAAATTAGTTTTCTACTAAAGGAAACATAAAGTTAGATTTGAATAATGTTCATAACTTTTTTATGCTAATTCGGATTGACTTGAAACGTGTTTATGATTTTACTAATGATTTCGAGAAAACTAGTTTTATACTAAAGGAAATATAAAGTTTGATTTTCAAAACCACTCCGAAGGGGGTGCGAGATTTTACTAATTAATTTTTCAAAACCACTCCGAACGGGGTGTGAGGTTTTACTATTTCATTCCATTTACGACTTATGTTTACATTTCATGCCATCACTATTATTATGTCGGAAGCGGCATGCCCGAAGGGGCCATCATTATTCTTAATGTCGCAAGTGGCATGCCCGAAAGGGCCAGGACTAGTATTATTAATGTCGCAAGCGGCATGCCCGAAGGGGCCATCACTATTATTATGCCGGATGCGGCATGCCCGAAGGGGCCATCATCATTATTATGCCGGAAGCGGCCGTCCGAAGGGACTATTATGTTATTATGCCGGAAGCGGCATGCCCGAAGGGGCCATCATCATTATTATGCCGGAAGCGGCCGTCCGAAGGGACTATTATGTTACTATGCCAGAAGCGGTTGTCCGAAGGGACTACTATGATACTAAATCTATATTGTGTATTCTAGAATTTGCGTATGCGGTATTTATATTTTGCATGCTATAATTTGGGTAAAGGCCACAGAACTTGGTTGAGAATGCTGATTCAGGTTACTTACTGTCTTATTTCTAAACTTGTTTACTGCTGCACCTTCCTTGTTTATGATTCAGTACTGCTTTACATATTCAGTACATATTCCGTACTGACCCCCTTTCTTCGGGGGGCTGCGTTTCATGCCACGCAGGTACACCCAGATGAGTAGAAGACCTTGCTAGAAGGTGTTCCCGCTGAATTGGCGAGCTCCATCTCAGTTTGGAGTGTTGCCGGGTCAAGTATTTATGTCATGGTATTTTATATATGTTAGAGACTTTGCAGACAGTGTCTTTTGGATAGGGTGTCGAGAAGTGCGAATCATTTATAGATGTTAAAAGATTATGTATTTTCAGATGATTTCAGTTGGTAAAAAGTACGTAATTGATTGAGAGTTTTTCATAATCTGTATAAAGATAATGACCTTTATTTGGAAAAGTTCCATGTTTTTAAAAGTTTTTGAAATGACAGGTTTTGGTAAAGCGAATGTTTAAGGGTTCGCTCGACTCTGATGAGAGTTGGGTGCCCGTCATGCCCTATCAAGATGAGGGTGTGACAAAGTGGTATCAGAGCAGGTCGTCCTAGGGGTTGTCTGCAAAGTCGTGTCTAGTAGAGTCTTGTTTATCAGTGTGTTGTGCACTACATCTATAAACAGGAGGCTACGAGACATTAATAGGATGTCATTCTTTCTTTCGTATCTAAGATCGTGCGATAGAGCCCAGTCATAGGAAATGAAATTCCTTATACTAACCTTTGATTTCAGCTGAAGAGCAACTAATGATATTGGAAGCTACACAGTACACAGGTAAGCAATGGTGCGAAAGGGGCAAGTCGGATAACGTATGAATATTGAAATATGCTTGCAATGTAAAGTTGAAAGACAAAAGAGGGACGGAAAGTTCAAGTTACAATTGATTCGTTATAAGATCACCAGAAACAGTATACTTATGCAGTACTAATTTTACATTCGGGGACGAATGTTCCTAAGGGGGGAGGGATGTTACACCCCATAAGAGTCCGTGCTACTTGAAACAAGACAAGAAAGAATGAGTTAAGAAAGTTCAAGGAAAGTTAATCGAGTTAGTAAGAATATCGTTATATATATATATATGATTGCCTTAAGTGTCCCGAGGTTACATGGTAACCTGAAGGATTTGAAATCGCGTTATGAGTACGTATATGAGGTAATGTGAGTGCCCTTTTAAAGTATTTGAGATTATTAGTAACGATATAGAAGATGGACAAATGATATGAATATATATTTGCGATTAGAGTTTCGTCGAAGCTTCGTAAGTTCTCTAGTTACGTTTAAGGTTATTGTGATTCTCCGGACCCTTCGAGACGTGTATGGATTGTTATGTATGTATATGTGTATGTATATGTATGTATAACTGGTTACATGAGGGTTGGAAGAGGATTAGAAGTTAAACGAATCTAAACGAAATGAATCGGAACAACTACAGTAAAATCTCGGACCAGATTTTTAGCCTATATTGTTGGGAGGCATATCTCCTAGTATATGAGGAGTTTTAAGGTGTTTCAAAAGCCTAACATGAATTTCATCGAGTCTAGTTTCCAACGCAACAAACCTCTCGTCAAAATGATATTTGTATTAGGACATATGGACGATGCAATTTGGGCTGGCAGGGCAGCAAATTTAGACCCGACTCAAACACTCATATTTCGGCCCATGAGGCCCATTAAACTCAATATATAAGCCACCACTTTTCCCTGTATCAGTTCACACGACCTAAAATAGATCCAAGAACCCTTATTTTCTCTCTCAAACCCCCTTTCTAATTGAGCCATCATATAAGCTAAATCCTAGACCCTTGACATGATATTAGTTAAAGAGAAGTTGTAGCCTAAGTTTTCTTTGTGTTGTTAAGCAAGCAGCTGGAAAGAGGAACAAGATTCTTGAAGTTTCTGATTGTTAAAGGTAATTTCTACTTCCTACTCATGTTATTAATTTAGATTAAAGTTTAATATGGTGTATACGTGGAGGAAACGTTGATATACAAGCGATATTCGGACTTAGTTGTTATCGTAAGTTAGGGACTGTTTTGAGTAGAAGATGGTGAACTGATTTTACTTGGTATTTTGATTGTTGTGTTTATGGATTTTATGATGAGAATGAAGGTATTTAATGGTTAGAGTTGGAGCTAAAACTTTTTGTGGGTTGTTGTAAGGATTATAGTGGTAATAATGTAGCCTACTTGCATCTGAATAGATGGTGTAATTGTCGTGTGGCTGCTGTGTAATTGTCGTGTGGTTGCTGTTGTATTTCACCAAAATTGGATGAAAAGATTGCATGAAATAACGTGTATGAATCGTATGTGGTTTGCTTGGTGTGTTCGTAAGTATTCGCAAGATTTTTTGAGCACCTTTTATATCGTAGTTAGCGGGATGTTTTGGTGCGTTGTTGTTGATCTTGTTGAGCTTGGAAAATTAATGTTAGTTAAGATTATACATTGTGTTTATGTTGGTTGAGCTGTTTTAAGTAGTTGCGAAGAAAACGTTAAGACTATGGACCATTAAAGATAACTTGAATAAGTAGTAGTCGTATGTGGATTATATTCGAACATATTGAATGTGGGCTGTTTGGAATATTGTGTGGGCTGTCCGGAACATTTTTGAATATTGTCCTGAGTAGTCTCGGATTAGCACTTGAACGTGTGGTTATTAATGTTGGCTTGGTTGTTATGTGGTTGGTTTAAAAACAAGGGAAACGTCGTCTAAACATCTAGAAAAGAGTTACTAACGTTAGAGTACGTTTTGAATCTCTCCGTAGCTTAACCGTAGTTCTTGACATCTTAATATAGGTTGAGATATTATTGGGCAGCGTATACGTATTGTGTGGCAAATAAGCGCTAAAGGTATGTAAAGCTTACCTTTCTTTCTTTTGGCATTTCCTAGAACTAAGTAAGTTATGATATGTATCTTGGGGTAATTCTAAACTTGATTCTGAACTTGTTTACGATTCTTATTCATTTCTTGATATGAGTATGCTTAGTATAGACGACATTATTATATGATTGAATAACGAGCAAAGCATAAAGAGTCCTTGTTTTTAAAAGAGTTCTATAAGTATTAATGTCCCAAACTTTCGTAGACAGTCTCGGATTGCTTTAAAACGTTCGTAGAGGGTTCTATAATAAATAACGTTCCTAACTTTCATATGCTAACTCGGATTGTTTTGGAAATGTAGCGTAACGATATCCATAATGTATTCATTCCTAGATGTAGGATATCCTGAGTTCTTTGACCTCTTAAGCCCGAAGGGGCATTCTCAAGTTGTGCGACTTCATAATGCTGTCTAAATCCCGAAGGGGACATTCATAAGGTCTTTCTCTTACCTATGCATTTTACATTTAATTTGTGAGTCTCGAAGGAGACAAATGAGAAGGGTTTGATTTCTTACATGATGTCCATAATAGTTTTTTTTTCTAAACGATTTCATGACGCGACTGAGCGTGCTATATAACGTATGGCCTCAGCTTATGTCTGAGTGTGCTATGGCCTCGGCTTATATCTGAGCGTGCTATATAACATATGACCTCAGTTTACGATATGCCAATCGAGTCGTGCATATGGTTTCATTAATAATTTCGAGGAAATTAGTTTTCTACTAAAGGAAACATAAAGTTAGATTTGAATAATGTCCATAACTTTCTTATGCTAATTCGAATTGACTTGAAACGTGTTTATGATTTTACTAATGATTTCGAGAAAACTAGTTTTATACTAAAGGAAATATAAAGTTTGATTTTCAAAACCACTCCGAAGGGGGTGCGAGATTTTACTAATTAATTTTCCCAAACCACTCCGAACGGGGTGCGAGATTTTACTATTTCATTCCATTTACGACTTATGTTTACATTTCATGCCATCACTATTATTATGTCGGAAGGGGCACGCCCGAAGGGGCCATCATTATTGTTAATGTCGCAAGAGGCATGCCCGAAGGGGCCAGGACTAGTATTATTAATGTCGCAAGCGGCATGCCCGAAGGGGCCATCATTATTATTATGCCGGAAACGGCATGCCCGAAGGGGCCATCATCATTATTATGCCGGAAGTGGCCGTCCGAAGGGACTATTATGTTATTATGCCGGAAGCGTCATGCCCGAAGGGGCCATCATCATTATTATGCCGGAAGCGGCCGTCCGAAGGGACTATTATGTTACTATGCCGGAAGCGGCTGTCCGAAGGGACTATTGTGATACTAAATCTATATTGTGTATTCTACAATATGCATATGCGGTATTTATATTGTGCATGCTAGAATTTGGCTAAAGGCCACAAGACTTGGTTCAGAATGCTGATTCAGGTTACTTACAGTTTGATTTCTAAACTTGTTTACTGCTGCACCTTCCTTGTTTATGATTCAGTACTGCTTTACATATTCAGTACATATTCTGTACTGACCCCCTTTCTTCGGGGGGCTGCGTTTCATGCCAAGCAGGTACACCCAGATGAGTAGAAGACCTTGCTAGAAGGTGTTCCCGCTGGATTGCCGAGCTCCATCTCAGTTTTGAGTGTTGCCGGGTCCAGTATTTATGTCATGGTATTTTGTATATGTTAGAGACTTTGCAGACAGTGTCCTGTGGATAGGATGTCGAGAAGTGCGAATCATTTATAGATGTTAAAAGAGTATGTATTTTCAGATGATTTCAGTTGGTAAAAAGTACGTAATTGATTGAGAGTTTTTCATAATCTGTATAAAGATAATGACCTCTATTTGGAAAAGTTTCATATTTTTAAAAGTTTTTGAAATGACAGGTTTTGGTAAAGCGAATGTTTAAGGGTTGGCTCGACTCTGATGAGATTCGGGTGCCCGTCATGCCCTATCAAGATGAGGGTGTGACAAAGTGGTATCAGAGCAGGTTGTCTGCAAAGTCGTGTCTAGTAGAGTCTTGTTTATCGGTGTGTTGTGCACCACATCTATAAACAGGAGGCTACGAGACTTTAATAGGCTGTCATTCTTTCTTTCGTATCTAAGATCATGCGATAGAGCCCAGTCATAGGAAATGAAATTCCTTATACTAACCTTTGATTTCAGCTGAAGTGCAACTAATGATATTGGAAGCTACACAGTACACAGGTAAGCAATGGTGCCAAATGGGCAAGTCGGATAAGGTTAGAATATTGAAATATGCTTGAAATGTAAAGTTGAAAGACAAAAGAGGGACGGAAAGTTCAAGTTACAATTGATTCGTTATAAGATCACCAGAAGCAGTATACTTATGCAGGACTAATTTGACATTCGGGGACGAATGTTCCTAAGGTGGGAGGGATGTTACACCCTGTAAGAGTCCGTGCTACTTGAAACAAGACAAGAACGAATGAGTTAAGAAAGTTCAAGGAAAGTTAATCGAGTTAGTAAGAATATCGTTATATATATATATATATATATATATATATATATATGATTGCCTTAAGTGTCCCGAGGTGACATGGTAACCTAAAGGATTTGAAATCGCGTTATGAGTACGTATATGAGGTAATCCGAGTGCCCTTTTAAAGTATTTGAGATTATTAGTAATGATATAGAAGACGGACAAAAGATATGAATATATTTTTGCGATTTGAGTTTCGTCGAAGCTTCGTAAGTTCTATAGTTACGTTTAAGGTTGTTGTGATTCTCCGGACCCTTCGAGACGTGTATGGATTTTTATGTATGTATATGTATGTATAAGAGGCTACATGAGGGTTGGAAGAGGATTATAAGTTAAACGAATCTGAACGAAATGAGTCGGAACAACATCAGTAGAATCTCGGACCAGATTTTTAGCCTATATTGTTGGAGGCATATCTCCTAGTTTATGAGGAGTTTTAAGTTGTTTCAAAATCCTCACATGAAGTTCATCGAGTCTAGTTTCCAGCGCAACAAACCGCTCGTCAAAATGATATTTGGATTAGGACATATGGACGATGCAATTTGGGCTGGCAGGGCAGCAAATTTGGACCCGACCCAAACACTCATATTTCGGCCCATGAGGCCCATTAAACTCAATATATAAGCCACCACTTTTCCCTATATCACTTCACACGACCTAAAACAGATCCAAGAACCCTTATTTTCTCTCCCAAACCCCCTTTCTAATTGAGCCATCATATAAGCTAAATCCTAGACCCTTGACATGATATTAGTTAAACAGAAGTTGTAGCCTAAGTTTTCTTTGTGTTGTTAAGCAAGCAGCTGGAAATAGGAACAAGATTCTTGAAGATTCTGATTGTTAAAGGTAATTTCAACCTCCTACTCATGTTATTAATTTGGATTAAAGGTTAATATGGTGTATACGTGGAGGAAACGTTGATATACAAGCGATATACGGACTTAGATGTTATCGTAAGTTCGGGACTGTTTTGAGAAGAAGATGGTGAACTGATTTTACTTGGTATTTTGATTGTTGTTTTTATGGATTCTATGATGAGAATGAAAGTATTTAATGGTTAGAGTTGGAGCTAAAATTGTTTGTGGGTTGTTGTAAGGATTATAGTGGTAATAATGTATCCTACTTGCATCTGAATAGATGGTGTAATTGTCGTGTGGTTTCTGTTGTATTTCACCAAAATTTGATGAAAAGATTTCACGAAATAACGTGTATGAATCGTGTGTGGTTTGCTTGGTGTGTTCGTAAGTATTTGCAAGATTTTTCGAGCACCTTTTATATCGTAGTTAGCGGGATGTTTTGGTGTGTTGTTGTTGATCTTGTTGAGCTTGGAAAATTAATGATGGTTAAGATTATACATTGTGTTTATGTTGGTTGGGCTGTTGTAAGTTGTTGCGAAGAAAACGTTAAGACTATGGACCATTTAAAGATAACTTGAATAAGCAGTAGTCGTATGTGGATTGTATTCGAACATATTGAATGTGGGCTGTTTGGAATATTGTGTGGGCTGTCCGGAACGTTTTTGAATATTGTCTTGAGTATTCTCGGATTAGCACTTGAACTTGTGCTTATCAATGTTGGCTTGGTTGTTATGTGGTTGGTTTAAAAACAAGGGAAACGTCGTCTAAACATCTAGAAAAGAGTTACTAACGTTAGAGTACGTTTTGAATCTCTCTGTAGTTCTTGATATCTTAATATAGGTTGAGATATTATTGGGCAGCGTATACGTATTGTGTGGCGAATAAGAGATAAAGGTATGTAAAGCTTACCTTTCTTTCTTTTGGCATGTCCTAGAACTAAGTAAGTTATGATATGTATCTTGGGGTAATTCTAATCTTGATTCCGAGCTTGTTTACGATTCTTATTCACTTCTTGATATGAGTATGCTTAGTATAGACGAGATTATTATATGATTGAATAACGAGCAAAGCATAGAAAGTTCTTGTTTTTAAAAGAGTTGTATAAGTATTAATGTCCCTAACTTTCGTAGACAGTCTCGGATTGCTTTAAAACGTTCGTAGAAGGTTCTATAATAAATAACGTTCCAAACTTTCATATGCTAACTCGGATTGTTTTGGAAACATAGCGTAACGATATCCATAATGAATTCATTCCTAGATGTATGATATCCTGAGTTCTTTGACCTCTTAATCCCGAAGGGGCATTCTCAAGTTGTGCGACTTCATAATGCTGTCTAAATCCCGAAGGGGACATTCATAAGGTCTTTCTCTTACCTATGCATTATATATTTAATTTGTGAGTCTCGAATGAGACAAATGAGAAGGGTTTGATTTCATACATGACGTCCATATAGTTTTTTTTTCTAAACGATTTCATGACGCGACTAAGCGTGCTATATAACGTATGGCCTCGGCTTAAGTCTGAGTGTGCTATGGCCTCAGCTGATCTCTGAGTGTGCTGTGGCCTCAGCTTATGTCTGAGCGTGCTATATAACATATGGCATCAGTTTACCTTATGCCAATCGAGTCGTGCATATGGTTTCATTAATAATTTCGAGGAAATTAGTTTTATACTAAAGGAAACATAAAGTTAGATTTGAATAATGTCCATAAATTTCTTATGCTAATTCGGATTGACTTGAAACGTGTTTATGATTTTACTAATGATTTCGAGAAAACTAGTTTTATACTAAAGGAAATATAAAGTTTGATTTTCAAAACCACTCCGAAGGGGGTGCGAGATTTTACTAATTAATTTTCCAAAACCACTCCGAACGGGGTGCGAGGTTTTACTATTTCATTCCATTTACGACTTATGTTTACATTTCATGCCATCACTATTATTATTCCGGAAGCGGCATGCCCGAAAGGGCCATCATTATTGTTAATGTCGCAAGCGGCATGCCCGAAGGGGCCATCACTATTATTATGCCGGATGCGGCATGCCCGAAGGGGCCATCATCACTATTATTCCGGAAGCGGCCGTCCGAAGGGACTATTATGTTATTATGCCGGAAGTGGCATGCCCGAAGGGGCCATTATCATTATTCTGCCGGAAGCGGCCGTCCGAAGGGACTATTATGTTACTATGCCGAAAGCGGCTGTCCGAAGGGACTATTGTGATACTAAATCTATATTGTGTATTCTATAATTTGCGTATGCGGTATTTATATTGTGCATGCTAGAATTTGGGTAATGGCCACAGGACTTGGTTTAGAATGTTGATTCAGGTTACTTACGGTTTGATTTCTAAACTTGTTTACTGCTGCACCTTCTTTGTTTTTGATTCAGTACTGCTTTACATATTCAGTACATATTCCGTACTGACCCCCTTTCTTCGGGGGGCTGCGTTTCATGCCAAGCAGGTACACCCAGATGAGTAGAAGACCTTGCTAGAAGGTGTTCCCGCTGGATTGGCGAGCTTCATCTCAGTTTTGAGTGTTGCCGTGTCAAGTATTTATGTCATGGTATTTTGTATATGTTAGAGACTTTGCAGACAGTGTCCTGTGGATAGGGTGTCGAGAAGTGCGAATCATTTATAGATGTTAAAAGAGTATGTATTTTCAGATGATTTCAGTTGGTAAAAAGTACGTAATTGATTGAGAGTTTTTCATAATCTGTATAAAGATAACGACCTCTATTTGGAAAAGTTTCATGTTTTTAATTTTTTTTTAAATGACAGGTTTTGGTAAAGCGAATGTTTAAGGGTTCGCTCGACTCTGATGAGAGTCGGGTGCCCGTCATGCCCTATCAAGATAAGGGTGTGACATATATAAATAGATGACCCTTGTTCTTTGTTACACCTCGGAAAATTTTCCGTTGATACGCAAATGAACGAACTAGTGATGTGTGCGAGGAGTGCGAGTGTATAATGTTTCATGAGCAATGTGCGTAAATGGACGAGAATGATTAGAATGAAAAGTCGAGAAATTTGAAAAGTTGAAAGTTGGCAAAACTGCCCAGTGGTCGTAAAGTGCAAAATTCGGACCGTAAACTGGTATACGTTCCGTAAACTGGAAGGTCTTAAACTTCCATGCAAGGCTTCGACTTTCTGTCCAGTGGAGAAATGGTAAAATATGACTAGGAGGACGGACCTTAAAGTGATTTACGGCCCGTAAACCATGGTCGTAAATCACCATGCATGCAGCCTAAAGTTTCTGGCGCTGCTTAAGGTTAAAGACGACCACGAGGGACGGTCCGTAAACTGAAATACGAACCGTAAACCTAGATGGACGACCACTGTTCACCCCAGCACAGATTTTCAGTTCATTAAATATAAGGAACAAGACTTGTTTTATTTCATTTCTACACTACACCACTTCTCTCTAGAATCATCTCTCTACATTTATTTCATAGGTTTTCAAGGATTATAAGTCACCAACAACATAAACAAGTGAAGCAAGTGTAAGAAAGCCATTAAATACCATTCAAGTCAAGAAATGCAAATGGAGAAAAACTAGGGTTTTGCTCAAAGTGGAGTATTATTAACCAAAGCTTGTTCCTACAACTTCTAAGGTAAGATTCATGATTTTTACATCATTTTTAAGGTATTGAAGAGTTTGAATACATGGATTGTAGAAAATATGGTCAAGTAGGTCATGAATGATGAATAGTGACATTTTGTGGAATAGTTGGAATTGAATCATGAATGTTGTTGTGTTGTGATATGAATGCATTATAAATGGTACTAAGATCATGGACTAGACACTTTAGACGAATAGGCGAACTTGGATGTCATGACCATGAATATGGGTGAATTAGAGGAAAATTAAGGAATCTAAATAATGTGGATAACGTGAATGACTAATGGCCATTGTTATGATATTAATGAAGGTATAGACGCTAGCATTGGAAGGAAGCGTGCAAGTGTAGAATAGTCTGACGAAAAGGTATGTAAGGCTAACCCTTCTTTCATAAGGCATGGTTCCTTGGCCAAACTCTTAAATCCTCTATATGAGTATGTTGTAATCAAGTGATTGACACTCCGAGCTCATAAGCTCACGACCCTCGATACGTGCTACGAATGTACTACGCACCCCATTGACGAGTAAGCATAAGATAGAGATGTAGCGAAAACGATGATGATAGTGATGACGATGATAATAATAATGATGCTAAAGGTGCCTACGGGCTATTATATTCACATGTGCCTATGAAGGGCTATAATGACACCCCGAGCTTATAATACCGGGTAGAATATATGTATATGGATATATATATATATATATATATATATATATATATATATATATATATATATATACGTATGTATATGATTACGTAACGCGCGCACACATCTGCAGATGGTACGGATAACCCTGAAGCCTTGGTAGGGCCAGGTAGAAATAACATTGAGCCTTGGTTGGCCAAGTACGTATGAAACACCGAACCTTATGGTCGGGTACGCTATGTATGTATATAAGTGTATGGCTATGTATATAATATGAATATGAATGTGAAAAGACTATGTATATGAATGCGAATAGGGGCATGTATACGAATACGAGCACTATTATGAAATACGCATGAGAAATGGAAAGTCCCTATGAAAGGCAGGTAAGTGCCATGATGATGATATTATCGTCTTCCCTCTTATGCCACTTCATATATTGTCTATGATGCTTCTATATTGATGTGGATCATGTTTTACATACTCAGTACATTTTTTGTACTGACGTCCTTTTGTTTGTGGACGCTGCGTCATGCCCGCAGGTGCTCAGGGAGACAGACTTGATCCATAGCTGCTTATTCAGAGATTACATAGCGGAGCTCCAATTCCTTCGGAGCCATAGCTTTTGGGTACTTATTCTTTTGTGTATGTAATTATGGGCATAGCGGGGTCCTGTCCCGCTCATGTGATATGTTATACTCTTCCTAGAGGCTCGTAGTCATGTGCATATGGTTAGACATGTCCGGCCTTGTCGGCCTATGTTATGTATATCATTTTGTCGGCCACGTACATTGATGTGGCATAGATGCCTATGGTGATATAAATGTACCGTTGTCCAATTGGGACTAGTTGAGGAATGAATGGAAATGTATGTATAATTATGTGGCTCACCTAGATGTAAGTATAAGAGTAAGCTAAGAGAGTGCTCGGGTGGGTTAGCACCGGGTGCTCGTCGCGGCCCCGAGTCGGGTCGTGACAAAAGTGGTATCAGAGCAGTTCAGTCCTAGGGTGTGTCTACGAGCCGTGTCTAGTAGAGTCTTGGTTATGGGTGTGTTGCGCGCCACACTTATAAACAAGAAGTTGCGGACATTTTAGGAATAAATGACCTTCTTTCTTCATAAGAATCGTGCGATAGAGCTATGATGTAGGAAATTCTTGCTCCTAAATCGTGTGTTGTGTATTTCAGAGATGCCTAAAAAGAAAAAGGCTACAGCAGCCCAAAAAGGCAAGACGGTGGCAGAAAAGCGGGCTAAAAGAGCACCGCCACCGGTAGCAGAGGAAAGTGAGTCCCAGAGTGCGGCTCAATCTTAGTCTTCCCAGACAGTGCCTATTACCGAGGAGCACGTGGGAGCCTCAGCCCCGGCTCCAGCTCCTCCACCGAATGCTTCGGGCCAAGATGTGAGAGAGGCCATTAATTTATTGACTCAGTTGGTTGTGGCCCAGACTCAGAGGCAAAGCTCGGGGCAAGGCGACAGGGCTGTTAGTGCAAGGGCCCGTGACTTCATTACTTTGAAACCCCCAGAATTCTTTGGTTCGAGACCGGAGGAGGATCCTCAGGACTTCATAGACGGTATGTTGAGGACGCTCCGATTGATACATGCTTCAGACACTGAGTCGGTAGAGCTAGCGTCGTATAGGTTGAGGGATGTCTCAATCCAGTGGTATACAGTTTGGATGGCTTCATGGGGAGCCAATGCACCTCCACCGGTATGGCAAGAGTTTGTTGATGCTTTTCTCTGTCATTATATGCCTCCAGAAGTTCGGCGAGCTAGGGCCAATAAATTCTTGAATTTGAGGCAAGGTAGCATGAGTGCTACAGAGTATAGTCTCCGCTTCAACTCCTTGGCCAGGTATGCTTCGACCATGGTAGCGGATATGGGAAATCGGGTGCACCAGTTCATGAAAGGCCTAGGGCCACACTTAATGGATAAATGCTTGATTGCGTCCCTTCAGGATGGCATGGATATTGCACGCATTCAGGCACATGCTCAAGAATTAGAGGAACACCTACAGCAGCGGAGAAATGAACGTGAGCATGATAGGGGACATAGCAAGAGGGATAGACCTTCGGGCTCGATAAGTGAGTCCAGGGCCGGCACAGACAACAGTTCCCCAGGCATTCAGGCTACCCTACGACCAGTACACCTCCACAGTTTACGGGGCAGAGATTTGACAGATCTACTCATTCCGGATCGAGTCAGGGTTACTCGGGGTCTCAGTTTAGAGGTGACTCAGGCCAGCCAGGGCCACCCGTACCATGATGTTCCCAGTGTGGAAAGTTGCATTGGGATCAGTGCCGATCAGGTTCAGACGCTTGCTATTCATGTGGCCAGCCAGGCCATATCATGCGTGATTGCCCCTCAATTCATGGTAGAGGTAGTACCCAGCCTTCAGGGTCAGCAGTCGGATCTTCAGCATCTGTACGCCCTACGGGGCCAGGTTCACATGCGCCAGTCGCCCATGGTAGAGGTAGAGGCAGACCTCCCAGTACTAGCGGTCCTCAGCACCGTATTTATGTTTTGGCTGGACACCAAGATCTTGAGTCTTCTCCTGATGTGGTCACAGATATATTATCGGTATTCTCTCATGATGTATATGCTTTGATTGATCCGGGCTCCACATTATCATATGTTACTCCATATATTGCGGGTCGATTTATAATTGAGCCGAAGTCTATCAAACCTTTTGAGGTGTCTACACCCGTGGGTGAATCGGTAATAGCTAGCCGAGTATATAGGAATTGTGTGATTGTGATTTGTGATCGTCGTACCATGATTGATTTGCATGAGCTAGAAATGGTAGATTTTGACGTTATTATGGGCATGGATTGGTTGGCTTCTTGTTATGCCAATGTTGATTGCCGAATGAAGATGGTTCGTTTCCAGTTTCCAGGAGAACTAGTCTTAGAATGGAAAGGAAATGCGGCATCACCAAAAGGTAGGTTTATTTCCTATCTAAAGGCAAGGAAAATGATCACAAAAGGGTGCATTTATCATCTAGTACGAGTTCAAGATGTAGAAGCTGAGTCGCTGACTCTACAGTCAGTTCCAGTGGTGAACGAATTTCCGGATGTGTTCCCAGAAGAGCTTCCAGGCCTTCCTCCTGAACGGGAAATTGATTTTTCCATTGATGTGTTGCCAGGCACCACACCTATATCTATTCCCCCATTTAGAATGGCACCCGCGGAATTGAAAGTGTTGAAGGAGAAATTGAGGGACTTGCTTGATAAAGGCTTCATTAGGCCTAGTTCATCCCTGTGGGGAGCACCCGTATTGTTCGTCCGGAAGAAGGATGGCTCCTTGAGAATGTGCATTGATTATCGGCAATTGAATAAAGTGACGATTAAAAACAAGTATCCTCTTCCGAGGATCGATGATTTATTTGATCAATTGAAAGGTGCCAAATGGTTTTCAAAGATTGATTTCCTCATATTTCCTCTGGTTCATACTATATGATACTTTTAGCTTTCATATTTAGTCCAAATAAATATTTTTTTATATAGTACTCCCTCCGCATAAAAAGGAGTGTCCGCTTAGCCATTTGCACACCCATTAAGAAAATATGAACTCCTAGAAAAAAATAGGTAATCTGATTAAATTGTTATTAATTAAATAGGTATTGGGGTTTGATCACATAGTACTTAATAGGGCCAAATCTGAAAAAATAAAGTTAATTCTTTCTTAATTTGATAAGTGAACACTCTTTTTTACCCAAGAAAAAAAGGCTAAGTGGACACTCTTTTTTATCCGGAGGGAGTAATTAAGAAGGTATTAATAGTTTTATATATCAAATTTATCATTATTTAGATAAGTGATTTTTTACACAAACAAAAATCGTATTAAATTGGCACTCTTCAATTAAGGGGATTTAGTGAAATGCTTCTTGCTTTCTAAGGATAAGTGATTTCTTAAGGGGTGCGCCCAAGCTAATATAGACCGAGTCGACTATTAAAATACCCTTTACATTATTTGTCATTATATATTTTGGCAAATTTTAAGCAACTTTGGGGCTAAATTTTCGTTTCCAACTACAACATTTTATTAGGTCTTAGTAATCACTCTTGGCCTTTTTCAGTTTGTGTGGCACTAATGGTTTTTCGACAGTCACTTTGACTAAACTTTGAAGCTAAATTTAATTAGTTCAACTTAAAATATTAAATTAAAATTTGATTAAACTATATATGAAGAACTAAAATTGATTCTTGATGTTCCTTTAATAAATTTGTTTTTTTTTCTTTTTTTGCTTAATTTTGTCTAAAATTAAACTTAAATCACCACATTTGACTAACAAAAACCCTTGCTACATGAAATATTAGGAGTGAAATTAAAACTTAATATGTACCAAAATAAATATTTCTATCTATAAATACATAAAATATATGCTCACAAATTCATAAAAATGTCAATCTTTAAAATTTATGATATTCACTGAGTTATAATTATTTTACATTATTTGAATCATGTTACTTCATAGAATGTCGAGTCGTTCATATTCCTGTAGTATTTGATAATTCTTCTACCAAATTTTCTTCCTCATAAGCAATTTTTTGTTTAAAAATTATTTAATTAGGTGACTGAGAAACTTTAATAATAATGAAGACTTATCAAAAGTAAATATTGAACATATGATACAGATTATACTTCTTTAATTAAAATTTTACTACTTTTATATTATGAGTTTGGGCGCGGGCTTAGTACGGGCCTAACATAGCTAGTGTATATAATAGTGAGAGAAAATACATCGAAATCCCACTCAACTTGATGCGTTTTTTCAAAAAAAAACTGGGGATCCTAACCAACCCCCCCCCCCCCCCCCCCAAAACCCATTTTAAATGGAATTAATATCACCTTTTTTCCCACGTGGCAGAGAGAGTGATATCCACTGTCTTTGAGAGAGTGAGAGGTCCGCAAATCAAATTAAAAGATCTTTTTGCATGATGGGGAATTACGTCGCTCTTTGATCTGCAGAATAAGGCTTAGGAGCTCTCTCTTTAAAATTTTTTTATTAAATTGATTTTTCAACTTTTTTAAAACTTTTTTTTCTTTTTTTGTTTTCTTTTTTCTTTTGTCTTCCTCTTTCTTAATGTTCTGTATCCATTTTTTTTCCTTTTGTCTTCATTCTTTTATTTTCCTTTTTTTTGTTTTTTTGTTTTTTTGTTTTAACTTTGTCTTCTTGTCTATTATCCTTCATTGACGCCAACTTTCTTTATGCCTTCATTGGTGAAGGTTCTTAAATGTTTTTGTATCTCTTTAATAGTCAACTTTGATGGAGTAAATTAGTAGGGGATGAAATGCGTGTGTTGAAGACAATGACTATGGTTGAGTGTAGAAGAGTTTGAACAGAGCGGGCCTGAGAAGTTTTCCGATGAGCACAACTCCGGTGATCTCTTTTTCCAGTGATGCAGTGCAGATTTTTTAAAAAAAAAAAGGAGCAAAAGAATGGAAAATAAAAATGGTCCTCCCGTTCTGTGTGTGAATGTTATATAAGTGTGTGTTGGAATAAAATCTGTATGTGGAGAGGGACTGAAGAAGCCACTTTTTATTTGGGAGAAGGTTAGGGGAAAGGGAGAAGGAGATGAGGAGAGAGGGAGCGTGGACCTCTTTTTTTTTTTTTTTTAATAATAATTAATGAAAAATGGTCATTTTCTTCTTTTCTTTTATATTTTTTGGCACTTTGACAAGTGGCAGTCAGTAATTGGTGCGTGAAAGCTACTTTCTTACTTCAAACTGAGATTGAGCTAAAAAGAGTATATTAATATAAGTTTGGAGTTTTTTTTTTTTTTGTGGGGTTGGGGGGTGGGGAGGGGGTAGTAGGACTCCCGCAAAATTTATGTGTCTTTTTAAAAAAAAAAACGTGTCAAGTTGAGGGGGTTTCGATGTATTTACTCTGATGCGCATGACATACATAACACATACACAAGATATGGACATGACATACATCATATGCGTATGACATACACTCTCTTTTTATATCAAAACCAATTGCAAATAGTTATAAGTGCACCCAACTCCGAGGATCGTAATATAATTAATCTATATAAGTTTTAGGTGTCGGTCAAGTCAACGAAGTTTTAAAAAATTACATATTCGACCATATTTTATTGTTACTTTCCAAATATATCCTCATTATAGAATAGGTTTAGAAGCTGCTCCATACTATAAATACCGGTTGTAGAAGCTATTTTAGTTTATGTTAGAATGAATTCCTAAATTTTTATCTACACTTTCCTTTCTTTTTTCTCTTCAGCTTCTCTCAGATAATATTAATGGCTATTCCCACTTGGGAATCGCTACATTTGGTATCGAAGCCGACGATTCTCGGCTGTTTATCGGTGTTAATGGCGGATAGACAGAAAATTAGGGATTCCGGGGGAGGTCTGAATCAGTTGGAGCAACGGATCCATGGTTTTATTGACACATCGAATAGAAGAATGCAGCATATGGAAGAATGGAAACAATATCTTTCCTGAACTTTACATTGTTCACCATGTCAGTACGAAGTTAAAAAATGGTACAACGAACAACAGATTTCAGCTGATCAATGTGCTTATCATCCAAATTTTATTCCGGCACTTTATGGGTTTGAGTATTACGGTGCAGATTTGAATACTCACCCAAATCCTCATGGATTTGAGTATAACTCAGCAACCATGGGTATGATAAGACACTCTGAGCACCAAAAACGTGCCACTGGTGGCAAGAGAAATGTTTGGAAGAAGAAACGCAAATATGAACTTTGTCGCCAACTAGCTAAAACTAAGCTATCAAGTAACAAGATAGTCAGACGAGTTCGCGTGGGTGGTGGCAATGTGAAATGGAGTGCAATTGTTCAAATTGATGCTACTGTTGAGGAGCTACAAGGGGGAAATACATTGAGGGATGTTGAAGATGAGCATGAGGAGAGTTCAGAAATTAAGGAGGACCAAGTGTTTGGCGATTTTCCCCAACCAAAGGCAATTGCTAATCAACTAGTTTGTAGTAGCACTGAAGAAAAGTTAGAACCAGTTGCGGACAAAGTGTTTGATATTTTTCCTCAACAGAACAAAACTGGAGTAGATGAGCTTCAAGTAGTAAAAAGAGATGGGGGAGAAAAAGAAACACTACGAGAAATAGAATCTGGAAAACCCGAAGAGGAGAAGTTAGAAGATAACGGATATCAAATGCTTGATCAAATTCTTCAAATGTATGGAATCAATGTGACGGATTTGCAATGGGATGAAAGTGTAGGAGATGAGCCTCTTGAACTTGAAGATTGCGAGCGGAAGTCAGAAGTTAAGGAGTACTAGGTGTTTGAGTTCAGTTCTCTTAAGGACGAAGCTGAGGTTCTAGATGGCAAGAAATTGCAAGCAGCTAGATTGACACCCGTGAATCTAATCTCGCTCCCACTAAAAATGGTTCCCAGTGATAGGGTATTAACTCGTAAAGAGGTTGGAAATCTGGACAATACTTTCAAATGTGAAATAAAATATGTAAATGTGGAGCCTGTTTTGATTACTCTTGATTGCCATAACTTCCGCGGGACTGGGGAATTTTCCCAAACTGAGAGTTTCACCATTGTCACTGTTGACAGAGAATATTTACACGGTAATTCTGTTGCAGCAGTTTATGAACCAACAGTTAGTACTACTAGTGTAGAAGAGATCAAGAAACATCCTATCCTTACTCACAATGTAAATAGTGATGTCTTTGGATATATAAGTCAAGCTGCTGTGAGGTTGCTAGAAATCTCATTCTAACTGGGAATAATATTCATACCGACACTGGTACACCTGACCTCGTCCTTACACTCGAGGTACAATCTCCTAGATTTTTTCTTCCCAATGTATTGTTAAATTGGGCAGCAGCTCAAGCCGATCCTTCAAAAGTGGATCATCTTTCCTTGCTAGAAAAGTATTCTGAGATAATTTTTGTATCATGTACACCTTTTTTGGCAACGGAAGTGGAAGGGCCAAAATCTATCAAGGCAGATTTTGTGGTATCAAATGTTGTTTCAGTTGCTTGTCGAGTAGCAGCTGATGCTGGAATTCCAACTCTTTGTGTGACCAGCATCAACTGGGACTTCATCTACGTAGAGTATGTAGTGATGGCTACAGATCATCATAATTCAACAGTGGCAAATTTCAAGAGACAATTCTCATGGGGTTGCAAGTAGATTATACGAATCCCGAAAAGAGGGGGGAAATGAAATTGGAAGTGGAATGGATGTGCATGTGGTAATTCCGAACCTTGACAGGCAGCTTGCAGTTCCGAAGTTAGAGGAGAACACTAGTACTATTGAAGAACTTGTTAGAATTCTCCTGACTGGTCACTCTGCCGGAATAGTCGAAGCTATTGTTGTGCCCCTTATTCACTATTTTTTACTAATGCATCTAGCTATTTGAAGTTGGAGTACTCGCATATTTCACTATTTCTTCTTAGTGTTCAACAATGGGATCAATTTGATAACTTTTTCTATCTTCCTTATATCTATATGCAGAGAGTTACTGGTGGCATCGGGTTCCTTATTTTTACAAATGAGCGCGCTTGGGTGATCTATCATGTTAGTTTTGTCTCCTACATTAATCTTGTGATTTGGTTAATCATGTTATTCCTTTTCCGACTGGATATGATCGGTTTGGAATTGCATATCAGTGCAAATGATGTATTAAATTTGTCAGAAGAAAGGGTAGAAACTGTGGTGAAGGCTAGTAAGATGACATTTCTTAGTAGTATTACAGCTTATAGTCAGGAAAGGAGGATTAGAACATGTACTGTTGGAATAGAGTGGAGTAATAGTGAAATTGCGACTCAATTCCTTGAGGTTTTTCAAAATGATTATTGGAGCAGATTCATCATCTTGGGCTATAAAAATCTGGTAGTTGCTTACAAGAGTTTATTTACATTATTACTTCATGTGCATACAGTTATATTTGCTGAAATCAAGGGGGTGTCCTTATTTGTGCTTTGGACAGTAACTTTGGTTCTTTATTTGAAGTGTATCTTCACGGGGCTTGTAAATATTGATCGCGGAAATGGAGGCACATTTACCTTGTATTTCCTGATTCATAGTCATGCCAATGTTATTTTCATGCTCAATGATCAGTTAGCGTCAAAGAAATCATCATGCCTCAAGCATGATATTACTATATTTGGAAGGGAAAGTTATGATGCTATTCAAAATGACAGGGGTGCTCCGACTAGTATTTTTTCTAGTAGAAATATTGCTTTCAAGAAATATGCCACTAGATGCTGTTTGGAACATTTACAATGAGAGAAAATACGTTAAGAAAGTGTCACCGGCTCACTTCTTAAATGCAGGGTTCACAAGCCCCTTGTGGAGCTCTTGTGTGAATTCATCGGAATTCTTTAAGAACCATGATCAACATATTTTTTGTGGTTGCAGTTATGGTATGAGGGAAGCGTCATATTTTGATGTTACTTGGGATGAAGTACAACCTACAGATATGTTGGTTTGTTCTGGTTTTAAAGCAGGATGGCAGCACGTGCAAAGGGAGACAACATCGGGAAGTCTTGGTGAGAGGAAGAACAAAAGCCTTTTTAGACTTAAGAGGAAGACTGGTGGAGTATTTCATTGTCTAAAACGTAAAAACTCAATTAGATTGGGAAGGGAATCACCATTGCATTCAAGGCTTATCATGGAGTTGGCCGTTTGGACTTGGATGCTAGTTAAGAAAGTTGAGAATTATTTCTTTTTGATGATTGATACATTAGCAATTAAGTGGAAGTATCTCTTGACTTTTAACTGGTTGCTTGGAATCTTCTGTTCTCAAATCATATCCCAATCTTGAGGACAAGATTGTTTAAAGGGGAATGGAATGTAACGATTTCAGTACGGGGATCGTAATAAAAAAATTTAGGTGTCGGTCAAGTCAACCAAGTTTTAGAAGATTACATATTAGATCATATTTTATTGTTACTTTACAAATATATCCTCATTCTAGAATAGGTTTAGAAGCTGCTCCATACTATAAGTACCGGTTGTAGAAGCTATTTTAGTTTATGTTGAATGAAATTCTAAATTTTTATCTATATTTACCTTTCTTTTTCTCTTTAATTTCTCTCAAATAATATTAATGGCTATTCCCACTTGGGAATCGCTAAGAGAGTAAATTGGAAAGACAGGGAGGGATAAATTTTACCGAAAGTGTAGTCTAAAATCAAGAGATAGAGTGATTGGCTTAAACTTTTACTAAAATATGAAATATGACTATTGCATAATTTATTCTAAATCGACATGTGGTGTAAAAATTTTCATTTATTTTAGTGAATAATATATCGGGTTCGTTGAGCGCAGAGTGACACAATAATTGCTTGGCATGGCCCCTATATAAATTGGGGTGGTGACACTACAACTTCTCTCTCTCTCTCACACACACACATATATATATATATATATTTATATATATATATATATATATAGGATTTTGCTATGATTTTCTTATCATATTTGAGTTTTAATTTTCTCTCGAAGGAAAGTTAAAGTATAACTATAATTGCTTTACTTTTCCTGAAAGAAAAATATAATTCTCTTCCATATTTGGCTAGTCCCTTTTTTGGAGGAAAAGATTTTGAACCTCTATAAATTGAGGAATCCCTCTCATATAACATAACACAATAGCATCTACAATGTAATCACTTAAGAGTTTTGTTTATGGAGAGATTAGTTTTTCCATAGTTTTTAATGCTTTCTTTTAAATTAGGTTTTTTAATATGTAGGTCACTTGACCAAACTTGGAGTCTTGGTCAGAGCAAGCCGCCCTATTCTATTACCAGACATAATATTATGTTTTTTAATATATTTTCTTTGTTGTCCGATTTGCAATTGTAAGCTTCCGCATGATGCCCTGTTATTTCGATCCCAACAAGTGGTATCGGAGCCAATGGTAGAGCCAAGTGATATCAGAGCCAATGGTTTAGCAATGATTCAATAAGGTTGAAGACGGTCAAGCTGCAACCCAAGTTCACGATAATGAAGATTTTATCTAGGAGTACCACATGTAGAGGTGAATTTCAACCATAATTTCAACATCCCTGCTGCTGCATCTTTAAAAGTAAAGCAAAATATTTTTAAACCAGTTTTTAACCGATAATATTTTTAACCATGGCAAGCAGCAGTAATGAAGATTATGTGAAGAAGACGGATCAATTTTTGTCAAAAAAATACAGGCCAAAAGGGGAGATTTGTTAGGGTTTTGCCCTGATTTTCTTATCATATTTGAGTTTTAATTTTCTCTTGAAGGAAAGTCAAAGTATAACCATAATTTCTTTACTTTTCCTGAAAGGAAAATATAATTCTCTTCCATATTTGGCTAGTCCTTTTCTTGGAGGAAAAGATTTTGAACCTCTATAAATTGAAGAATCTCTCTCATATAACATAACACAATAGCATCCACAATGTAATCACTAAATAGTCTTGTTTATGGGGAGATTATTCTCTCCATAGTTTTTAATGCTTTCTTTTAAATTAGGTTTTTAAAAATATAACTCACTTAACCAAGCTATATTATAATATTATGCTTTTTAATATATTTTCTTTGTTGTCCCATTTATCGTCGTTCAATGTTTGCAATTGTAAGCTTCCGCATGATGACCTGTTATTTCGATCCCAACAAGAATATCATCAGAATTTGACAAGGAATTATTATAAAAGTGAAAGAGATACCGATGATAGTATCTACCGAATCAAATCATCACTTACAGAGTAATTTCTACTATCATTATAGCTTTTACTCTATGCAAACATAGCATCAATCAATTAAGATGCTGAAATACGATGATTATGGATCAGCTGAAGTAGCAAAAGGCAGACAAGATCAAATCCTTCACATTATAATTAATCTCACAAATTTAAGGAAATGCAAATATTTTTTGCCTAAATACAATGATCAATTACAGAAGTAGCAATAGCAAGCGGTTCGACCCCAGTCCAAGTCACAAGAGAGCATGCTTCCAGTTGATGCATTGATGGTTACAGCCATCACTATCAACGCATTGCTCAAGAAACACTGTTTGGCTGAGCTTTTTACAACCAAATGCTTCTGCCATTTGCATATCTGCATAGAAAAGAAGATAAATGCTTAAAAGTTTACAATGATAAATCATGCAATGATTATTTTAGAAAATTAACTTTTACACTCTAATAATATAAAGATTTTTTTTACATTATCAGATCATCATCTTAAACATAACTAAAAGTAACTGTCTACAAGATGTGAAACTAGTTACCTAAAACCTTTTAATCAATGATTCCAGGGACAAAGACCTAGCCCTACTTTAAGAAAACAACTAAGAAGTGTTCACTTGACCTTAAAACTAAACAATGCCAGATGAATAGTGTTAGGTGGGAACTATAGTATGTTGGCTACTCACCAGTTGATGCAATGAGGAAGCAAAACAAGAGAGCAATAAAAGTCGGGCAGTGAAGATGAGATTTAGCCATGTCTCTTGACTGTCTCGTTTGATTTTTTGAGATTAAATGAAAATTTAACTTCACCTATTATAGACAGGAAAAGAGTCATTGTTGAGACAAGAAATCAACAGCTAACAATGTTAGGATTTGAATCCCAAATCCGACCTTTGTAAGCAGGTTTCCAGGAAAGATTGGAGGGTCACAGCTGGACCACTTAAATACCAACCTCCTTAGACAGAACCTACTTACGCCGTGATGTAAGCGAAGAATAAATAGCACACACAGATTTATAGTGGTTCACCCTCAATGTGAGAGCTACGTCCACGTTGCTGCTGTAGATTTTATTAAAGAAGAAATATTACAAGTGTTTACAACACTCAACCTCACAAATGAATTTCTCTCTAACTCTTCCCTACTTGAGTTCTTGAGTTATTTTGGCGATATTTTCCAAATGAAGCTTAGAGCTCTATTTATAAGCTTAAAAAAAAAACGCGTGAACAGTAAACCGCGTGAACAGTAACAAACAGTAAACCGCTTTTTTATACGCGTGAACAGTACCACGCGTATTTACTATTCAACTCTGGTGGGCCCCACATGTCGGAGGGACCTACTCAACAATCCTCCCACTTGAAGGTTAATTTTAATTTGTCTTCACACTTTGATCGATGCAACAGCTCTTTCCTAGTTTCATACTTCGTGCAGGCCAACTGAAGCTGAACATAGCTTCAGTTTGTCTATCGTCACTGCCTTTGTCAGCATGTCTGCTGGATTCTGACTCCCTACGATCTTCTCAAGCACTAACACTCCATCTTCCAAAGCTGATCTAATGAAATGGTACCGGAGTTGTATGTGCTTCGTTCGAGCATGGTAGACCGGGTTCTTTGCCAAATGAATGGCACTTTGGCTATCAAAATATAGCACACTTCCCTCGTGGTCCTGATTCAATTTCCGCAGAAAAGATTGTAGCTACATCATTTCCTTTGTAGCCTCCGTCACAGCAACGTACTCAGCCTCACAACTAGAGAGAGCTACTATCTTTTGCAACTTGGAAACCCAAGAGATTGCAGTACCTCCGAAGGTGTAAACATACCCGGATGTGCTCTTTCTGCTATCAACATCACCACCGTTGTCAGCATCAACATACCCTTGCAATCCTTTTTCTGATTTTCGAAAATACAGAGCTGAACTCGAGATGCCTCTTAGATATCTGAATATCCACTTCACAGCCTCCCAGTGTTGCTTTCCCGGATTGCTCATAAATCGGCAGACAACTCCCACTGCGTGTGCAATGTCTGGCCTTGAACATATCATTACATACATAAGACTACCGATTGCAGATGCATAAGGTATCTTGTCCATCTGGTTCTTCTCATCCTCGGTTGTCGACGACTGATCCTTTGACAACCGAAAGTGTCCAGCCAAGGGAGTGCTGACTGGCTTGGCATCATGTATGTTGAACCTATTGATAACTTTCCTCACATATTCTTCTTGTGAGAGTTTGATGCCCTCCTTGCTTCGGTCGATTCTCATCCCAAGGATTTGCTTTGCAGCTCCCAAATCCTTCATTGCAAACTCTTCCGATAACCCTTTTTTCAACCGATCAATCTCCTGTAGGTTTGCTCCTACGATTAGCATGTCGTCGACATAGAGTAGTAGTATCATGTACGAGTCTTCAAATTTCTTGAAGTAACAACAGTGATCTGCCTCGCACCTTGAAAAATCAGCTTTCTTCATAAAGCTGTTAAACTTTAAATACCACTGTCTTGGAGCCTGTTTTAGTCCGTACGGACTCTTTTGAAGTTTACACACTAGATTCTCCTTTCCTTTGACTTTGAATCCCTCCGGCCGTCGCATGTAGATTTCGTCGTCTAGATCACCGTGAAGAAATGCAGTTTTCACGTCCATCTGTTGCAGATGTAGATTTTCCTTTGCTACCAGTCCAAGAACAGTTATGATAGTCACCATCTTGACTACGGGAGAGAAGATCTCCGTATAGTCGATGCCTTCTTTCTGTTGAAATCCCTTTGCAACCAACCTTGCTTTATAACGCTTGCTTCCATTGGGTTCTTCCTTTATCCGATAAACTCATTTGTTTTGCAATGCCCTCTTATCCTTTGGCAACTCGGCTAACTCCCATGTATGATTTGCCGATAGTGAATCCATCTCATCCTTCATTGCCAGCTCCCACTTAGTCGATTCATCGACTTGCATTGCTTCTTCATAACATTCTGGCTCCCCTCTATCAGTGAGTAGAATGTAGTTGAGGGATGGAGAGTACCTGTGAATCGGCTTCCTGATCCTGGATGATCTACGCAATTCTGTGATTGGCGTCTGTTCATTTGTTTCAGAATCAGCACTTTCATCAGCACCTTCTCAGATTGTTTGTTCCTCTGCCTCGGCTGTACCTGGCTGCGGCTCAGGTATCGGGAAGTCCCTCAAATCGACTATTTCCGATTCCTTGTCCTGACATTCTGAATTTTTTTGCAACTTGTCTTTGTACAGTACCTCTTCGTTGAAGACAACATTCCTGCTTCGGATGATCTTTCGATTTTGTTCATCCCAAAATCGGTAACCAAGCTCGGTGTCACCATATCCAATAAAGTAACACTTCTTTGATTTTGGATCAAGCTTGCTTCTAGCCGTATCATCATTATGAACATATGATAAGTAGCCGAACACTTTCAGAAATGAAAGATTTACCTTCTTGCCACTCCAGACTTCTTCTGGAATTCTGAAATCCAAGGGAACTGACGGTCCTCGGTTAATTAAGAAGGCCGCGGTATTGACTGCATCTGCCCAGAATGTCTTGGGCAGTCCAGAGTGTATTATCATACTCCGAGCACGCTCGTTCAACGTTCGGTTCATTCTTTCGGCTATTCCATTTTGTTGCGGCGTTCCAGGAATAGTCTTCATCATCTTGATTCCATTATCGGCACAGTACCTTTTGAAATCACCATCGGTGTATTCTCCGCTGTTGTCGGACCTCAAACACTTCAACTTGAGGTTTGTTTCATTCTCGACCATGGCTTTCCATCTTTTGAATACACTAAACACATCAAATTTATTTTTCATAAAGTAAACCCATACCTTCCTGGTTGAATCATCAATGAAGGTCACGTAGTAGTGTGATCCTCCAAGAGAGGGGACAGTGGTAGGTCCCCACACGTCTGTGTGCACCAATTCCAGCTTTTCGACCTTCAACTCTCTGCCTGCACTTGAGAAGCTTACTCGCTTTTGTTTTCCGAGAATGCAGCTCTCACACGTATGAAGGTCCACCGTCTTCAGCTCCGAAATTAAGCCATTTGTCACCAACAGCTTCATCCCTTCTGGCTGATATGCCCAAGCCGACAATGCCACAAATCTGTCTTCTTTGTGTTGTCAACCACAGCAACAATATCACGACAGCTATCCGTCATGTAGAGAGTGCCAATCTTCTTTCCTCGGCCAACTACCATAGCACCTTTCGCCACCTTCCAAGACCCATTACCAAAGTTGAGATCATATCCCTCATCATCAAGCTGACCTACTGAAATCAGGTTTCGCATCAGCTTTGGAACATGTCTAACTTTTGTAATCTTCCACGAGGATCCATTTGACATCTTCAAATTAATGTCTCCCGTGCCAACAACGTCTAGCGGCTCTCCATCGGCTAAATAAACTTTGCCGAGATTCCCAGCCACGTAGTTTGTCATTATATCATGATGTGGGGTGGTATGAAAGGACGCTCCTGAGTCAAGCACCCAAGAGTCGATCGGGCTGTCAACCGATAGCAACAACGCATCGCCAATGTCTTCCGTAGCAGCGTTGATTCCAACCCCCTTGTTGTCCTCCTTCTTTGGCGCCCTGCAGTTCTTCTTGAGGTGACCTGGTTTTCCACAGTTCCAACACTCAAGTGTTCGTCCTGGTCTGGATTGACCCCTGCCATTCCTTGACTTCGATCTGACCCTATTTCGGTTGTAGTTTCTGTCATAATTTCTGCTTCTGTTTTCAACATTAAAAGCAAAACTCGTCGATGCCTCTCCAGAATCTGTCCTGCGCACCTCCTCAGCAAGGATACGATCTCTAACATCGTTGAACTTTAGTTTGTCACTGCCGACAGAATTACTAACCGCTGCTCTCATTGGCTCCCAGCTATTTGGTAGGGATGCCAACAAAATTAGAGCTTGTACTTCATCATCGAAATCAATTTTTACCGATGACAATTGATTTACAATGGTATTGAATCATTTATGTGTGCAGCAACATGAGTATTTTCCATCATCTTTAGATGAAATAGTTTCTTCATGAGAAATACCTTATTACTTGCCGAAGGTTTCTCATACATGTCAGACAATACCTTCATCATATCTGCGGTGGTCTTCTCCTTTGCCACGTTGTGAGCAACGTTCTTCGACAGCGTCAGCCGAATGACTCCCAGAACTTGTCTGTCGAGGAGATCCCAATCTGCTTGCTTCATCTCCTCTGGTTTCAAACTCAGAGGTTCATGAAGTTTTCTGCCATATAAATAATCTTCAATTTGCATTCTCCAGAACGCAAAATCTGTACTATCGAATTTACCGATGCCGTGCGTCGTACCATCTTCGCCTCCCATCATTTCTAAAATCACAACACAACCTGTTGCTCTGATACCAGTTGTTAGGATTTGAATCCCAAATCCGACCTTTGTAAGCAGGTTCCCAGGAAAGATTGGAGGGTCACAGCTGGACCACTTAAATACCAACCTCCTTAGACAGAACCTACTTACGTCGTGATGTAAGCGAAGAATAAATAGCACACACAGATTTATAGTGGTTCACCCTCAATGTGAGAGCTACGTCCACGTTGCTGCTGCAGATCTTATTAAAGAAGAAATATTACAAGTGTTTACAACACTCAACCTCACAAATGAATTTCTCTCTAACTCTTCTCTACTTGAGTTCTTGAGTTATTTTGGCGATATTTTCCAAATGAAGCTTAGAGCTCTATTTATAAGCTTAAAAAAAACGCGTGAACAGTAACACCGCGTGAACAGTAGCAAACAGTAAACCGCGCTTTTATACGCGTGAACAGTACCACGCGTATTTACTATTCAACTCTGGTGGGCTCCACATGTCGAAGGGACCTACTCAACAAACAATGGCTTGTGAAGCATACAAGAAAAAATATGGATTTAAAATTTTATACCCTAGTAAATGGCAAAGAAAAAAAAACATTTTTGTCTTTTCTTTCAACCAAAGAATCACTAAACGGTTGTTCTTGACCTCTCAATAGTATTCAAGGAAAATTTTGTGGCTTTCAACCAAACTATTAATAGATGATATTTTTGTTCAATTTTGCATAGTTTAGTGGCATATTTGACCCTTTTCTTGTAGTAGCAATATGGAGACCTCGATGTCCTTGACGTCATCTGTTGTCCACGGACGCACTAGTATGACATAATGTGTGTGTATTCAAAAGTGCTTTTTAATTTGATTAGCCAAAAACAAACTTATTCTCGCCAAAAATATTTTTTTAAAAAGCTCTTTTTAAAGAAAATGTTTTTCAAAATAAATTTGTTGTAAAAGCTTAGCCAAACAAGCTATTATCCAAATAAGATGCCCAGCAGGGCTAAAGCTTACATGCCGAGATTGAAATTTTATCAAAATTTAAAAATATTGGTACTTGTTTAACATCTTTGAAAATTAAAGTAACGAGAGTTGAGGGTATAACTGGAAAAACAATTGTAAATTGACATTCCTCTATTTTCTTTTACTCATTCATTATTGACTTTGTAGGTTCTTTAAGAATAATAAATGAAGTATATATTTTACCAAATACTCATATTGATTGTATTTGGAAATGACTAATTAATGTTAAGGCTAAAATAAGAAAAAAAAAATTGTCTTTCTTTTGATATACTAAAGTAGATAGGTAAAAGTGAAAATTTATTTTAATACAATGGACAAGTAAAAATGAACGGATGAAACATTTTGAGACGAATATATTTAATAATGTTGACAACTAATATGGACGGAGGGAGTAGTATATGTTAGGCCACTTAGTAAAGCTTATGGGAATCCACATCTAGGACCATATATTTAATTATGTGGCCGGAAGATCTTCCCCTTTTACAACTTACAAGGATATAGCATTATAAAGCCTCTTTTTTCTTGTATGTTTCACAACCTACTGTTACCTGCTATTTTCTCTTGTTTCTATTTAATAATAATAACGGACTCTCCCTATAAAATGTGAGTTAAATCCTCAGTCACAAAAAATCAATTCAGAAATATGGCTATTCAAATTTCAAGAGTTAAATAATTTTTTCTTTCTACGTGATCTTTTCAAATTGCTTTTAAATATTTTGAATTGTCAGTCATTGTGACCTTAGTACTTTTTACGTATTTTTTAAATATTCAAATTTTATTTCAAAAAACTAAAAAATTTCATGTTCGAATTAACGACCAAAATTAAAAAGTTTGACTATCAAAATCCGAACGGTGCTACTTAAATTGGGACAGAGATTCCATTTCAAATTCACAATAAAAAATAAAAAGTTTGACTTTCGAAATCCGAGCAGTGCAATATAAATTGGGATAGATGGACCAAGTAGTGCTCCCTCTGGTCCGTTTTACTGTTCGTCCTTACTAAATAAATGGTCCAAAATAGTTGGCATTTTAGAAAATCAAAATAATTAATTATGAGTTTCCACATTTACCCTTGCTCAATAAATGTGGGGCTCGAGTGATCATTAACGTGGTGAAAAAGAGAGTGACTATTAATTGAGATCAAAGAATAAACAAGGATAATTTATTCAAATTACCCTTTTAATTAATGTTTTCGTAAGGGGCATGCAAAAAAAATGACAAGTAAAATGGACCGAAAGGAATATTACACTATTAAATTAGCGACGGATGAATTCTGTAACTAAACAACAAAATTCATGCTACTCTTATATAGTGACAGATTATTAAGGAATTCTGCTACCTACAAGCAATTTAAAGATAGATTGACAATTAAGTTCGTAGCTATATTTATTTTCTTGTCAATACAAAAGAAATATAAGACTACATCTTTGGGGAAAGATTTAGTTGTCACTTTCTTTTATACGCAGATATAAAAGGGGCAGAAGCAATAGGTTGTGAAACACCAAGCGCAACATGGAAAGGAGCTTGCGTTGTTACTGAGGACTGTGACAACCAATGCATCAAATGGGAGGGAGCTATTCATGGAGCTTGTCATTTGGGATTTGGGTGGAGCATTAGACAGTGTTATTGCTACTTCTGTTGATCTATCATAGTCATCATAGTTCACTATCTTGGTGGAGCCTATGCTTTCTATGCTAAGATAAAAACCCATATAATGTGTAATAAAGCACAAGCAGTGTGTTGGAATAAAAACTCTAACGGCTTGTTTGGTATGATCGATAAGCAAAAATAGTCCTGGAATAAAAATTTAGTGCCGCCTTATCTCACGTTTGGTTAGAATAAAAACTCGGGATAACTCAGATATGGACCTGTCTAAGTGCTCTACTCTAGTGTTACTATATGCTCATTAAGTTAACTCAATATGCTTGTTTGCTTAGTTAATCAGCTTGAATATGATTAGTTAACATATCTAGTAGTTGCTCTTGATATAGGAAGATCAATTTGAACCTCCATGTCTGCATATGATTGACTTGTCAGTCCAACCTTACTTAAAGATAGTATGTCTTATGTTGAAACCAATCCCGTGCTTCTATGATCATTTTGAACAAAATCGTTGAACTAGATGAATCTCAAAGTCTACGTGTTGTTTTCACTGTGTGGTGGCTACTTAAGTTCAGCCTAGCTAGATGTCAAATCTTTGTTGAAATTCCTAGGTGTATGTATGCTAAAACTGTGAGGTCAATGCAACCTAGCGCTAGTTATCAGCCTATCATGCCATAAATATGCTGTGATTTAAATAAAATTGTGTCTTCAAAAAAATTAGATATTGTGATAATGTTAAATAGCCTATTTGGATCTTGAATATGTCACATGCTTTGATCATTGTTCTTCTGTGGGTGGGTGTATGTTCCTTGGGTGGTCATGGCTCTATTTTGAAAATGATGATATGTACTTAAGATAGCTCAAGCACTATGGGATTTGTTGTGTTCTTGCTTGGCTCTAAAGAGTGTATATCAACACATCATGCTAAACTGACTAAGGAATACTAATTGTGTTGTTGTGCCTGATTGGATGGGAAACTGACATTTTGACACAGTTAAGAAGTAATGGAAGATAAAAATTGGACCTGTGCATGATAATTTAGACTGATAAGAATCATTTAAGATAAAAATGGGATGGTACATGGTCACATGAGCATAAATGAGACTTAAGAGGTTGTCACTTGGATGTGATGAGGCAAGGAGTGACTTACCCAGGACTAGGGAAAAGTTAGGAAAGACTTTGAGTTTCCTTACTCAGTCTAGTACTACTGATCCTAGGTTGATGGGATCCCTCTTTGTTGAATCACACTCCTATGGGACCCTCCATGATCTCAGTGAGGTATGAAAGAGGAAGGTTATGTGGTCTTAACAAGTTATGTCTCAATTTGTATGTATGCCACCCTCGCCCTTTTACTTCCCTTCTGCTTGTGAATTGCTAAACAACCACTATAGTAGTTCTTAACTTAGAAATGCATGTTGTGTCATATATCTATCCATGTATAAGTTGTTACTAAATATAGGTTTCTATGCTGATTCTCCTAGACCTGCAATACTTTGTTGTGAGTGTCTTACCTTGTTAAAGCCTTTCTGAGGAATGGACCTTAAGAACACCTGCATTTACTGATAGAATGAGCCTAAAATTTGTAAGGGTGATCTGTGCATAAGCCAACTCAGTCCCTAAATGGTCAAAAAAATGAATTCACTATGTGATTAAGGGGTACACAACATTTGTCAAAACATCATAATACTTTCTTTTCTTTTCTCCACTGATTGTGTCACATGTATGCATTGTGAAGTCAGGTTATGGTTAGAATGTGATTAATGAGTGATATATGTGAGGCAAATGATCTTGTATTAATGAAGTATCATAGAAGTTCCCTTTTTTTAGTAGGACTGAGTATATGTCAAGTATATCACAGTATATGCATATATATCTGATGTATTGATATTGAGGTCATCCGAGGTTTCCCTTCTTCTCTCCTTTTTTCTTTTACTTTCTGATTCTACAGCATGGTATACGTCAAGTATACATGACATATACTCCATGTATACTGAAGTGTATATTGATGTATATTAATGGAATATCATGAGTTGATCTGACCAGTAGGCCTTGTAATTAGTTGATTTCGGCCCGCTCCTTCAATTTTTGGACAAAGGAATAAGACTCAAGCTATCTAGACATATGAATTCCACATTCCTAATGCTTAACAAAACCTCAACAGAATATATATCCTTCATAATACAATTTTGACACCATGATTTTATTTCATCACTTAAACAAACTTAACCTCAAGACCATGTCTCCACACATAGTCACACATATTATTGAAAGTAAACTGAACCAATTTCTACAAGCATTGAGCATGAGATCTATTTAGTTTCAAACCGTTGCACAGAGATTAACTCAAAGTATAGTCTTTTAGGCTAACCAAATCTCAACTACATGGTCATAATCTAGTTAGTCAAGTGATAAACAATGAATATATGCTCATTTTAAGCTAAGCTAGATTCCTAATCACTTACACTCATGACATGCTAGCCAATACTATTTAAACTACAAAGCAAGGCACAGTTTGATCACATAATTAAAGGCATGCTTAATCAATGTCTACGCTATCAACATTTACCTCGGCCTAATCATATTTTCAGCTGAACACGTGATTTCTACATTAATCTAAGAATAATTCTAAACAAACAAGAAACATAATTTTAAACTAACACATATTAACCTAAAGCTTAATTAAACAAGCATATAAACACAAAAAAACATATAACACACATAAGGAACATAAAATAACTAAGTTAAAACAGAGAAAGGATAAAAAATACCTCTTCCTAGAGCAGCCTTTGTCAAGAATGGATTTGGGGATCTTGAACTCCTCCACACTCGTACTCAACCACAAAACAAAAGAAAAATTTAAACTAGATCCCAAAATTAGAGAAATAGACCAAGTGTTCCAATTCTAGTCGGTCACTTTGTCACAAACTCAAAATCTTAGGTTTTTTGCTTGTAAAAGCTTGTGTCAGTGCGTGGTAGAAAATGGGGTTCTTTATATAGAACCCCAAAACCCCAACTCAGGGCTTTCAACCGATGTGGGACTTTGATTTTTTGAGGGATTTCTTTGTAAATCCTTGTGATTCAACAAAAACCAATAGAAATTGAGAACAAATGGACAAAAACCATTAAGGTTTTGTCCTTGTTTGAGCAGAAAAGCAAAAAAGAAAGGGAGAGATGAAGGTTTTACCTATTCTCGGTGGTGTATCAATGGAGAGAGGATAAGAGAAATTAATGCTCTTATCCAAAACGGGCAAGGATGACTGTAATACTGGCAATTTTGTGATGTGAGAGAGGAAGAGCAGACGGCTGCTAGGGTTTGAAGAGAAACCCTCTTCAACAAAAGAAATGAGGGCGTGTTTGGCATGATACAAGCATATATGCATGTTTGGGTCGGGTCATGTGAACAACGGCGTAACACAGGAAAGGTGATAGGTACATAAGTAAGTATCCCTTAACTTCTAGTGACGTGTTTTAAAGTCGTACGGGTTTAGGTCCAGAGCGGACAATATCACTAGTGGGCTGAGCTGTTACAGATGGTATCAGAGCCACTCTTGTGTCAGCCTTATCGATGGTGGGTCACAGTTCAACTGAGTTTAGGCAAATTCCGGGTAAGCGGGACAAATCTCAGTGCTGAGTCTAGGCAAATCCCATACGATGGGGCAAACCTAAGCGAGGACGTTGATTTCATAAGAGTGGGGTGTATAAGACACCCCAGCTTAGGAGGAATGTCCCACATCGGCATGACAAAGGAGAGGTGCTGAGTATATAAGTAAGCATCCCTTACCTCCTAGTGACGCATTTTAAAGTCGTGCGGGCCTAGGCCCAGAGCGGACAATATCACTAGCGGGCTAAGCTGTTAATTGCTTTGAATTGGTTAAAATGAAAAAGAAAAAGAAGGTCAATTTTGCAAATGTGGTCATAATTGAAACTTAAGGCTTAGCCAATGTATTTCAACTGTGCCACGATTTATGTGTAGAAACTAACTAGTCATTTCAATTATAACCAGTTTGAAAACAATGTAACTGAAACTAAATAATTATCAAATTGAGATGTAATTGATCGTTTATTTAATCAATCAATTTTATCGATTTAACGGAGTAAAATACTTATCAATTGATTCTTGTTAGTTTAAATAATTAATTAAATAATTGTTTTCAATATTTAAATTTAAATTTTGATGAATATGTTTGAAAATCTTAAGAAATATACAAAATATGCAAGATGATATACAATAATATACTCGATGATATTTTGTCAAATGAAATGGCAAAATATCACCAAAACAATTTTATAAAATCGTTTTTGACTTGCAAAGTGTATATTTCTCTTCGTTTGTGGCTTAAGAAATTTGAATAATTAAATAAAATTATTGGAGGGTAAAAATTGGGTGTCAGTAGTTAGTAGCATACTACTCAAATGTAGAATGACCTCCTTGTGATGTATTTGATTTCCAAGAATGTCGGACAGTTTGTAAAGGCGATATTTGATGCCTTGATCTCTTTATGAATACCCATGAGCTTATGGGATATTCCGAAATGCCTTTTTAAGGGAATATGTGTCCCTTCATAGAGACGATGAGTTAGGATTTACGGTAGAGTAGCCTCCAAGAAACCAACAAACCTTAGAGTTTGAAGATGGATTGAACTCATCTTGTAGAGTCCTATTTTAAATATACAAAAATTTTGGTGTCTATAAATGCCCCCTACTTCAAGGTATGTTGGAGCGTAGACTTGCCGAAACTCAAAGACGAGACTTGAAGTGGCCTATGCACTCTAAAGAATTCACCTATTTAAATTTACGTACTCTGAATGAATTCATAGCAAATGATGCTGGATAAAGATATGAGCGCAAAGCCGTTAACGCGCGACCCCATTTATGAACTTGATAAAAATCTTGTATAATGTGTATGTTAAATTGAAGATCGGGCTACAAGGTCCTAGTTCAAGACTTAAGTTCACTATGGTCCTTCCAGTTGGATTTCATCATACTAGGTGAGGTTCGAGTCCACAAGACACCTTCGTTGACATTAATATAAAAGACTGCTTTTGTATTCTTTAAATTCTTGAATCATGCGGGGGATAGTTGGAATTTATTTTATGAGTGATTTAAAATTTAAAAGCACCATTGAAAAGACACAACACATTATGAAGAGGTGTTACTCATTCTTTAAAGGATACACCTATTCATTGTGAAAATGTGTCATCCAATCTTAAAGGGTGCATCTATTCATGAAGAGGCGTGTTTCACTTTCTATAAATACTATCCTCCTACAGAACATCAACAACAACATATCTAGATCTTTAGGCTCTTTATAATTTCATTCTCTTCAAGAGTCCGCTTTATTTCTTATTCTGAATTCCTACAAAAGCAGTTGAGAGATTAAAAGAGTTCTCCGAGAATTCTATTTGAGTGCACATTAGAAGATTCCTGAGTGATTCACTGTATCTTAGAAGTAGAACGTCACTTTGCTATTTGCACAGGGGTAGCGATGGAAATCTACTCTGAAGACAGCACCATCCATAGCGAGCCTTGAACCGGATTTTCCAATGCAACTATGTCTTATCTTTATTGTTGTTACTATATTTTATTTGTCTCTTATTTTTTTTCTTAATGTGATCATCTCTAATGTTTTTCCAACATAACTCTCATTACTCATCTCTCTCTCTCTCTCTCTCTCTCTCTCTCTCTCTATATATATATATATATATATATATATCTGTGTGTGTGTGTGTGTTTGTGTGCGCACGAGGTCTTAACAAGATCAATTTTTTTTTAGGCGAGACTAGTAGAGTGAATAGCTGGTTAGTTAAATGATTTTTATGTTTAAGTGAGGCAAAGGGCAAGAAATCAATGCTAATAAAATAGACCCACGTTTATGGTGCTCTGTACATAATTTATTGTATAACCTATAGATACAGTGGTTAGTGTACCCCAACTCTCATTTCTACTGGATGCAAATTACTATTATCATAGAGAATATCCATAAAACCAACAAAAAGACTCTCAACATGTTTTAAGAAAACTAAACCTTAAAGGAAATACAGACTCAGAATCTGAAAGAAAAGAGGAAAACAAAGACCCTCAAAAGATATTCATCAAACGCAAACTATCACTAGGAACTTACACAAAAACATGTACGATTCTCAACTGAGCAATCTATATTTATTTGAAGCTAAAAGGCATTAAAAGATTCTAACTCAATCCAAGATGATTTATTCGAATAAAAAAATCAAATTCTCATGCAAAAAAAGTTAAATCTAACCTTTAGTAGATCAGGAATTATACATACAGCTCTACTCCGTCATCCATTGCTTAAACTATTATTTTGCCGTTATTTTGAGGAATGAATAGGCCAGTCACTAGTGGTGCGACATATATAATATCACTAGTTTAGTGAGTTTTGTGTTTATTAATAAAAAGTGTATAGAATATTGATGTAATTATAAATATAATCTATTTAACTTAATAGAAATGAACTATCAAGATTTACAAGATACAACCAAATAACGTTTGTGTACTTCATAAAATAAAAGTGATGTAATTATAAATATATTTATCTAACTTAATCTAATTGTTCATATTTACGTAGTCACTCCAATTCAAATATTTACGAAACCATCAAAATTCACATGTTCTAACTTTAAATAACCAGTGGATTTGTTTGTATGCTTTAACATTTGTCCCAATTTATGTGATATTTTTTGCTTTTTCAGATTCAAACTTATTAATTTTGAACATAATAAGAAACAAGTGCAACTCTCACCAGCATTCATATAAAAGAATAATTTTAAACTTTGTACATATTGAAACTTTGTACATATTGACTTACGTGTCAAACGTCTTATTTATATCTTGTGTCTAATGTAATACTTTTACGTACATATAATTGAACGGATGAAGTGATAGCATATGGTTCATTTTAGTATTTACTTTACCTTAATTCTAATTGTCAAAATCTCATCAGCATGCCTGAAGGCGCAGATTATGTGTAGTGAAGTTTTTCTTGACCTTTAAAGCGAAATTAAGTATACTAAAATTAAGAGAATTGACTATCTAAGGAACCAAGTGACTGTAAAACACATTTGGAGAACAAATTAGTTAATTTTGCTAAACCAGTTCTGTCATCACACTGAAGAAGTATTTAATATAATAGCTTCTTTAGAACTCTAACCTAACTATGGTTAAGAAATTATTATATATTACCTAGTACCAAAAGAAGGCAGACTAAAATCCCAGATATATAACACACTTAATTGAAGTCCTAAATATAAGGTAGAATTGTGTGTTTATTTAGAACTCTAATAATTATCTTTATGTAACTCAAATAATTTAATTCTTATATTATGTAAATTACAATTTATTTATTCCAAGAGAGAACGTTGAAATTGGAATTGAATTTTGAATTAAAAGTCTATATAAGTTCATCTGGCCAGTTAGTTATTCAGCAACATTATATAAGTGCGATTAGTATTTAATTGATAAATCTCCTTTCTATAATTTGATGGCTATTTGATTTTACTCAAAAAATGCTTTCGATTTTTTTAACAATCATTAAAAAGTGAATTTTTAAAATTTTGTAAAAAGGTTGAACAAAACTAACATTATAATAACTAATAAATATCATACATCTGAATAAAGTGGATACGAAAATGAAAAAAAAAAAAAACATCAAATTGCAAAAGATTTGCATCACCTATTAAAACTTGGTTCTTGATATACGAAATAGAGATAATTTTGAGAAAAGTTTCCAAGCTCGTCAAGGTTGTCCAAAATTATAAGAATACCAAAATATTCGGACTTCTTACCTAGTTCAATAAGGATGTATTTAGTCTGCAAATTTTTAGTTGATTTTAAAATCCTAAATATAAGGAAAATAGTTATATGACAATTTTGTTTATTATAGAGTCGTGTAATGAAGGACAAACTGTTCAATCAACATTTTTTAAGGTCTAGTATACGTATTAAAATGATTCATAATTATTATATATTTTATCTAATATGGAATGAACTTACTAATTATAAAAAAAGACGAACAAATATGTTAAATTTATTATTTTCATGTGCTTTATTTTTCCGTTATATTACCTTTAGTACTTTCAAATCACATATTCCATTCATGATGCATTTGATGATATCTGCGGATGTGGTAATTGGTAACAGATAAATTCGGCACTTTGTCTTAGAGCCTATTTGGATGGGCTTATGCCTTAAGCTGCAAACAACTTATAAGCTAAAAAAAAATAAGTTGGGTAGTCTAACTTATTTTTTTGGAAAATTTACTGAACATAACTACCTCTAAGACTTATTTATTAATAATAGCTACCTTTTATTTTATTTATTTTTAATAACTTAAATTAATTTCAAAATTACCAGTTGTAACTGATCAACAAGCGTCTCTGTATTTCCCCTAAACTTACGGCCCATGTTCCCCAATAACTCCCAATCTCTTCTATTTTCAAATTAATTTCTCTCCCATCTTCAATATTTTCAACCGTATTATACGCCTATTATCTATCATCATTATTAGCACGATTCCATCTTCCTTAATCGTTACCCACACAGTGTAGGTAACAAATTTTGATAATTTATTAGAATTTTTTTACTTTCTTTGTTGTATTTCTCTATATTTATTCTTATATTTCATCGTTTTCTTTGTTTCTTTTCTTTTTTTTTCTTTTCTGTTTTCAGCCATTGTTAGTGTTTAAAACAAGATCTAATTCTCCATTTTAATGGCGGAAAGAGATACTCCAAGCAGGAATACTCGAGGTAATCCGCATGTTTATGATGGTCCTAGTTTCTCTTTGGGATTTTCACAACAACAACTTCCAATTGCAGGAGAATCTGCTAAAATTGCTACTGAGAGAAGAAGCAAGAAGATTCATGACCCATCAAGGATGCGTCTACTTCAACCAATTGAAGTTCCAAAACCGAGCAAGCCAAAAGATGATGTACCAGTCAAAAAAGGTTCTAAAGTTGCTCAACAAAATAAGAGAAAAGTAACCAAGCCTTCTTCAGACGTTAAGGGTAAAAATGTTTTTAAAGATGTAGATCTGGAAAAGGATGAACAGGTATTGATGATATTTTTCGATTTTGTTGTTTTGTATTTCTCTATATTTCTATATATTTCAACATAATTGGATATGCAATTCAGTATATTTCTGTGTATTTAATAAAATTTATATGTGCATCAACTGTAGTTTATATCATATACAACATAATTGTGGTAGTTGTGTTCGTAATTAACTGTATTTCATTATATTTCTATGTATTTTCACAAGTACATATGTTTACTATTTTGTACTTATTGATTTTAAAAGCTGTGTTAGTTGTGTTATGCAATTTTTTTTTGTGTGTGTATATTTTTCTTGGATATGCAATTCAGTATATTTCTTGTGTGTGTCTATGTTTTATACAATTGTTTCAGCCTTAACTTAGTGTTGCATTTTTATTTTAGGAAACTAAATTCTATGTTAAGAGTCATCCTGAAGAGGCTCCATCGATGCAACGGTACACTAATATCGAGGTGTTCAAAGATATCAAGAGTAAGCTAACTATTCCACAGTTAGAGATCTTTTCCAAGACAATATTTGGGAAATTCCTCGGAATGCAACACCTGGAGGTTCAAGCACAGATTTTTAGGTGCTTCATGGTAAGAGAGCTTAAGGAGAGCACTTCTAATTGCTTTACAATTGATATAAATGGTACCGTATTAAGATTTACCGTGAGAGAATTTGCGCTTATGAGCGGGATAAATTGTGTAGCCGATGAAGGTCAATTTACATACGATGAGGAAAAACCGAATAGGATTATGGATGTATATTTTGGTGGAACTAGGAGTAAAGTAAAAAGATTGGAGTTCATTGATTGCTTTAAGAATAAGTGTTGGGGAGATAATGATGAGGACGCTGTTAAGTTTGCAATTCTATTTTTTATAAATACATACATCTTTTGCGGTGAGCCCAGGAAAATGAATATACCAAGGGTTCATTTTGAAGTGGTTGAGGATGGAAGGTATGTGGATTTTCCATGGGGCAAAGAAGCTTTTAACGAGTTGATTAGAAGCATCAGCAAGAAGTATTCTGCCACAACACAGTATTATAGGATCCATGGGATGCCACTGGCTATGCAAGTTTGGCTTTATGAGTGTTGCTCAAGAGTTCCATCGTATCTCGCTATTAAATCCGGAAATTCCATTCCAAGAATGTTGAATTGGAGGTCCATCGACAGTCAGCCAAAATACAATATTTTGATGAAAGGCATTTTTAGAGACGGCAAACAGTCGGTAATATTCGAACACCCTAACTTATTTTTATGTTTTTTCATAGCATTTTATTTTGCAATTATGCCTTACTGATTTTATTTGTACTCCACTGTTCTACTATCGTATTGTTGCTTTTCTGGTGTTTTGTTTTCCTGATTTTTTGTATTTCACTATATTTCGATGTATTTCATTTTGCATTTTCACTATACTTTTTTACATTTCACTATATTTCTGTGTATTTCAGTGTTCAAAATGTAAGTGTGAATAGTTTTATAACACACTTATTAAATATTTATTTCTTTCTTCTTTAGAGCTGTACATTTGCAAATAAAATCCCCACTAGCAGTGAGTTGGAGAGACTCCAATTGCTCGATGTTGTTGTCTGTCGAGATACAGTAGACAAAAATGTTTTAGTTGATGCCCATGAAGGTACCTAAGTCACAGATATGCCAGTGGATGACTTTGATGATTTCAGTACTACTCCCCCCCCCCCACCTTTCTAAGGGCAAACAACAACAACGGACGAATCAGACAGATTCTCCACCTTCAAAGAGACGCAGACAACTTCCTGCAACAACTTCCACATCTAAGAAACAACAAATCCACACCGAACCACAGACAACTGTGAAGAAGAGTCACAAGGATCAAAAGGTTGCTCAAAAGCCTATTTTACAGAAGTCTGCTTCACCAAAGTTGAATGAACAAATGAATCGACCCAAAACACCACAGTCCTACGTGATGTCCCTATTGTATCTATGAAAGAGGAAATTCAATTGCCAAGGAAAGATTTTCAAGTTTTCAAGGAATCAGTAAGTGATTTTAGTTACGAAATTAAAAAAATTTGTTGTATTTAATTTACTGTTTCTAAACAAATTCAAATACTTTTTTTTTTAAATATTAGGTCGTTGGTGAGTTCACAAGTGAGTTGTCCAAGCTTCGAACTTTCATGGATGACAACTTCAAGAAGCTATTTGAAGCAATCAAGGGGAACAATTCTGTGGACAAGGTAAATGTGTGAAATAGGAATTGAACTAACATTTTAGACTCTTATTGCGAAATACAATTTATATTAATTCATTTTTTTATGTGAAGGCTGCCGATAGTGAGGCACCGGTGCATCAAACTGATGCTGGGCTACAGTTAACGCCTGAAGAAAACTTACGACATGATTCTACCATTCAAACATCTCCACCGAAACATGATGATGAGTCAATTAAGGTAAAATGAGTTTGTGACGTGAAATCCATCTTTTAAAGTTATGTTGTTGTGCATTGTATGCACAAAAAAAGTATATGGTTGCCATGTTCCAATCTATAATTTTAAAGTTATGTTTTCCTCGGTATTTTCTATTTTACAAACTTTTGTATCTTATGGCGTTTCGTTTGTATTTCACTGATATACTTTTTTTTTTTTTTTGTATTTCTATGTATTTCCACCCCCACAGAATCAATCTAATCCTGGCCCTATTTTTGTGTATTTAGTAATTCTCCAACCTTATATTTTTATGTTATGATTTTGTTTTAAATTTTTATTCTTTCTTATTCAAAAGGGTGTTGGACCAATGTTACATGAGGAAGTTCCAGAAATTGTAGTGACCGTCGGAAATTTAAGAGCAGATACACGTAAAGCTTCATCTGAAGAGATTAATCGGGCGGACGAAGGATCTTTCAACTCAATAGAGGTAAATTTTACATTCAATCTTATAGATCTTTTCAAGATACTGCTATACTTAACATTTATTAAATCTCTTTTTTTTAGGGAATGGTCGCAGAGATGCTCATTGAGTTGCCTCTAGAAACTCGTGTACCAGAAGCAGGTGTGGGAATACAACCCGGGGACATCACTGATCATTCAATTTTAGAGACTCCACACAGGTTGGATGAGAACATTACTAAGTCACAATGGTTGATCCCTGACGAAATGTTACCAAGCCAAATAGGTTCGTCAGGATTCTCTGTGTTTTATCAAATGGGTCACAAAGGATTTGTTATGCCAGTAATGTCTGCTGATAAAGGAATACAAGAGCCAGTGATTAATGCGGAAGTTGTAATTGCTCAACCAGATGTTATTCCAACTAGGATAGTCAAACCTAGTAAATACTTAAGTTCACCTTACATGACCAATTATGGCTCTGCAGAAGCTTCTGTTCAAGACCCCCACACCTTCCATTTTTAAAAAGAAGCATCCATTTGTTGAAGATCCAATTAATGGCCCGCGAAATACTTCGCTTATTCAACAATACCGGAATTGGCTTGAACAAGATCTACTTTTAAGGCATGATAAAAAGTAAGTTTGAACGTATTTACATTTTTAATTTATATATTCATTCTTTCAGCAAAGTAATCTGTTTACGTTGAAAATAACTGATTGTTGTTATTTAGAAAGGGTAAGGAAAGCCGTTACAAAAAGAATAAGCAAGCTTTGGATCCAAATGACATCAATTTTGGCTTCAATTTTGGTGTGTTACATGTTGATGACAAAAACTGGTTCTATCTCTTATCGATGAATGGCCAGTCTTGGAATGATGAGGTGCTATATTTCCCATTTCCCCTTTTCCGATAGTTCTCTATATTTCACAATATTTCCCATATTTCTCTATATTCCTTAGTGTATTTCTCTATATTTCCTTCATTCAAACTGCATATTTCTCTGCAGAAGCTTATTTCATTTTTTTTTACCAGTATCCATTAAACTAATTTCATTTTTTTAACAGCATATTGATGTCATTTTTTACTACTTGCAGAAGAAAGGCAAGTACGACAAGGATAACAGATTCAAATTCACAACTGTTGACTGTATGTTCTTCTCCAAAATTGATGAAATTCATCGTGCATATGCTAATCCGGAGGGGACCAGTAATGTTGCCAGTTTGGAGAATGAAATATGCGAGTACATTAACGGGCATAGGATGCTGGCTAATGTGCCATGGCATACAGTTGATTGTGTTCTCACCCTGTCAACATCAAAAAGGAAAATCACTGGATCTTGATTGTAGTGCCATTCACTGACAGGTATTGCTGTTTTTTTTTTTAATTCATTAAATCTGCATATCTCCCTGTATATTCCTCGTATTCCTATCACACAAGGTCCGTATGAAATTTAATTTACCAACCTGTTAATCGAGCTGATGTAATATTCTTTTACGTGCAGGCGTCTGTACATCTACAACTCATACCGAGCTGCTGGCCATGATGCTGTTGTTAGAAGAGAAATACACAAGATAACTACCCTATTGCCACATCATCTACATTTGTCTGGATTTTACGAGGAAAAAAAAAAGGCATCGATTGGAATAACCACCCATCATACAAGGGCAAACAACAGACTGATGACTTTCATGTCATGTATGTGAACGACTTGCCACAACAAGCCTCTGGCAGCATGTATGTCTTTCAACATCAGAGTTCCATTTTTTTTTTTCAAAATTCTCAACCAATAATCATTTTTATTTTTTATTTTTTGAGGGATTGTGGTTTGTATGTTGCCGCATTTGCTGAATACTTTTGTTCTGGACGAGGCGTTCCATCTGAAATTGATGCAGAAACACTACGTAATAGATACAGGGCATTACTATGGGAATACGGATGGCAAAAGGCTGATTTGAATGCCTTCAGTGACAATGAACTGCCGCCAAGACCAATTAGGCCTGCCATAGATTACAACGCGGTCGACACAGTAGTTGTTAATTAGTCCACTAGGTTTTAATGTTGAATCGTTTTTCACAGTACTGTTTTGCTGACCATTTTTGTACATTTTGTTGTGATGTTTTGTTAAGAATTGACAAATGGCAGTGTTTTTTCATCAATGACCTAACTAATTTCCTTCACGACTATTTTTTGTTTAAGTCTCCCATATTTATATTTATCGTTTAATGAAAACAGCCTCTGGTGTATTTTCAATATATTCCAATGTTATATACCCACTCTTCAATTCGACAAATTATTTCAGGTGTACTAGAATACTCTTACATTTTGAACACTGAAATACAGAGAAATACACAGAAATATAGTGAACTGTAAAAAAAATATAGTGAAAATGCAAAAGGAAATACACCGAAATATAGTGAAATACAAAAAATCAGGGTTGTATTCCCGCACCAGCATCTGGTTATTCCAGGCCTAATGCCACTTAATATTTCTTAAACATTTCACTTATTTTTCATTTTAACGTCCGTTAACACTGAATTGTATGCAAATTTATTATGAAAATGAAGGACAAAAATTACAGAATACAACCATGAACCAAAAATTCCTTTATTCAATATTTTAGGGGATAAGTTTTTTTTTTTTTTTTTTTTTTTTAAAAAAAACAATTACAATCTAAACATCTACTTCTTACGTGGCTCATTAGAACAAAAACGTCTATTGTGACCAAGACGTCCACAAGTAATACAAGCATTCCTACGTTTACCAATCATCGTCTCCATTAATGGTTTATCTCACTTTTTCTTTGGCCTTCCCGGGGGTCTCTTGTGTCTTGGTGGCAAAACAACTTCATCGCATATGTATTTGGGAATATTCCACTCACTCTCAACAGGCAGAGGATCCACAGGCACATCATACGTCTTAATCACTGTCTTTGGTTTGAATAGGTCTGAGCAATATTCATCAGGCATAAGACTTTTACTCTTCAATACAGCCCATGCATGTGGACATGGTATCTCGTCCATTTGGAACATCCGACAACTACATGTTTTCTTTTTAAGATCAATTATGAATCGCCTTGCCTCATCATTTACGGTATACACATATTCAGTTGATGGTTCAACCTAATCAAGAAGAAATGTGTCAGACCAGAATACATTGAATATTAACAAAATTACTTAAGTACCTTCTAAAATATACAGAAATATATTGAAATATATGTAGGCAGACTTCAACAAGATAAACAGTAACATACCGTCATGGAAATATACAATCCAAACAGAATTACTTAATATGAAATACATGGAAATATACAATCCAAACAGAATTACTTAAGTACCTTCTAAAATATGCTGAAATATATTGAAATATATGTAGGCAGACTTCAACAAAATAAACAGTAACATACCGTCATACGTAGAGATTTACATTCGTTTATTGATAATAATTGCTGGAATGCTTTCTCAAGTGTTGTGAATGTGTATGTACCGTTCCTCCTATTAGTGCAATTCCATCTCCCAAACATCTTCCTCACTTCTTCAAGAAAATCGAAAACAGGCAACTCTCTTGCTGCTACCAATTTTCCATTAATACATTCGGCTATATTTGAGGTCATTGTCCATCCTCTGTTAACGGGTGAATACAGTCGAGCCCACTTTTTCCTTCCAGCATCCTCCAAGTACTCTTTTACCCGAAAATCAACCTTCTCAATCTTCTCCATCAGCTTATCAAACTCAGCCTGTGTGTATGCTTTTGCAAGTGCATAGAATACAGGACTAAATACTTCACCATTCGACTTGTATTTCGTGGTCACATCTTTCCAGAAATGCCATATGCACGCCAAATGTGGCACAGTTGGATACACTCTACTCACCGCCTTAATGATGCTCTCATGTCTGTCTGATACAACTCACATGTTATCCATATTCCCATAAGCTTGTTTGAACTGCTCAAAGAACCAGGTCCAAGACTTATCATTCTCTGAATCTATCACACCATATGCCAATGGTAGAATATTACCTACACATACATGTTTTGTGTATTATTACAGTGAAATATAGCATAAAGCATATTGGAAATACATTGGAAATAGGATGAAATACAACGAAATATACCAAAAGCAGAAAAAAATGTATTCAAACATTTTGGCATCTACCTGCACCATCCAACGTGCTGGCTGATACAAAAGTACCGTTATATGTAGTTTTAAGGTGGGAACCATCTACTACAACTATTGGTCTACAACACTCGAAGCCTTTTATGAACGCTTTAAGTGCTATAAACAAATACAAGAACTCGTTTTGTTGTGATTTGTGCATTCTCACATGTGATCCAGGGTATGTTTTATCCAATATGTACACATATCCCGGAAACTTCTTGTATGATTCTGTTGGTTCCCCTCTTAATTCATTCATTGCCTTTTCTCTAGCCCTCCAGGCCGTCATATATGAAACATCAACGCCATACTAATTTTTTACGTCGTCTACTATATCACCAGGTGTATATTTCCTCTTGTGATTTGCTATTTTTGGCTTAACAACTGACGCACCAATCAACCAACCTGTTGCTTGCCTTTGGGAATACACTTTGTCCTTCAATGGACACGTATGTTCGTCATGAAAAGATCTCACTCTGAACATTTCAAAGTTCGCAATACTTGAAGCTCTGAATTTCCAATGACAATCAGTTGAACAGCATACCAGAGTGTAACTACATAAACCAATACAAAAAAAAGAACAGCCAGATTAAACTTTCAAACGCATACAAGATCCTAAATACATTGTCTATATATACTGAAATGGTTACATAATGGAATTAAATAATTCAAACAGTGCGTATTTCACTGTATTTAATTAAATGCAACTGAAATGTAATGGCAATACAACAGTTTACGTCACTGTATTTCGATGCATTTCTTAGCATATTTCAATATATTTCATAGTATATTTCAATGTATTTCATATTTTTTTGTGACTAACATACCTTATGGCATTCGACCTCTCTGTCCTGAAATTGAATCTTTTGCGAATTGCATAATTCGCCATAACATTCTTCAGAGTGTCCTTATCTTTGTAGATTTGATCAACAAAAACATCCTTATGTTCCTTGTTCGAAATTATCAAGTCATCGTTGTTTTCAAATAAAACAACAGCCTTAGCACAATCCGACGCATCCAAATCATTTGAATCAACTACGTCCATAGCATACATATAATCATTAAATTCAAGTTGAAACATATCGTCTCCAACTGCAGATTCGCCGGACACAAAATTCTCAAGATCATTATCAGTTATGCTAACGCACAACGGATATGCTTCAAATCCCCTGTTTTCTCTCTTAAGATCAACATACACCCTTACCCCCATATTGTTGCGTATTCCCATTGGCATATTGTCTCATTCAACAGCATATTTTATTGATATCGTTTTCCTGCTAATATCAACACCTAACTGAATTGCTATAGTTTCAACCAATTCACCGTATGAACAATAATCTTTGAAGACAACTGCGTTTAGTTTGTAATTAACAAAGCAATTCTGTTCATTCCAAAAACCGGAGTGTCTGATCACTGTTGTTATGCTTGACATGTTTCGTTTTGATAATTCAACAAAACTAGAAGAACAGTGACTGCATTGGAAAAAAAAATCATCGTTCCAATCACAGAAAATTAAATCAAAAAACAATCACACAAATCATTGAAAATTTGAAACATACCTTTTGTAGAATCTGAAATACAAATCTGATCTTCACTAAAATTCCATATATACACTCGTTCGTATCTTATTGAGTGTATTTCAACTTGATTTTGAAGAATTCGAATGTTGAAAATAGAGCTCAGAGAGATTATTCTGTAGTTGGATCTTTTTAGATCTTCAGTATTTTTTTGAATTCAAAAAGTTTTGATTGTGATAAAAGTGGAGAGCGATACGTAATCTGTTATGGAAGAACATTCATTACGCGTGATTAATGGGAAGATTTAAACTGAATCCCTGAATTTAAAAAAAAAAACTTTTCCATAAATACGACCTAATTTTACTCACCAGTGTCGGACGTTCCATGTATTTCACTATATTTCAAAAAAATGAAATACACACGGTTCAACTAAAAAATCAGCTACGCTTAGTAAATAACAATTTTATAGCTATTTCTTGTTAGAAGCTACTAAAAGGTAGCTATATATGTAAGTTTTACTATTTTTTTTGGCTTATAAGTTGTTTTCAGCTTATAAGCTGCTTTAGATAAGCTAAGTCAAATGAGCCCAATTATTTTTTTGAGCTTATTTTAAGCACAAAATGACTTTAAGCTGGCCAGCCAAACACTCAAAAAAGCTAAAAACAGCTTATAAACAACTTATAAGCCAATCCAAACGGGCTCTTAATAGTTTATATAAGGTAAATCAACATTCTTCACGTAACCTCGTCGGAATAAAATTCAAACAAGGAAAGGATAATAGTTACTATAAGTATACGAAAGAACCCTTTTTTTTCGAATTCCTGTGATGCAATTGGGGCTTATCGGCAAGTTTAACCACGCGATATCTCAGTGAACGTATTGGAACCGGGTACGAGAGCCAGACAGATTTCGTTTCTAAGAGGCCTTTCGAACCGAACGCAATGCCCGTCTTCCAAATCAAAAAAAGGGCTTGTTGGGAAGAAAGATTACGACAGTTGAGAAATACTATCTCTAGGACCCTCACTTTAGGGCTATCTTTCACCAAGAGGTTGTCCTCTCCTTACAGTCAAGTGGCTTTCAGCTCCTCTCCCGACCCAGTAGTTCCGCAACTACTACCGTGGTTGTTGCCAACGCAATTTTAGTTGATTTTAACTTTCTAAATATTAGGATTAGGACTTCATACATGTTTTAAGTAAAGAAATATTTAATAAATTCGTAGTTTTCAATAAATCATCAATTATCATAGAGAAAAAAAATCAATGGTCACAGCCAATTTAAATACGATCTTTTTTAAAAAATTCGATATTAAAAAAGATTCATACTTAGTACTCTATATTTTCTAACATGGAATGCACTTAGAATTATAGAAAAGGTGAACAAATAGCGTTGCATGTTATTTAAAAATTCCTTTTCAATGTACGTGTCTCGCTCGTGTATAGCTTAGCGATTATTATAAAACTACAAAAGTAATAATTTTTAACATAATGATATGCAAAAGCAAAAATTATGACTACAACATGTTTAATTTTCTAAATTCAAGCATGAAATATTAAATGTGTCATGGACTTCTAGTCGAACTAAGTCCATCATGCAATCAATGGAGGTAAAAAAAAAAACTAATGGCATATACTCACCAGTCACAACATCGGGATTTGTCTGCAGCTTCTAATAAATCATCAATTGTCATAGCGAAGAAGATCAATTGTCACAACCAACTTACATACGATCTTTCTAAAAAAAAAATGAAAAGATAGAGTTGATGATTATGCCGAGAATGCACTGCAACATAAACCAAAATAATGTTATTAGAAAATAAATAATTTTGGCTACATGTATTAACCATGTCAATAATGGAACCAAAAAAGACGTGAGATATAATAAAGAGGTAAAAGCTCAGTATCGTTAGTACAATTGAACGCTATACTACTGCAAAATGCAAATCAAATGTAAAACCACGTCAATAATGAAACAAAAAAAACGACATGAGATATAATAAAGAGGTAAAATCTCAGTAAATTGAATGCTCTCAATACTATAAATCACATGTAAAACCAAAAAAAAAACCCATATTCCAGTATATATTATAAAGGACATATAAATAAATTCTATAACTTAGGATCCATTGCAATTTAGGTCTCCGCTACGTGCTAATCTCTCTAATTTGTATTAGGAACCACTGTAAAAGGTAAAAGCCTAGTCCCCACTCAAACCTACAGCAACAACTGCATATACACACACACATATATATATAAATATATATATATTTTCGCAAAGCAACATCCAATTAATATTCACACAGAATATTTATATAAGGCTGATATATATATATATATATATATATATATATTCGCAAAGCAACATCCAATTAATATTCACACACAATATTTATATAAGGCTGTTTTTCTTTTATGGTATTGTTAGGACTCCTACGACTTTGCCAAAAATAAGGTAGGGTTTTATAATTATGGTAATTTTTCTTTTTCTAAAAATAAGGCATGTTTATATTTCAGTTTTTATTCTGAAAGGAAATATTTATATTAAGTTTTTATTTTGAAAGGAAATATTTATTATTAGAGTTTAGTAATAATATATGCAACAGAATAGTAAATGACAATTTTATCTATTGTAGAGTCTTTTAATGAAGGGCAAAAGTTCAAACAACATTTCTAAGGTCCTTTGTGCTTTTAATATAATAATAGTCTCTATAAACGTGCAGTTGCACGTTATTCTTAGACAATTTCAATCATAGTAAAAAATATTAGATAGTATTATTTTTAATTATATACATTTATTTTATGACTTACAAAATATTTAACTTTAAATTTTTTTAATAAGGAATATCACTGAAATATAGGCGCACGATAGGCTAGGTTTGTTGTTGTGTACCGGCGGCTATGGCGAACGGGCGCAAGCCTGGGCGTCCGCCTAAGGATAAAGGCAAGAGGAATAAGAACACGAGGACACCGGCGGCAACGCAAAAGGAGCGGCGTATGGTGACGCCGGAATCTGGTATTTCCCAAAACCTCGAACAACTACAACTAGCGGATTGGATACCGGAGTCGAGTCAGGCGAGATCTGGGAAGATACCGACGGTAAGTCAACTTACTCCGGCAGAACGGGAATCTGCGAATCTAGCCCCAATCGAGGTCGGCGAACTAACCCCAAACCCTGCTGCTTCACCGGCGAAAAGGGGTGAGGAAAATTTGGAACATATTGAAAAGAAGAAGGTACCGACTGGTCCTCAAGCTGTGGCTGCTCGTAAATTTGAGTTCACTACTGGGCAAACTCCGACTATGGCGGAGATTGTGCGAGGAAATCGGGCGAAACAACATGGGTTGAAACTAACTTTCTTTCCCCCAACAATTAGGGATGGATTGAAAGTGGTCAAGCTTAACCATAAGGAACTGAAGGAACAATGTGAGAAATGGCAGTCAACTCTAATTGGCTATGTCTTGGGAGGCACTCCGGCGTTTAAAGAAATGCTTAAGTTTGTATATGGGGTTTGGACTGCTGTTCAAACTCCACGAGTGATACTCCATGATGATGGCTATTTCCTATTTCAATTTGAAGATGAGGCGGATAGAGACCTCATAATGCAGAATGGACCATACACCTTCAACAGTAAACCGATGATATTGAAGAACTGGACGCCAGACTTTCATATGGATGACGAACCTATGCGAATTGTGCCCATCTGGGTAACTTTCCCACGATTGCCCCTGGTCTGCTGATAATATGGGCCGTATAGCAAGCTATATGGGTAAGCCGGTATGTACAGATAATGTTACACCTCGGAAAATTTTCCGTTGGCACGCAAGTGAACGAACTAGAGAGGAATGGCATTTGATGACCCTAGTTGAGATTTTAAAGATGTTAGAGATGAGGGAAGAGGATTTCCAAGAGAAGGCAAAGTATGTGATAAGTATCGGAAAGTAATTACGAGCAACGAGTTAGCAAGGACTTGATAATGTGTTGGGAAGGAGTTATAACGTCCCTTAGATTGATAATGAAGTGTTGAACAAGTGTTAAGAAGGATCCATAAGGTTTGGAGATCAAACGAAGAGACGAGAATCAATGCAGTGGACTGATGGGTTATACGGCTCATTATACGGACCGTATAATGGTTTACGGACCGTATAATGGACCGTAAAACCATCACAGAAAAGGTTGCTCACTGGTGGGATTTTACGGTCAGTTATACGGACCGTATAAATTTATACGACCCGTATAATGAACCGTAAAATGGTCACAGTGAAGGGTGCAGGACAGGCTCATTTGACGGTCGATTTTATGGACCGTATAATGGTTATACGGACCGTAAAATGGACCGTATAATGGTCCCGACAGATCAGTTGTGGATCATTAAATAAGGGACCAACTTCATTATTTCATTTCTACATTTCATCTCCTCTCTCTAAGAACATCTCTCTACATTTATTACACAAGTTTTCAAGGATTATTAGTCATCAATGACATAAATGAAGTGAATCAAGAGTAAGGAAACCCATTAAAGACCATTCAAGTCAAGAAATCCAAATGGAGGAAAACTAGGGTTTTTGCTCAAGTGGAGTGTTATCACCTAAGGCTTGTTCCTACAACATCTAAGGTAAGATTCATGATATTTATATGTTGTTTAAGGTATTAGAGAGTTAAAATACTTGGATTGTAGAAGAGTATAACAAAATGGGTCATGAATGATGAATAGTGACGTTTTGAGAAATAGTTTGAATTGAATCATGATTGTTGTCGTGTTGTGGTATGAACGTGTTATAGATGACGTTAAGATCATGAGATAGACATTTGTATGCGAATGGACGAAATTATGTGTCATGGTCTTGAAAGTGGGAAATTAGAAGTAAATTGAGAATATGGGTAATGTAGACGATTAAAGGCTATTGTTATGTTATAGTGAATGTATTGTTGACGTTTGGTAGTTGAAATACGATATGGAGGAATGTCATATAAGTAAAGGAAATGCTGTCCGATTTTCTCTAGCTTTAGCCATGTGTGCTAATTATCGATTCTAATGATAGTATGACCTTAATGAAGGTAGAAACGTGAGCATCAGAGGAGTACGTGCAAGTGTAGAATAGTTCAACGAAAAGGTATGTAAGGCTAGCCCTTATTTCATAAGGCATGGTTCTTTGGCCAAATTTCTAAATCCTCTATACGAGTATGTTGTCTTCAAATGATTGATCTTCCGAGCTTGTAAGCTCACGATCCCTGATACATATTACGATTGTACTACGCTCCCCATATGATGAGTAAGCCTATAATATAGACGTAACGATAATGATGATGATAATAATGATGATGATAATAATGATGCTAAAGGTGCCTGTGGGCTGTTATACTTATGTGTGCCTATGAAGGGCTATAATGAAACCCCGAGCTTATGACGCCGGGTAGAATATATGTATATGTATGTATATGATTACGTAACGCGCGCGCACATCTGTAGATGGTACGGATAACCCTAATTCCTTGGTAGGGCCAGGTAGATATAACCTTGAGCCTTGGTTGGCCAAGTAGTATGAAACACCGAACCTTCATGGTCGGGCACGCTATGTGTGTATATATATATATATATATATATATATATATATATATATATATATATATGTGTGTGTGTGTGTGTGTGTGTGTGTGTGTGTGTGTATGTTATGTATATGACATCATTAAGAGTACGAATATGTTATGTCTATGAGATGTAAATGATTATGAGGGTAATTAAGTACGGATACGGATGTATGTATGCGGGCACGCAATAGAAACGGAATATCCCTATGGAAAGCAAGTAAGTACCGTGATGATGATATTATTGTCTCCCCCTCCTATGCTACTTCATATGTTGTCTATTATGCTTCTATATCGATGTTGATCATGCTTTACATACTCAGTACATTTTTCGTACTGACGTCCTTTTGTTTGTGGACGCTGCGTCATGCCCGCAGGTGCGCAGGGAGACAGGCCTGATCCATAGTAGCTTTCTCAGAAATTGCATAGCAGAGCTCCATTTCATTCGGAGCCATAACTTTTGGGTACTTATTCTTTTGTGTATATAATTATGGGCATAACGGGGTCCTGTCCCGCTCATGTGTTATGTCATACTCTCCTTAGAGGCTCGTAGTCACGTATATATGGTTAGATATGTCTGGCCTTGTCGGCCTATGTTTTGTATATCATTTTGTTAGCCTTGTCGGCTCATGTATGTTGATGTGGCTTAGATGCCTATGGTGACATATAGATGTTGTTGTCCAAATGGGACTAGTTTGATAAATGAAAGGAAGTGTATGTTTAATTATGTGGCTCACCTAGATGCAAGCATAAGTGTAAGCTAAGGGGTGCCCGGGTGGACTAGCACCGGGTGCTCGTCGCGGCCCCCTAGTCGGGTTGTGACAGATAAGTTGACAGCTTCGTGTGAAAGGTTGTCGTATGCTAGAATGCTGATAGAGATGGATATCACCCAGGTCTTACCATATGTGTTGGTTATTGAGCAATAGGATGGGGAACTCAGGGAGCAAGAGATTGAATATGAGTGGCATCCCAAATTGTGCCACGAGTGTCATGAATTGGGGCATCTAGCAGGGGAATGCAAAGCACGGGGTGAGGAGACTGAGCATATGCCTAAGAAAAAAAAGAAGCCTAAGAGGAAAAGGAAGCAGGACAGATCTGAGTGGCAAGTAAAAACTTCGGACCTGGCTCCGATACCTTAGCAAGGTGCTCGGGAACAAGCTGGGAAGCAAGTGACGCTGGGCTATGGTGAGCAAGTGCAGGGGGAAGCCTCTAACACTGTCGCAAATACGGAAGAGGTGGCTACAGAGAGTGGCAGCCAGGGCATTGCAGCTCAGGTGATACAGCCCCATGCCCGGCAGAGTAAAGTACCAATGATCACTAAAGCTGGTCAGGGGCAATGTTAGACCCCGTATCTTATACGTCGATTTATTCGCGAAAGAATCGACGTGAGATAGAAACCTCGGATTTTAATTTCTAAACTAAAACTAATCGGTTATAAATTTTACTTAGTATAAGAATGTTGTTGGAAATTAGGAACTACTTAATTGTGGTGTTAAGTAAAAATTAGTGGCAACAATGAGCCAATATGAACATTAACATGCCATGTCCAAAAGATGACTCAAAGTCATCTAAAACAAGGCTATTATGGAAGACATACAAATATGCATTTAATGTTGATTCATCCTCTATACTTTCATTATATTTTGGACAACCAAATTGAAAGGAATAAAGGTGTGAATTTCGGCCAAGGTGGCTGAAAATAAGGCACCCATGTGAGGCATGCATTTGAACATTGAAGGCATCTATTACTTTATGAAAGCATGCATTATTTTATGAAGGCATACAAGTTGGATGAGTCATTGCACATTTAAATATTGACCATTCACCTTTGTATGATTGCAATGGACAAAGGTTAGTATATGAATCATCCACTACACATGAAATTTTCTTGTAAACAATTAAATGGAAAGAAGAAGAAAGGAAACAAAGAGTGAGGGTCGGCCATCTAGCCGAAAGTAGAAGGGAAAAGAAATGAAATTTAATGCAAAGTTAATTGAGTGCTCAATGTCATGAGTGGAGCATGTGTTGTGTCCAACTTGTAGGCATCTTAGTGTAATAAAATGGAAGACTAAGAGAGATCATTTTCTCATTTCAGCTTCACAACACAAAAATAGAAAACTAGAGAGGGAGAGAGGAGAGCTCTCGGCCAAAGAGCTGAAAATTGAGCTCTTTGTGTGTTGATCAAAAAAATATTTCTTCAAGAATTTCAACCCTTTAGAAGGTCCCTAGAAACGTGAAGATAGTCATTGGAGCAACAAGAACCATTATCATTTCAATTCACAAACTCTAGCTAAGTTGAGAAGTCGGATTGTCAAGGTAAGATCTAACTTTCTTTTACATGTGTTAAGGGTGATGTAGATGTGTGTTGATGTTGGAACATGATAGTAGACATGAACTTATATATGTTGATGTTGAAGTATGGTTGTAACTTGATGAACATGAATTGCATGCATAAGATCATGAATGTTGGTGTTGGAATGTTAATGTGGCCGTAGGGACTGTTTTAGTGGCCATAGTGGACTGATTTTCCTTAGTAATTATGGATGATGCTATCATAGATTGCATGGTAAAAAGAATGAAAATAATTGGAAGGTTAAAGGTGAAGTTGTGTTAGTATGAATATAAATAGAATCCATGAAATCTTGTGTGAGATGTTGAAGCATGTTGAAACCGTGTAGGGACTGTTTTGTGTGGAAGATAATGAACTGATTTTACTTGATATTTTTATTGTTTTTGTCATGAATTTTATGATGGAAATGAAGGTGTTTAATGGTTGGAGTTGGAACTAAAATCGTTTGTGGGTTGTTGTAAGGATTATAGTGATGACAAGGTAGCTTAGTTGCGTATGGAGTGATGATGTACATGTCGTGTGGTTGCTTGTCGTAACTTACTGAAACTATATGAAAAGAAGACATGAAATAAGGTGTAAGAATCGTATGTAGTTCTCTTAATATGTTCGTAAACGTTTGCAAGAATTCCGAGCATCTTTATGTTGTTGGTAAAGGATTGTTTTGGACGTGTTGTTGTTTTTGTTAAGTTGGAAAAACTAATTATAATTAAGAGTATACATAATGTTTTCATAGTAATTGGGCTGTTATAGAATCATTTTGATGAAGTATTACGACTATAGACTAATGAGAATAAAATAGAGGTGTCATAACCGCATGTAAACTATTATCGAATGTTGTAAGGTATGGATTGATTTGAAATCGCATACGGGCTGTTTTGACACGTTGTTGTTGTTCTTATTGAGCTTGGAAGATTAATGATAATTAAGATTATGCATTGTGAGGTATGTTGAATGGGCTGTTATAAAGTTGTTACATGCAAACGTTAAGGCTACAAACTATTACGAATAACTTGAGAATGTATTAGCCGTATGTGAATCGCTATTGAATGTTGTGAATGCGGACTGTTTGGAATGTTGTGTGGGCTGTCCGGATTGGTATTGAATGTATAATTATTGATGTGGGATTGGTTGTATGTAGTTGGTTTGGCTACAAGAGAAAACGTCGTCTAAACATCTAGAAAGGAGTTACTAACGTTAGAATACGTTTTGAATCTCCCCGTAGCTTAACCGTAGTTGTTGGCGTCTTAATATAGGTTGAAGTATTATTGGGCAGCGTATTCATATTGTGTGACAAATAAGCGCTAAAGGTATGTGAAGCTAAACCTTCTTTCTTTTTGGCATGATCGTTGTGAAATGAATATACGATATATATATGATTCCAAAGGAATTCCTATTCCTAGAGCCACTAGGATGGCTAATGATCTTAATTCTCATAACTTACATTTTATATATACATTTTGATATGTACATATGATTTCAAAGTTCCATTTTGATATAATCCATAGGGACATTCGAAAGGAAAATGATATGGCTATTATTTGAAATTGCGAACAATGGTTCATGTTGACTATTCTATGGAGTCCTTAAAAATGTTTTGAATTGCATATAGTTTCTCACTACTCTGCTCGTGCATACCTCAATATATCTTTCACCGAGTCCCGGGCCGGGTATGTTATCGTGCACAGTTTCACTGCATTGTTCACCGAATCCCTCACTAGAGGGCCGGGTACGGTATATATGTATATAATGATATGATGATATGATGATATAATGATATGATGACATGTCATGACGGCCAGGAGGGCATATGATGATCTTATTCACTGAGTCCCTCATTAAAGGGTCGGGTACGATATATGAATATGCATACGATATATGATATTGACAAATATGATTATGTTACAAAGGCAAGTGTTTTGGTATTCTGGATATTGTACACATTTACTGTACTCCATATTTCAGTTATGATCCTTTTACTGTATTTCACTCTTTATATGCTCAGTACATATTCCGTACTGACCCTCTTTCTTCGGGGGGATGCGTTTCATGCCCGCAGGTACATATACGCGCTTTGGTGAACCGCTAGTTTAAGACTTCCCTTCTGCTATCTTGGAGAGTTACGTTGTTTCGGAGCCCAGACTTTGGTATAGATCCTGTTTGATCTAAATATATGCATATGTTGTTTAAGGGTACGACGGGGCCCTGTCCCGTCATATGTTACGTTACTGTTGATACTCTTAGAGGTCTGTGGACATATGTGTGGGTTGTGTATGAGTTCTGTTCAGCTGTGTCTATATGATGTGCTGTGGTATGATGTTCGTCTATAGTGGCAGCCTTGTCGGCTTGCACATGATATTGATATGTGATGGTAGCCTTGTCGGCTTGCTTTTATATGTATAATTATGCGACAAATCTGAGACCATGGTTTGGTCGTTATGAATTCCATATGGTGTCTATTGTGGACTGAACATGTAGCTAACGGGAGTGTATATGGGTGCCCATCTTGGGTACTAGTCACAGCCTACGGGGTTGGGTCGTGACAGGCAAAGCCCCAAGGCACTCATCCCGTCATGATACTTTGTTCGTGGAATATTAGGGGGTTAAACCGCCCCTATAAGCAAAAGGAAATTAAATCCTTTTTGCGAAAAAACAAAGTAGATATTATAGCTATACTAGAAACGAAGGTAAAGGTGGAAAAGGCGAGGAAAATTCAGCAAGGCTTTGGGGTGGGTTGGGAATTCTACTCCAACTACCCTTCTGCTTACAATGGAAGGATTTGGATTGGATGGAAGCATAATGAAGCAGAGATTACTCCGCTGCGGGAAACTGCCCAAATAGTTCATTGTAAGGTGAAGGCCAAACACTCTAACTTCTCCTGCAATGTGACTTTTGTGTATGGTCTAAACACTGTTGCTGAAAGGAAACAATTATGGGAGCAGCTACGGACCATTAGTACAGGCATGAGTGACCCTTGGTTACTACTTGGCGACTTCAATACGATATTAACTGTGGAGGATATGATTCATGGAGCACCTGTCCATATAAGTGAAACTACTGATTTCCAAGATTGTATTGCTGATCTCGGGTTGGGGCTTGTCACGAGACGGGGATGAAAATTTTCATGGTGAAATAAGCGCGGCTCGGATGATAGGATATACAGCCAGATTGATTGGATTTTGGGGAATGCCGAATGGTTTTGCAAGTATGGGCAGTTGGAAGCTATCTACATGAATCCTGAATGTTCTGACCATTCGCCTATTATTCTGAACACTGAGACTACTATCACTTCGACCAAAAGGCCATTTAGATTGGTAAATGCTCTGCTGAACCAAGACACATTTAAACAAGCCGTGGCAAGGACCTCGAACTAACAAATTTCAGGATATATGATGTTTGTGGTATGGCAAAAATTGAAAAAGTTAGCAGTCGAGATTAGCGGGCCGAGCAAGGAGTACTCCATATTAGATAAAAAGTTGTACCTGCTCCATCTTAAATTAAAGGAAATCCAGGATGCTCTAAATCTAGACTTCTTCAATGCTCAACTGATCGAGGAGGAAAGAGAGATGCTGGCGCAAATACACAAGTGGGATAATATTCACGAGCAAGTCTTGCGACAGAAATCCAGAGCAACATGGATAGCTGTTGGTGATACAAACTCTAAGTTCTTTCATGCCCATCTCAAAGCCCGACAGACCAAGTGTCACGACCCGTCTAGAGGGCCGCGACGAGCGCCCGGCGCTAGCCCACCCGGGCACCCCTTAACTCACTTTATACTTTCATCTAGGTGAGCCACATGATTTAAAGATGTTGTCGTCCAATGGGACTAATGTGATTGATGCATAGATTGAAAAAGCTCACGATTCTTGATACGCTACGATTGTACTAAGTTCCTTGTATGACGAGTAAGCCTATAAAGATAAGTGTGACGAATGATGATAATAGTGATAATGATATTGATGACGACCATAATGGTAACATCGATGATGATAACGACGACGATGATAATAGTAAAGATGCTTATGAGCTATATGTATGTATGCCCTTGTATGACTACTATGAAACACCGACAAGGCTACCAAAAGATATACAAAATATAGGCCGACAAGGCCGGACATGTCTAACCATATATGTGGCTCACCTAGATGAAAGTATAAAGTGATATAATACACATTTATCACGTTTGTTTGTTATTGGTTTGGGTCGATCTTTTTATTTTTTTAAAATCTAATGTTATTATTTTACTGTTTATTTTTTCCTACAATAAGAAAAAGAATTTGTCATTGTTTGCTAACTATAGTAATTTACTGCCCTTTTATTATTATAGCTGTAATTTCCTTGAATTATGAAGAATGTCTTGAGATTTATAAGCTTTAATTAGATGAATAATGTTTATAAGAAATATAAAAAACCTATTGCTAAATATCTCATAGGTTTTCTTACATAAATTGATTTTGATTCATGTTTTTTCTTTAAGAAATGGGCTTAAGGGCTAAAACCTACTAGTCTATTAGAGATAAAATTAATAGAAAAAATAATTTTTTGATGAAAACTTCAGTATAAAATACTTAAAATTAGTATAAAAATAATATACTACATATAAAATAATTATAAAAAGGGTGGTTTAAGGACTTTCAGGTAATGAAAACATTAAAATAGGGAAGAAACACGTTTCTTTAAGTAAACAAATAAGGGAAAAAGGGTAAAAAATACCCCTCTACTTTGGAAAAAGGGCTAAAAATATCCTCCGAACTTATTTTGGGTAAAAAATACCCCTCCCATCCTTGAAGTTTTCAAATATATCCCTATCTTGATGGAAATTATCCCCCAAAATAACCCGAAATCAGTTTTTAAACCCGCTCAATCATTTAAACCCGACCCAACTAAATAATAACCCATAAGATCCTCTTATTTCCCCAATTCCCTCAAACCTTAATATGTATTTGAATGGAATTGGGGAAATAAGGGGATCTTATGGGTTATTATTTAGTTGGGTCGGGTTTAAATGATTGAGCGAGTTTAAAAATTGATTTCGGATTATTTTGGAGGATAATTTCTGTCAAAACAGGGGTATATTTGAAAACTTTAAGGATAGAAGGGATATTTTTTACCCAAAATAAGTTCGGAAGATATTTTTAACTTTTTTTCCAAAGTAGAGGGCCGCGACTTAAGTAGTACAAAAAAAGAAAAGTTGAACCAAACTAGTACAAAAAAAAAGTACGTTAATAGGTTTCACGCACGAATTTCGTGCGTGAAAAGACCAAACTGCAAAAATGCACTTTGAGCCTTTCACGCACGAAATTCGTGCGTGAAGCAGCAGAGTTTTTTTTTTTTTTTTTTTTTTTTTTGGTGTTACCTTTCAAATCACTTTTTTTTTCATACTTTGGGCAAAGATTAGTCATGTTTCAAAACTCCAAAATATCAATATTTTATATAAAACTTAATATCTTTTTTTGCGTACAATAATGTCGTTTCATTACATCAAGTCCACCTAAACGTTTGGATCGCCGTTTTAGGGGTTCTAAAGTGCCCCGAAGTAAGTTTTGAAACTTGTAATATTTATAGGGTTTTGATTTAAGTGTTTTGTTATATTTGAATGTACAAATATAAATATTTGATTTAATAATAATTCATCCAATACGAGAGGTTTATACTAATTAAAAAATAATTCATTCTATCTAATTACAATACTAATTCAAAGTAATACAATAATAAATTACAATAATAATACAATCTTCAAGTTCTAGAGACTCTATTACTTCGAGACGTGCTTGTACTACCACGACCTTGTTGCCCACACGAACGCTTATCATGGCCATATTGCTTATATGTAGAGCACTTGCGAGAATAAGTTCTTGTCACGACCCAGCCCCGTGGGCCGCGACTGGCACCCTACCTGGGTACCCAGACCAAATCACATATTCATTTACCAAATCCGAACGTATTTCAGAATTTCATAAAAGTCATATCAACATAGGTTATATCAAAATATGTCTTAAGCGGTCGCACAAATCAAAATGTCATATTGAATCCAAACGGAGCGGCGGAATAGACATCGCCGGTCATAAGTGCAAATATAAGCATAAGGGCCATTTAGGGCCATCATAACAAACTGACCGCTGTAAGACCAGAAAACAAAATCAAACAAACATACATAGGACCCTCGCCCCACATATATGACTACAGGCCTCTACGAATTCAAAACAAAGACATATGGCGAGACAGGGCCCCGCCGTACCCAAATAGTCAAATGTACAGAATATATACATAGCAAAAGAAGTCTGTACCAAAAGTGGACTCCGAGTCAGGAAGGAGTACTCCGAAATAGCAGAGAGTGAAGCCTATAGTGGAGGATCACCAATATCTGTACCTGCAGGCATGAAACGCAGCCCCCGAAGAAAGGGAGTCAGTACGAAATATGTACTGAGTATGTAAAGCACGGAGTACAGAAATATGAGCCAAAACTGAAAGCAAACCGGATATCAAAAGGGAAGTACCAATCAGTATGTCAAAATCCGTATCAAATCATATACATATACATAATGCAAACGAAATCATGCAAACGCTCAAGAACGTGGTCGCCACTCCGACGCTGGCGCCACACACAGCATAACACCAGAAGGTTTCGAATCTCCGTACATCCCCGAACACAAACATAAGTGAGCGTATCGCATCACTAGCCATATCACAGCATAACTCCAAACGGAACCCGGCCCTATGGCGAGGCCTCGGGAACCGTAACACAGCATACGACCGAATTATCATAGGGCGCACGAATCATAACCGGCCCGGGAACCGGTGAACGAAGTCATAGTAAGGCACGAGCGGAGTCGTGAGCAAACAAATGCAAATCATATTTCAAAATAGCCTTTCAAAACATAATGATTTCATAAGTCATTTCATAACCCAAAATAATCGAATACTTAGCTGATACGAAGGTTTATTTCACAAGATGTTTCCAAAGGGGTACGTATGACTCAAAACAAAACTTAACATATCGTAATAGTCAAAACATAATTCATAGAGGGAAGTCTCAAAGTCGAAGATCTCATATCGAAGTTCATCCAAAAAGAGAGCCCGATAGGACAAATAGGGCGTCTCGGGGTTAGCGGGCCCACCTCGAGTCAAATTGAGGTGACGAACATAATTTACGAACATTTAGAGGCTAAAGATCATACATAATGATTTCAAGGTGACCCGATCACATTTCGATAGGTTTCGAACATTTGGTTGCATCCTAGCCAAAATAGAGCCTTTAGGCTTCAATTGAATTGAATGAATAGTAGTCGTTTTGTAGATCGGGTTTCGAGGAGCAGAAATGCTCCGGAGGTTCCAATATTCACCTAACATACTAAGACATGCCAAACGAAGAAGTGGGAAGCTTTACATACCTTATGGACGTCTTATGCTTTCCTTAAAATCAAATCCCGTTTCGTCCAGAATCTGCAAATGGTCAAAGTTACCAATTAGGGATTCTTAGGCTTAAGATTTCCATTAACTTGATTTTTGTCTACCGAAATTTCGGCAGCATTTCCCCTATATATCTAACACCCCCGAGACTTAGCTCGGCTCAATAAACATCAACAACAACAACCCAAACGTCATCAAACAATATAAACCATAACTAAATCATTCTAACTTCAATATTCTTCCTTTTTCTATAAGTTGACAACTTTCATTCAAACTTCACAATACCAATTAATGTCCACATTATTGTATTCATTCACTCATTCAAGGTTATTCAAACACATCTCAATTATGTTCCAAACAATATACATAAGTTCTAGGAGTTCGTCACTTTCCATATTTCATCCGAAATGTCAACAGCTACGACGAACATACTAACTCGCATTGTTTCATTCCAAATTCATTAACAACAACCATAAGTCACATTTGAAGTCTTAATATCATAATTATACAAGGATATACGCGAATATACCAAAATCATATACTTTCTCATAATAATCCGCAACCATTTCCAATGCCAATTCAATTCGTTAAACATTCATTTACGTCATAAATGTCACAACGACGCAACTAACCAACTAAACAAATCAAATTCACCTTGCCTTCTACTCCTTATAGCTCACGGCCACAACACCACACACACACACACCCACGATTTCATACACACACCAAAACTACGAAGTTCTCGTCTATTCTTAATCCTTATCATATTCATACAAATTCCATAACATCAAAGTGGCAAAATTCTTACCTTTTCTTGAAAATCCGACTTGTCGCAAACGTGATTCTTCCGCCAAATAAATTATATCACGTTGAAGAGCGTCTTGAGTACACTACAAATATGGGAAGAACAAGATTTTTGGATGAGAATCAAAGCTAGGAAAATTATTTTTGTTTCTTGGAGAGGGTTCGGCCGAGAGCCTCTTGGCTTGGAGCTCTAGATTTTTTTTTGGTCTTTCTTGAACATTCTAAGGATAAGCATGTATATATATATCATGCTTGCTTGATTAATGATCACATGATAATCACATGACCTTTTTAATTCATGGCTTGGGCTAGCCATGGATCATGGCCGACCACCTTTGTGGTTTGGGCCTCAATTTTCTTTTATTTTTGTTGAGCCCAATTCGTTAAAACTCTCGTTTTGTAATTCCCGAAACTAATTCCCGAAATTCCAAATTTGACCTCGGCCTCCCCCGATGTCTCCGCACCAATACTTTCATAAACGACATAGACATATTAACTAGAATCAAATTATTGCCTTTTAACATACAAGTCTTAATTATTTTCACAATTTCCAATTACGCGAAAACACGGGACATAACAGTTCTTTCACTAACATCCATTTGATTGGGTTTACGACTCCGTGAGTTAATGCCCAATTTCCTGATGTAATCCTTGTTAGCAACCATCGAAAACGGCTCTTTTGGCCAATAAGCTTCATTACCAAGTGGGTGGAATTGGCCGGAATATGCTCTAAGGTAACTGTGGACCTTGTATTCCCCCGCCACATAACTTGTTACCGTTTTTCTCATTCTCTCGAAGCACTTGACAGCATGAGAACACGGCATGTGATACGTTTGCCACTTACCGCAAGTGCATGTTCTTGTTGCCTCATAAACGGTATGCACGTTTCCACCTTTACCGTTGCGATAACCCGTCCTAACTTCATACACATGTTGAATTGGGTCATACTCGGTCATTTGGTGATGCTCACATTTTTTTCTATAATGCTCCATAATTTTGAAGGGCTTTGGCATCCATGTCCCGCCGTCGGCTAATATCGCTCTAGCCTGCCTTGTCCTAACAACAAATCGCTCCACAACCTGCTTGAAAGTCATTCTCACCATTGCGGTGACAGGTAGTCCTCGAGCAGATTTCAGCAAGCCATTGAAAGATTCTGAGCTGTTTGTTGTGAGCATGCCCCATCTTTTGCCTCCATCAGCATGAAACGTCCATTTTTCAACTTCGAGCTTCATCAACCAAACATATGCGGGTTCACTCACTGCCCTGATCAGATCCATTTTTGCAGCCCATTTTCGTTGTTGATGCTCCATCGCAGCCCCCCACATCAATTTGTTTAGAGTGCCATTGTGAAACGTTGATTGCAAATTTGCCTTCAAGTGCCTTAAACAATAGCGATGGTAAACATAGAGAGGCTGCCACCCCGGTAAATTAGCCATATTGTGCAATATGCCTTTATGACGATCAGACAATACACATATGCCAGTACGATCCTTAATAACATGAGTTTTCAAATGGGTCAAAAAGATCCCCCATCTGTCGTTGCTCTCGTTAGCGGCAATTGCGAAAGCAAGAGGAAATATTGACCCATTGGCATCCATTCCTATTGCAATTAGGAGCTTGATGTCGTAGGCACCATATACATGCGTACCATCTATGGATATCACTGGTCGGCAGTGAGAAAAACCATCAATGCATGGTTTGAATGTCCAAAATACAAAGTTGAAGATTTTACCCTCTATAAGCCGCCACTCTACAACAGTACCATTATTAAAATATTGTAGAGCTGCCATATACCTTGGCAGCGATTGAAAAGAAGTATGCCAATTTCCAAGGACCATCTCAAAAGCGCGTCTACGCCCGAGAAATCCCTTTCTGTTGCTTATAGTTTTACTATATACGGTTTGAACGTTTCGAATACAATCTTTGATGGGGATCCTGCACAAGTTTAAACAAACAACATTTAGTAATTGATCTTTTAATCGATATAAGACATATAGTGTACTAGGTAGGATAAGTAACCTTGGCGTTTCAGCAACGTCTTTAAGTAATACTTGAGCAAACATGTTTATATCTAAATTATAATGATCTGCTCGATTTTCTTCCATATCGCAAGTGTGTCTTTCGCGGAATTTTGTGATAGCCCACATACTATCAGGATTAACAATTCCCCGAAGCAACCACTCACAGCCTTGATACCGTCGTTTACAAACTAGTCTCCATATCTTTGTGTTTGACTGATCAACCTTAAACTCCCTCATGTCCTTAAAACAATAAATTTTGACAGCCCATTGTAACGCCTTTTTGGATGCGAACAACATTCCCTTTGCAAGGTAGCATCGATCTTTGTTGAGATCCTTTGGTTCAATCCAGGTTTTTTGGCGACTGTCATCATCTTCTCTTGTGAAGACAAATGCATCATCACGACCCTGCAGGTTGTCAAGATAAGGGATATTATTAGAATGCCACTGAATTGGGTTTTCAGCCATCGGTGGTGGTACGTGGTGGTGCATTGGTTCTTGTTGGTTTTGGCTTTGAGGAATATTGTTGGTCATACCAACTTGAACATCATCATCATCTTCATCATCGGTTACCTCTGCATTATTAGCTATTTCATCGTCATCACTTGATGATGACTCATAATAATTAGGAAAATCTTCATTATCAAGTGCATTCATCCTCCTACATGAAAAGTAACATATTTTAAATACCAACATCATATATATATATATATATATATATATATATATACATATACAGATAATTTAATATTAAGGTGATGAACTTACTGTCGTTCATAAGCACTGTCATGGTGTGGAGAATGATCAACTCCACCGAACTGAGAGGATCGACCAACATCCATATTTGGTACCACTGGCGAGTTTTGAGAATAGTTCCTATAAAGATTTGAAAACTGGTTATTGACCAATTCATACAACAAAAACGTGCTATAATATGAAAAATCTATATTTACCAATTTTCATTGTAAGCTTGATTAAATTGCTGGCTTAGATTTTCCAGCGGCACTTGACCACTCAAAATGTCTCCATAAGAACTAAAGTCCCCATAAGTGTTACCATGAATAGGCTGGACTTGAGGAACTTCTTCTCGATGTATCTTTTCAACATACATCTCAAGAACATTAATGAATACTAAATCACGATATTCTTCCGGCGATCCCAAATAATCACTCAAAGATTCATCATCGTTGATATTGTGCATGCCATAACGCACTACACCGTTTGATATTGTTTGTGGATATCTGCCAGTTATTGAGATTCCAAACTCAGTGGGTGTAGTTTTCATTCTTTTGTGCATGTAACTAACTAGTGTTTCATAATTTAAAGTTGTTGGAAATTTAACATGGGCTTTTGGTTTGATACTATAACGAATGGAGTAATTGTCCTCGACGATATCTCCATCCCAAAATAGTGAAACCTTAACAGTTGAAGCATTTTGAGACATTTTTTCTGTGAAGTTTGATTTTTTTTAATGACTTGTAAGACTTAGAAATTGATGAGTTTTTCACTCGTCAAGCCTTCAAATTAAATAGATCACTCAAAATTGTAATGCGTGGTGTGTTGTCAAATCAACACTTAGATTGCGCATTAAAATGGTGCGCAATACAAGTCGTGTTAAAACGGTCAAATAATGCAGCAACGTATTGTCAAATCAAGCCTTTATGTGTCATAGATTCCTGAAATTGACATTTCACATTAAAATGGTGCGCAATACAAGACGTGATAAAGCGGTCAAATAATGCAGCAACGTATTGTCAAATCAAGCCTTTATGTGTCATAGATTCCTGAAATTGACATTGCGCATTAAAATGGTGCGCAATACAAGACGTGATAAAGCACAGGATCACGCACAAAAACTGTGCGTGAAAGGTTAGTGACACTTTCACGCACAGTTTTTGTGCGTGAAAGGTTCTGTCTTTCATTTTCACTTTCACGCACAGTTTTTGTGCGTGAAAGGTTAACTTCTTCTTCCAACTTTAAACTTTTTACTTTCATGCACAAATTTGTTTTTTTTTAACCTATTAAAATCACGATTTTTTCCATACGTTGCACGAGTTATTATTAAGATAACTAATTATCATTAAAAAAATAGTAACATAAAATATACACTTTATTTACAACATTCACAATCTTAGGTCCCACAAGTGGGAGCCTTTAGAGTTCGGCTAGGCCTAAGGCTAACCCCACCACCACCACCATCATCTCCATCCCCCTTCCTCCTCTTAATCTGTACATGATCTATGACATGATCATCCTTGCTTCCATTCCTTCCCTTCTTTCGACCCGGACCCTGGTTCATAACATGCTTTCTATGGGAAATGACGGTGGGCGGTAGGGCCGGTTCATAACATGGCTCCTCGTCAATCTCATCAGGAGATGGGTCCACAGGCGCAGAGGAATAAACCTGAAATAACATATAAACAATTTAATTTTATTTTTTCTAAAATGAACCTGAAATAAATAAATAATTTTATTTTATTGTAAAAATCAAATCTGTGTGTCGACGTCCTCCTGAGATGCCTGGTGAGAGGGCTCCTAAGCTGGCTCCTCAACGGTCTCTTGAGTGGGGCCCGGTGCAGGAGATGGGTCCACAGGCACAGAGGAATGAACCTGAAATAACATATAAATAATTTAATTTAGATTTATTCTAAAATGAACCTGAAATAAATAAATAATTAATAAATAATTTTATTTTATTGTAAAAATCAAACCTGTGTGTCGACGGCCTCCTGAGATGCTTGGTGAGAAGGCTCCTGAGCTGGCTCCTCAACGGTCTCTTGAGTGGGGCCCGACGCAGGAGATGGGTCCATAGGCGCAGAGGACTCATCCTGAAATAACATATAAACAATTTAATTTAGATTTATTCTAAAATGAACCTGAAATAAATAAATAATTAATAAATAATTTTATTTTATTGTAAAAATCAAACCTGTGTGTCGACGGCCTCTTGAGTGGGGCCTGGTGCAGGAGATGGGTCCACAAGCGCAGAGGAATGAACCTGAAATAACATATAAACAATTTAGATTAGATTTAACCTGAAATAAACAAATAATTTTACTTTTTTGTAAAAGTCAAACCTGTGTGTCGATGGCCTCCCGAGATGCCTGGTGAGAGGGCTCCTGAGCGGCCCCTGGAGCAGGAGATGCAGATGGTGCCATATCAAACATGAACTCCTCGAACATGGAGTCGTCGAAGTCGAGCTGTAGGCCACCCTGTAGATCACGAACCGGCCGCTCACCCATCTGTTTTACGCATTTTAAATAAATCATTAACAAGTAATATTAGTTATGTAATCTTTTATCGAATATTATATTAAGGGTTTTCAATCCTAAGCTACGGGTTATGAATCCTAAACTAAGGGTTTTAAATCCTAAAATATAAAGATTAAAAATTAATAAGTCAAATAATTAACAATTAGTTAGCATACAATTAGTATAAATAATTAATAAATAAACAATTAACTAACTAATCAAATAATTAACAAGTTATTATCATATATTTAATAAATAAACAATTAAGTAACTAATCAAAAATTAATAAATTATTATTGTATATTTAACAAATAAACAATTAATTAACTAATGAAACAATTAAGAAATTATTAGCAAATAAACAAAAACTCAATAAATAATTAGCTAATCTAACAATTAAAATAGCTAGTATAACAATTAATAAATGCTTAAGTCACTAATCGAACAATTAATAAATACTAAATAAACAATTACTAAATAATTAACTAATTAACAATACATAAACAAATTAAAAAAAAGGGGCAGTCCCAACAGTGCGGACACTGCCCAAAAACGCACAAAAAAATAGCACAAAACGACAAATCCACCTCAACAATCCTTAGGGTAATAATATATTTAGCAATGTAATAAAAAATTCGTAGTGAAATACCTAGATTGAAGGTTTTTTTGAGTTTTCAAAATGACCTCTGCGCCGCTCTATTCCAAAATCTAACCTTAGAAACTTGTTCCTACACTTCAATATACCAAGAATATTGAGTTTTGGATTGAAAAACAACAAGAAAATAGCGTTTTTGAGGTGGGGGACCACGGAAAATCGCCGTTAATGGCGGTGGTGGGGGCTGACTGTCGGGTTCTGTGGTGGGGAAGGAGGGGACCGGTTTATGTTGGGCATCCTTCACGCACTAAATTCGTGCGTGAAAGGCAAAAACACAACTTGCTCTTTCACACACGAAATTAGTGCGTAAAAGGTGAGAACTGTATTTTTGCAACTTACTCCTTTCACGCATGAATTTCGTGCGTGAAAGCCTCAAAGTGCATTTTTGCAGTTTGGTCCTTTCACGCACGAATTTCGTGCGTGAAACCTATTAATGTGCTTTTTTTTTTTGGTATTAATTTGGTTCAATTTTTTTTTTGTGCTACTTAAGTCGCGGATTCGGGGTATTTTTGACCCTTTTGTGATGACCCGCCACATCATCATGCCACCTAGGCGCCACGTGGAACTGTTTTTGCCATGTAGAAAACTTATGTGGATGCTTACATGGAGAGGAGGCTAGCTTATGTGAGAAGGTTCTAGAGAAATATGAAGATTTCTCATGAAAGACCTTAGAACCTTATGGGATTGCATGGAAAGTCCTTAGAATAATCTAGTTGTGTAGAGATTTCTAGAATTGGGGCTTATTAATAAATATGTAGGGACTTGTATAATAATTATTATTTACATACTAGAACCTAGGTGAGTAGTATAAATAGGAAGGTCCTTCATTTGTAAATCATCAAGCAAAACAATTCAAGTTCTCTCTAATAAAAAGCCTCCTTCTAGCAAGTTTCTCTTGTCTTTCTCAATTACTATTCCCTTAGCGATCTTGAGTGTAGTAATCTAGGCTGACTTGGCATAGCAAGATCGTGAGCAAGTTGTGCAAGAACGTGAGCGAGTTGTCAAGTGCCGCACGTGCGCTTAGTTGAAGACTAAGGACGTGACACTTTCGCCAACAAATAAAGCATCTATTTAAGGGGTTGCTTTGGCCCATTTTTCTGAAAGTGGGAGCCAAATTTCCACTTGGCAAAGTATGAGAGGAATCCCACACAAATATTGTCTGTCACCTAATAATTGTGCCTCTTACGCCATAAATTTTTTCTGTTAGGGCGGCATATTTCGCTTATCAAATATCATTGGTACGGTGACTATCGGGTCATGCCCCATATTCATTACGGGCATCAGCAACTTGACCCGATTAGTTACTCACTTTCTAACAAGGTCAGAAAAAAAAGAGACTATCAATGCACCTTCACTGGAGGTTCGTGTAACAGTGATATTAGTATATACTAGAAATGAACACTAAATAAAGCCCTAGCTGATATGAAGTTGAAGTAAAACACTAGTTGTTGTTCAATGGAGAGTAGAGAAAGCAGTGAGAGTCCGGAAGTGCCGAAGAAGGGCAAATCAAAAACCCCTCGAAAACCCAAAGATAGCGTTCTCAAACAGAGTTTGTTCTCTCTCTCCTTCTCTCTATATATATGCGTGTGTGTGTGTGTATTTGTATTTATTATGGCATTGTGATGTTCAGCTAACTTGCACCTCAACTAGTCTATTGGTACAAGTACTAGAGTTTAGGTTAGCCTGCCCACTAAAGTCAGAGCAGATGGACGCTTAGTAGGCGTTTGGCGATAGATTTTAAATATTTGAAATTTATGGAGTTGGAGTTGTGTTTGGTTATACTTCTTGCAAAGAATGTTTGGAATAATGTTCATGTTTGAGTAGCTGTCTGGCCATGAATATTTTTTTACTTTTTTCCCGGTGTTGAAATACACCAAAAAGTTGTTTTCACTATTTTCATTCTAAATCACTTACAAAAATCTTAAAAACGACTCCAATTTGTATTCATAGCCAAACACAACTCCGATTTCCAAATTCCATTTTTCACTTTGAAAACAAAAAGTACTTTTTTCAAATTTCACAATTTTCATGGCCAAACGGGCCCTGAATGTTAATAAATACAAGGCTCCAAAAGTGAAAAGTGAGTTGGAAACATGTTATAAGATGTTTTCCAATTTTGAAATACAACTTCAAGTTGGATTTAGAATTTTCAAGGCCGAAAACTGATTTCCGAAAAAAGCGAAAAATTATTTCGGAGAAAGATGGATAACTTTTATGGCCAAACGGTTCTTAGTATCAGACGAAGTGTTTAGCTGGGATTGGATTATTCCAACATGAGATTTGTATCTTTTTATCTATATAATGCATAGGCCGAATTCATAGAGTTTACGGCTGAACAAAATTGTTAAGCACAATTCTTTTAGTCATATGTTGGGTCTAGGTGAAACTGCTGAACTTAACAGTTTGTAGGCCTTTTTTTGTTTAATTTTTGGTTTCGTGTTTTAAATTTGTGTAGAGTCGCCAGCTGAGTTCTTTGCAGATAACAAGAACATTGCTGGTTTTGACAATGTGAGTTTCTTATATGCTTAGTATGTCTCTATAATTTTAACTTTTTCTGATGTTATAATCTCAAATTGTTTTCTGCAATCTTGATTAGTTTGATGATTAAGGATGTCAATGAAATAATGTTGTCTTGTTGACATTTTAAGAGTGTATTATCTGTCACTGAAATTGTCATTAAAAGGTGCAGGGTTAGCTGCAACATGAGGTATGTGCTGCACTGAATCATGGTGCATGTCATGTATGCAAATGGAAACTTTGCCAAGTCTAAGTGCTCAAGAGTTTCGTTATTACTTGTAAAAACATTAAGTCAACCTTTGCTTACCGTGACTGTTAATCATATTAAGTGAATTCAGGTTTTACTTTCAGAAAAAGCTGCTTTCCTCAATGTGACAACTTAGATCAACTCTGAACTAAGAGAAATAATAGAGATGTTCCAGGAGAACTAGCTTGATAGAGAAACAAAATAAAAAAATGCAAAAACCCAAAAGGATTAGTAGAAAAGAAAAGTGAATGGAAACGAAGGGTAAATGCAAAAAAGAGAAACAAAGTTGCATGGTCTTCATAGAATTATAAATTGAAATTTTATTTTAAGAAAATATTGCTCTTTGTTATTTTTTATTATAAAGCAAAGTTAAGTTAATATTGCTCTTGGTTAACAGCCGTTACGTTGGAAAGAAGAATCTAGTACCTCAAAATTAAGTAAAAATTTAGGTACCTTTACTAAAGAAAAGGTTCAAAAACTAACCTCCATAGGCCCTGTGGTTAGCATACAATCAGACTGTTGATAACTCATCAATTAATTTTTATACCACCTTGTCAAGAGATGTTCCTATATTCATAATGACAGTCGAGTAGGTGGAGGTTTTTAAGGTTGCACATAGTTGCCATTAGCCAACCGAAAAAAATAAAAATAAAAAAAATGACCACATTGAAGATATGTTGAAGGCGTTAAATGAAATAGGCTCTTCCTTTTCTAATAGCTTAAGATTTTCATGAGGTGGGACTTACTTCAACAATAATACACCAAATGTGCTGTAAATCAAGTTATTCTTTCTTCAATTTTTCAGCCTGGGAAATGTCTTTACACTACTGTGAGAGAACTAGTTGAGAATGCACTTGATTCTTCTGAATCCATCTCTGAACTTCCAGTCGTACAGATAACCATGTAAGTAATTATTTTTGTCTATTTTACTAACTACTTCAATGAGCTAGCAGAGATTCATTATGGGGAACCTCCCTTCAAAGCTTTGATTTTTGTTTTGCACTTTTGCTCCTGTAGTGAAGAGATTGGCAGAAGTAAGTTTAATTCGATGATTGGTCTGGCTGACCATGAACGAAGAGATGAAGCCCTATATGATGATTTTGAGACAGCAAAGGCTCGTGAGGTGTGTAAGCAGTGATTTACTTTCACTTAGATGGCATTGTGATTTACATCTTATGCTGACTGTTTGACATTTAGCAGATTAAATATTTTTTTTTCTAACTATTGTGCTCTAGAAAAGACTTGCCAAGGAAGCTCGGCATCTAGAGATTCAAGCAAAGAATGCAGCTCTTGGGAAGAAAGTAAAAGACTCTGCAGCTACAAAGGCAGCTAAGGGTAGGGAGGCATCGTATTATAGGGTGACATGCAAGGTATGATCTCTTTCTATTTGTTCTTCTATATGCTGACTCTGTTCTCAGTATGCAAGACAACAGAAGTACATTGTTGAATTAAATCAATTGGGCAAGTTAGTGGGAGATTATTCTTGCCTGAAAGACTTTACTCACTCTGCTTTGCTTCTAATTTAGGATAATGGAAGAGGAATGCCACATGATGATATCCCGAATATGTTTGGACGAGGTTTGATGTGATTTCCACTTCCAGTTATTTTACCAGTGGAAACTTTTGCATGTTCCTGCTTCTTGTTTTGTTCCAACTTCTTTTGTTTTCTCTTGACCTTCTATTGGGAGAAGCAAAGGTGTTTTAGACTGGCTTCTCTACTTTAGTTATTAAGATACATTTTCCTAATATTGTCATAGATCCAAGTGGAAAGCTTTGACTTTTGTAACTCTGTATTACTGCACATGATCCTTTTTCTAAGAAAGTGTGCTACTGCAGTTCTGTCTGGAACAAAGTATGGATTGAAACAGACACGTGGGAAATTTGGTCTTGGTGCAAAGATGGTATGTTTAGCAAGTGGTCTTGACCTGATCATCTGACATTCTTTCACAATCGCCTTCTATATTCTTGTAATTTAGTAAAGCATTTACAAAACATTATGTTATTGTTGATCTTCAATTTCTTCTGATTCTACATTTTAGTGCCTTAGATGTTAGTGGTATACGCCTTGTTTCTGTTCTCTGTTTTAGGAGGTAAATGTGAGGGTGGGTGGATTATTTCTCTGAGATAAGAGAATATTTTCTTACTATAGAGTGCTCCTCCCAGTGAATTTAGCCTGCAATTCTTCTTTCCATTTTAGTTGTGCTCATCCATGTAACATAATTTAAGGTTTCATCTTTTTTTTCTTTCTCATTTTTACAGGCATTGATTTGGTCCAAGATGAGTACAGGACTTCCCATTGAAATTACATCTTCCATGAAGAGCCAAAATTATACCACATTCTGTAGGCTGGATATTGATATTCACAAGTATGAGATGACTTAGAAATAGAAAGCTAAAATGCCTGGTAACACAGGATTATGTTGTTTTTGTTTTCCAAGGTATATCACTTCATTACGCCTTACTTTTCAGGAATATTCCTCACATTCATGTACATGAAAAACGGGAAAACAAAGAACGGTGGCATGGTGCTGAAATCCAGATTGTTATTGAAGGGAACTGGACAACATACCGAGTATGTAGTTCTCGAATAGTTGTGACAGATGTTCTCTCAAGTTTCACCTCATTCATGTGTTGAAAGCAACTTAATCAAATAATTCACCTTTTATATATCTGAAAACTGATCTTTTCTTTCTGTGTTTACAGTCCAAAATATTGCATTATATGCGACAAATGGCTGTCATCACACCCTATGCCCAATTTCTTTTCCAATTCTTATCAGAATCTCCTGAGTACTCTCTCTCTCTCTCCCCTTCCCCCTCTCCCTTCTTTTTTCCCCTTTGTTTGATTTAATTTGTTTGTGCAAGATACAAGCACATCCACTATTTTGAGTTCGTAAAATATGTGAAAAATATGTGATTTGCTGCATTTCTTCTGATTCACTATAGTTTGAATCAATTGTAGGAAAAATGTGATAATAAGGTTCGCCAGAAGAACAGACATAATGCCTCCAGTTCCTCTTGAGACCAAGTACCATCCATCCGCTGTGGATATACTTCTTATCAGACGGCTTATAACGGAAACATCAAAACAGACTCTTTTGCAGTTCCTTCAGCATGAATTTGTAAACATTGGGAAGTCTCATGCAGATCGTTTAATTGGTGAGAACTCGAAACTGATTGCATTCATCTATGTGAGATCCCTTCATAAAATAAAATTAGTTGGCATTTAAGGGTGTCTGGCTAAGATTACATACGTGCTTTATGGATTATTGACCATGGAAAACAGTTTATCGATTCTCTGCATTCTATTCAGTAACTATTAGATAACAGTTTGTTGTAGTGGTTACCACTCACCAACTTAATGGAGTTGGAAAAGATATAAATTTGTCCTTACTGTCACACCCCAATTTAGGGGTGCATGTGCGACTGACATCCAACGGCTTAAACTAATATCAAGCAAACCACGATGACTTTCTGCACATTCATGTACAATGCAATACAATATTCCATAAATCATTTGATAATTATTCAATTAAATAGACGAAGTTTTTGAAGTATCAAAACAGTGTGGGGAATCAAGTAGATAATACACATATCACTAGCATGTCTTATTGACGTAGCTAGACCTTCCAAAATACATGTCATAGCAGTGCTATCAAAAGAGAAAAGCGCACAAAAGCTCTAAGGTCCTTTCACCTCTGAGCCTTTAAGCGCAAATAAAGCTAAAAAGGGCGCAAATGGAGAAAAATTATCAATTGTTGCAAGAAAAAGTATGTCTTAGAGCCTTGATGACGACATTGAAGCGCCCATAAAGTGATGCGAAACACTCAACATGTTTTGTGCCTCGCTTCAGGGGTTAAGCGCCCCTTTGACAACACTGCATAGAACCAGTGTTATCAAAAGTGAAAAGCGCAAAAAAGCTCTGAGGTCCGTTGGAGCTTTAAGCGCAAAGCGCAAATGAATCATGGGCTTTAATGAAAAAAGGCGCAAATGGAGAAAAATACAAATATATATGTTTAGTACCACAACATACCAATGTAATCCCACAAGTGGGGTCTGGACAAATATATGTGTTTAGTCCAAGACTAATAATTATAAGCATGAATAACAAATATATGAGCAAAGAAATTGTTTTTTTTTTTAAAGATAAAGTTAAATATCAATTGTTTAGTGTCACTTCTTTAGGAAAAGGTCATTCTCAAGGAAAAAAATTTCTTGGAGCCTTGATAACGACACTAAAGCCTACATTAAACGAGGCAAAGCGCTCAACATGTTTTGGGTCTCGCTTCAGGGCTTAAGCCCGCTTAAGCGCACCTTTGACAACATTAGATAGAACCTCTGGAGTCGTACATAAGAATGATGGCGTGATACCTATGTATAATTTAGTGGTGCTAGAGCACCCGTTAAACCCGACGTAAACTAGGTATAGTTATATAAAAAATATATGAAATTTGGGTATAAACATTAAAAAGGCACCCTTGGAAACCAACAAGACAGCTGGGTGCTTTGGTTTCAGGTGGAACTTTAAAGGTTTGGACGTCCTGTGTTCGAACCTCTACTTAGCATTTCAATTTTAGTAACGATAATATTAATTCCAATTATCTTTTAGTGTTGAATTGGCACCCACGGCCTTTAAATCGTAGGTCCGCCACTGCCTGGCTCGTCCAAAAATAATCTATGACCTTGCGCCCTGTTAAGAGGAGTAGGGCTCTCCAACAAAAGCAATGGAAGGGATGGCAACAACCCGACACATCTCGGCTTCTCGCCACCATCGTGTTCAATAGTCAAACCAAAAATGTCCTCTCAAGTTGAGTACAATTCCATAAATTGTACCCCATAAGTATTATAATCATTTTTCTCGAAATGCTAAATGATTTTTTGAAAAATGCTCTCAGGCACACAGTTCGAGGTAAGCCCTAATCCCACGTTCTCCATCTTTCTCTCTCCTCTATCCCCAGCTCCGACCGATGCAGCCCCTTTTCCGACATGACCCAACTTTTTTTCCGACCTTCTCTCTCAAATTTCCTCCAAACCCTACCCAACATATCTCTTTCTCTGTCTTCCACAAAGAACACCTTTCCTGAACGTAAGACAACAAAATACTTACACTCCGAAACAACCCAGAAAATTCCGACCTCAACCCAAAAAAATTCGACCACTTTCGATCTTCTCCGGCGACTCTTGTTTCCCAGAGAGAATCCGGCGACTTCCTCCTAAAGGCTTGAGATCTTCTTTTCTTTTTTGGTAAACTTCTTTCATCTGAGCAGTCTCTTTCCTTCCTTTTTTTTCCTTTCTTCTTCTTTCTCTGATTTACAAGGAAAACAGAATTTATTTCAGACTAGGGGGGAAGTCATATGACCTTACTGAGACCAAATCTTCTTTTGAAATTTGGTATGCATGGGTAGAGAGTGCTAGACTCTACATGAGAAGGACTGAGTAGAGGGGCGCTTATGTGGCTGTGCAGAAGGCTTAAAGAAGCATCTGATATTAAAGGGAAAACCTTTAAATCCTGGAATTGCAGAGATCTGTCTACCTATATTTATTGCTCCTTAAAGTACAATAAATATGGTAGATTTGTGTCGGTTGTTACAGTTAATGGTGATGCAAGATCTGTGATCACCCTTCTAGAAAATGCGTTTAATGAAGGGTGGGAGGTTTGGGGGGGGGGGGGGGGTCACTTCAAAAATCGACATCTTCATTAATAAAAAATTTGAGGTACAGGATAAGAACACAAGTGAAGGGAAAGCTATTGCTATGGGACTAAGGGGAGAGGAGAGTTATAGGGATGCAATACAGAAGAGTAGGTGGTCTCCAATTGAACACCACACATCGGCAATCCAGAATCCAGTGGTGAACAAAGTGACAAAGATCCTCTGAGCAGAAGTCTGGTCGGCAGATTCCCAAACTGTGACGAAACCCACCCGAAACGACGTCAGACGTTGGGCCCAACAAACATGGAGAGGGATTCATAATCTTCAGGTCTTTGATGCGAACGAGATCTAATTTTTGTTTGAGTTCCAGTCAAGAAAGGATGCAGAACGCATATTAATGGGTGATTGGAAGAGGAAGAATCATCACTTGCAGCTGGATTGGTGATCACCAACGAGTGGAGCTATTCCAGAGCATGTGCAATTTGATTGGTTCTGGGTTCGCATTCTAGGGCTCCCACTACAGCTTTGATCCGACAATGTGATGAAAGAAATAGGTGAGAAATGTGGCGGGTGGATCGGGACAGAGGAGGAAACTTAACTGAAAAACCATCTAAGGTGGGCTCGTTTGCGGGTAAAGGGGCTGATGGAAAAAATACCATCGCATGTTGAAGTCAATGACGGTGACTTTGTTTTCTTATTGCCGGTCTGGTGTGAAGCTCCGGCGAGATTCAAAAAGTTCGAGGAAGGTGAGCACCTAAATCGAGGTGTCAGTACGTTGACAGAAAGGGAACAGGCTACTCCTCGAGACATGGAGCTGGCGATAGAGACTGCTGAGTGTTCTGGACAAAGAAGCAAAGAGTTAAACCCTCTGAATATTGCTCCTTTTGGTGTTACAAACCCAATGGACAAAGGTGATCACATGCTCATTAACGACGGTCACGTGGCCACTCTTATTCGAAATTTGGTCCCAGATTGATTTGATTGAAAAAGGGTTGGGCTTTTTTAACTGCAAGATATGCAATGGGCCTGGTGCAGCCCATTTTCCAACCAAACAAAAAGAAAGGGATCCCACTGCCGAACCTTTTATTGATCAAATTTTTGAAGGCAAGAACAACATGCAAGCCGCTCCAAGCCAGTCTCTTCCTTGGGAGGAGCTGGAAGCACTTATGAGGGCGACCAAGTCTCTTCAAGTAGTGGAACAAATAGGTATTGGGGGGAGCGAGGGTTTTGATTCCAATGATTCGGGTTTGCAAGTGGCCTGTCTAGCGGATACAATATCTGGCGACAATTATGAAGGCAATATCAGAGGAGGAGTTCACCATGACGAGAACTCTAATGGGCAGATGTCATTTGATGACAATCCTCTTCCTCTCCAAATTAATGATTCCTTAACGGAGCAAGCAATTGAAGATAGAGCCTCACTATGGGTCCAGTGTAATGTACTCAGTCTCAATCAAGTGTTTGGCGCGACTTTTGAGGGCTGTGACAAAGTGGCTTTTGTGTTTTTCCTAAAAAATAACCAAAAAAGGAGACTGTTTAGGCAGAAGAAAATGAAGAGATCAAAGAAGACAACAACAATAACAAAAACACAATTCCAAAGGAGCTTAGAAACCTGGAGTTTCATGTGAAGTTCAAAGATGGGGAACCAAGAAACAAGGGGAGGATAACACCTCGCATTATGCAATGAAGGTTAAAATTCTCTCTTGGAATGTGAAGGGGGTGAATAGGGAGAGCAAAAGGAGTCAAATTAGGAGTTTAATTCAACAGTGGGGGGCTGATGTTTATGTCTTAGTAGAGATCAAACTGGTGGGGGCTGAGGCACAAGTGATCAAGCAATTATGGCATAATAGATGGCTAGGGGAGATACATTTAGATGCTGTAGGAAGAATTGGTGGGATAGTGGTGATGTGGGACAAAAGATTTTGGAAAGGAGAGTTGGTGGAGGCTGGTAAACAAGTGATTACATGTGAATTTGAGGGTATTAACCAGGATCTCACCTGGTTTTTAAGTGCAGTCTATGCATCTTGTGATATTATTATCAGAAGAGAGCTTTGGTTGGAGTTGACTTTTATAAGGAGTTTATTTGATGTGCCATGTGTGGTTTGTGGTGATTTCAATGTCACAAGATATCCCAATGAGAGGTCAGAATGTCAAAGAATTACAGGAGCCATGACTAAATTCACTGACTGGATAAATGAGATGGTGCTCTTTGATCCTCCTTTATTTGGAGGATCCTTCACTTGGAGAAGGGGTGATAATCATATGACAGCTTCCAGGATAGATAAATTCTTGTATTCTCATCAGTGGGAGGAACTCTTTACACAGATCAAGCAAGATCTTCTGCCTAGACTATACTCATATCATAATCCTATAATGCTATCTTGTGGAGATTTAAGTCTGAAGAAATGTTGCTTCAAATTTGAACAATGGTGGATGGGAGTGGAAGGATTCAGAGACAAGGTCAAGGAATGGTGGATTTCTATTAGTGTAACTGGAACAAGTTCATTTATTCTGGCCACAAAATTGAAGATGTTGAAGGATAAACTGAAGGTATGGGGTTTGGAGAACAGGAACAATTGGAAACAGAAAAAGGAGGATGTCTTGCACCAGCTATCGACTCTAGAAGAGGTCCAGGAGCAGAGAATCCTAACTGAAGATGAACTTCTCCAAAAAATCCACTTATCCATGGAATTTGAGGAAATATCCAGAAATGAGGAAATAGCTTGGAATTTGAGGAAATATCCAGAAATGAGGAAATAGCTTGGAGATAGAGATCCAGAGTGCAATGGCTCAAGCAGGGGGTCAAGAACACCAAATACTTCCATAGAATTGCCACAGCACATAAGAGGCTCAATTCTATTGATACTCCAGTAGTGGATGGGACTTCTATATCAGATCCAGAAGACATAAAAAGGGCAATCATCTGTTTCTACCTGAATTTATACAAAGAAACTGAACATTGGAGGCCTGAGTTTAATCTCCACGGGGCTGAAGGCATTAATATGGAGGAAAACGAGTGATTACAAAGGCAATTTGATGAAACTGAAGTGTTGGATTGCATCAAACTTTGTGCTAGTGATAAGGCTCCAGGCCCAGATGGCTTCCGAATGAGTTTTTATCAAATTTTTTGGGATCTGCTAAAAGATGATATTATGTATGCTATCAGACACTATCATGCTCATCAGGTCTTTGAAAAAAGCCTCAATTCTACTTATGTGGCTGGCACTTATTCCAAAGAAAACAGGGGCTGAACTAAGAGACTTTAGACCTATGAGTCTCATAGGTGGAGTCTATAAAGTTATTGCAAAACTTCTAGCAGAGAGGTTGAAGAGGGTGGTAAGCAAGCTAGTCAATAAGCATCAAATGGCATTCATAAAAGGAAGACAAATTATGGATGCAGCACTCATAGCTAGTGAATGTGTGGACTCTAGACTCAGAGGTGAACATTCAGGGATCATGTGTAAGCTAGATATAGAGAAAGCTTGTGACCATATCAATTGGGATTTCCTTCTCAATATTCTCAAACAAATGGGTTTTGGTAAGAGGTGGTTGAAGTGGATTGGTTTTTGCATTAAAACTGTCAGGTTCGCAATTTTGGTTAATGGAGAACTGCTGGTTTTTTCCCCTCAGAAAGAGAGATCCTCTTTCTCCTTTTCTCTTCATATTAGCTAATGAAGGCTTCAACAGTATGACGAGGGTGGCTATTCAAAATAGTTGGTTAAAAGGTTTCAGGATAGGCAACCAAGCAAGTGAGGAGATGCAGATTTATCACTTGCTTTATGCAGATGACACTGGGCAGAACATCTTAGCTTTATCAGATTGGTTTTGGTGGTTTTCGAGGGTGTTTCTGGTTTAGCTGTTTGTTGGAGGAAGAGCAGTATTTTCCCTGTTAAAGAAGTCCCACAAATACAAAGTCTGGCCAACATTCTGGGATGTAAAATTGGGAATTTTCCAACAACTTATCTGGGCCATGCCTCTTGACAATAAACAGAAGGAGCTGGAAATTTGGGATGGGATTGTAGAAAAAACTGAGAAGAAACTTGCTAACTGGAAAGCACAATATCTATCTCTTGGAGGAAGGGTCAGTCTTATTAACTCAGTTTTGGATTCATTGCCAACTTATGTCATGTCTTTATTTCGCATTCCTTCTAAGGTGAAAGAAAGACTGGATAAATTGAGGAGAGATTTTCTATGGTCGGGCAACAAGGAGAACAGAGGTATGCATTTGGTGAAATGGGAAACTGCCCAACTAAGCAGACATTCTGGTGGACTTGGCATTAGAAATTTGGGGTTACAGAATGAATGCTTGTTGACAGAGTGGCTTTGGATGTTTGTTTATGAGGATCATGCACTTTGGAAGGAAGTAATTATCAACAAATATGGGGAGTGCATTCATTGTTGTTCTAACATAGTGTCTAGCACCTATGGAGTCTCAGTATGGAGGACAACTAGAAATCTATGGACTAAGCTGGCTGGAAGTGTTCTCTATAGGGTGGGGAATGGTACCAAGATCCTTTTTTGGAAAGAGAACTGGATTGTACATGAGCCTCAGATGAGCTTATTTCCAGATTTGTTTTCTTTTTTGCAGCAATTCAGAAGCATCAGTGGCTGACACTTGGTCCCCTCAAGGTTGGAATCTTACATTCAAATGAAACTTGAATGACTGGGAAGTGGGTAGAGTTGCTGAGTTACTACAACGGCTAAGTGGATTTAAAGGCATTTCTACAGAACCAGACACAATAAGATGGAAGTATGATAACAATGGAAAGTTCTCTGTGGGCAGGCTATATAGAAAGGTAAGTGGTGGAACAACTAGGGGGTATATCAGGTCCATGGAAACAGATTTGGAAGTATAAAGTCCTAACTAAAGTAAAGTGTTTCACTTGCTTGGTGGCTAGAAGAGCAGGCCGTACTCATGAAAAATTAAAAAGAAGAGGATTTGAGATTGCTTCTAGATGTTTCCTTTGCAAGGTGACTGAGGAAACCAACAGCCACCTGTTTCTCCATTGAAAAGTTACAACACAACTATGGTCACTATTCCTTAGCATGTCTCAAACTAAGTGGATAATGCCAGAACACACTGCAGACCTACTCAATTGCTGGATAAGGAGAGGAAGAAGCAAAAGCCAAAAGAAATGGTGGAAGATAATACCACCTTGCATATGGTGGTCAATTTGTAGAGAAAGAAACAACAGATGTTTTGAGAATACTTCTAGTTCAACCCAGAAAATCAAAGAGAATTGTGTCAATATTTTTTTTCTTTTGGTGTAAAGAGCAAGGTTTGGCAGAAGCTGAACAGTTAGTAGATTTTTTAGGTTCTCTTTAGTTATTTTAGTTTTCTCTTGTTGTTTTGGGCCGATATTTTTGGAGGTCTCCAGCATATAAGGATATGCTGAGAAATACAACATTACCATTCTAAAAAAGAAGTATTATTAACTCCTTCCGATAAGGTTAGGGCCATACTTGGGGATACATAAAACCTGCACAAATAGCAGAGGCATAGTTTGGATAATGCCTAGGAAGATAACTGAAGTCCTTTTTGGTTGGGAGGAGGCCCGAGCAGGAGTTTTAGACAAGAATAGATGGAGGATTGTCCCAACTTGTATATGGTAGACAATCTGGAAAGAGAGAAATTCCAGATGTTTTGAAGACACTAGCAATTCAATACAGAAGATCACATTGAATTGCATTATACCTTTTTGTTAATGGTGTAAACAAATCTATATATAGAAGACACTGAGTCAATCATAGATATCCTAGGATTCTGCTAGGTTTTGATCAGCTGTTCTTCCTTTTTGCCTGTAAATATGTTTTCTGCACAACCTATGTGCTGTTCTGGTTAATAGATGCAGATGTTACCTTATAAAAAAAAGCACAAATAGCAATATAGTGTAATATTTCAACGATGCATTTATAAAAAGCAATAAACATTTCAAATCATTTCATGAACATTTATAAGGGTTTTAAAGCCTATGACAATTACAACATAAACATACCCAGTGTAATCCCACAAGTGGGGTCTGAGGAGGGTGATGTGTACTCAAACCTTACCCCTACCTTGTGAAGGTAGAGAGGTTTTCGCCGATAGACCAAGTAAGGCAAAATGTTTGCATTTGACAATTAAAATAATAATAGTACTTTATGCGGGAGTTCCAAACTTTTTTCTTTTTGAAAAAAACTTTTTGTTTTTGAAGATGGTAAATAGTATTAGATATAAAGGATGCTTACACAAGCTGTGTAGTCACCCAAACCAAAAAAGGATTACAATAGGAACATCTAAAAAGCTTTCTATATGTAATCTAGGACATCGAAAATAGATTCTATATTTTCTAGACACAGTGTTTTAAGAGGCAGTAGTTGAGCAGGACTAAGACAGAGTACTTAGAGTGCAAGTTCAGTGATGTGAGTCAGGTAGGGGACAGGGACGTGCAGCTAGATACTCAGGTCATCCCAAAGAAAGAAAGTTTCAAGTACTTGGGGTCGATCATCCAAGGGAATGGCGAGATTGACTATGATGTCACACATCGTATTGGAGCGGGATGGATGAAATTGAATCTCGCATCGGGGGTGTTGTGCGATAAAAAGATGCCGCCTATACTAAAGGGAAAGTTCTACAAAGCGGTGGTTAGACCGACTATGTTGTATGAGACGGAATGCTGGCCAGTTAAGAAAGCTCATGTCCAGAAGATGAAGGTAGCAGAGATGCGGATGCTGAGATGGATGTGCGGGCATACCAGGAGAGATAGGATTCGGAAGGAAGTAATTCGGGACAAGGTGGGTGTGGCCCCTGTGGTGGATAAGATGCAGGAAGGGAGGTTGAGATGGTTCAGCCATGTGCAGCGGAGATGCGTTGATGCGCCAGTGAGGAGGTGTGAGAGGCTGGCAGTGGTGGGCCTGAAGAGAGGGAGGGGTAGGCCAAAGAAGGCTTGGGGAGAGGTGATTCGGCAGGATATGGCGCAACGTCAGCTTACCGAGGACATGACCGGGGGTAGAAGGTGGTGGAGGTCGAGTATCAGGGTAGAGGGCTAGTGGAGGGGCCGCGAGGATTTCTTTCCCGTATTAGGAGTATATTATCCTGCTTTTATGTGTTGGGTCTTGTCTATCCATGCTGTTTTATCATGACTTCTTTGCTCTTGTTATTTCTCATTTTTGCATTGCTTTGATTTGCTTGTCTGTATTTGACTCTTTTCACTTGTTTTCCCTTGTTTTCTTTTGAGCCGAGGGTCTTTCAGAAACAGCCTCCCTACCTTCCAAGGTGGGGGTAAGGTCTAACGTACACTTTACCCTCCCTAGACCTCACATTGTGGAATTCAATTGGGTATGTTGTTGTGTTGCTTGTTGTAGTGTTTCAAGAGGCAGGAGCGTGAGGTGAGGCGAGACGTTTTATGCAGTACGGGGCGAGGTGTAAGTCTCGAGACACAAGGCATAAGTCCCATGGATCTACGGGGGGCGTATGTCTTATTACTAAAAATAAGTAAAAGTAAAATTTTCATTAAAATGCTGTAAATAAATTCAAATAAATCACCAATAATATAAAAAATTATTACAATTATTATTTGAGAAAGGTAACAACACAAAAAATGATAGTAGCCTAGATAATCTTTAAAATGAAATCTTCATCCACTTCATCATCAATCTCTACATTTATTAGTCCTTCCCACCCTCAACTAATAGCTAAGATAATTTTAAAATAATAAAAAATCAAATTTAACGCCCAGGGGCGTACGCTTTTACGCCGGGGGCTTATGCTTTTGTGCCCGGGACTTACGCCCCAAATTTTAGGGCACACTCCCTATGGATCTATGCCTTTCATTTGCGCCCCGGAGCATTTTTGGATACGCTCGCCCCGAAAACGCCTTTGAAAACACTCTTCTAGACATTCTTGTTTACACCAAAAATAGTAAAGGACTAAACAATTCATCTTTTTCTTCTGTAGAGAGCTTCCTTCGTCTTCAAAACATCTTTGATTTCTTCCCTTCCATAATATCCACCAAATACATGCTGGGACGACCACTCATCTCTCTTTCTGACCAGATAATCTTCCTTCCCTATTTCAATTAACTAGAACATCAGTGAAGCCTAGTGGTATCACCTATTTAATGCCTTTCAGGTTGATGAAGATTTTACAGAGTTGGTCTACCCATTAACAGTGTAAAATGAGTTGATTGATTGTCTCTGCTTGCACTCCACATAAGTGGTATCTGGAACATCACTGGAATCCCCTTCTGGCTAAGTTGTCCTGGGTAAGGTGACTGCTTATTTTTGGCAGCAACCAAACAAAACATGCCTCTTTGTAGGGGATCTTCACTTCCCATATCAGCTTCCATGGCCAGCATTCCGCCAAATCGTTTGATCTGTTGAGCTCTCTACAGGCTGACTTAACTGTGAATATTCCATGTCTATCCTTTTGCCACACCATGCAGTCTTCATTAGTAGATAGTCCTTTGAATTGTTCTAGGATATTAAAAATTCTGTGATTCTGCCAATTTCTCAGTCATTAAGGAGTCTTCTAAATCTGAAATTCCATCCATGTTCTGACCACAGTTTTTCCACCGTTGCTTGTTGATGCTGGCGAAGGTTGTAAATATCAGGGAAGTCTGCTTCGTAGGACTAGGTCCTAACCAACAGTCTTCCCAAAAGGAAATTTTCTGTCCATTTTCAACTTTGAAATTGGATGTGCTATGAGTTATTGGCCAAAAATTTCCGATAAAAATTTCCAGACACCATAAGGCCCTGTCCACAGGTTTAGTAGTCCACTTGTTACCCTCCCCATATTTATCTCTGATTACTTCCTTCCGTAGGTTAAAAATCTTTTTAGATATCTATATACTCCTTCCTTCAAGCTTGACTGGACCTATATTTAAAATTTTAAGTTGATTTGTACAAAATATTTGAAGTTGTGGGAAATACCATAAAATGGTTGCAAAGATAGATTGAAAAGAAAGTAACCCATCAAAGTTAAATTGAATGGTTAAATGAAGCTGAATTCAAGAAATCCGAACATCATATAGTATTATTATATGTATCAAGTATTCTGGTATATTTGAAATTGTCTTGCACACATTCTGATGAATGTAGGTGTTATATTGCTTCTAGTATCTTTGGTAGACAACATTATAGTGTGTAGCCTTCCTCTTTGAGGCAAGAGATGTAGCCTATTTATCCTGGTGTTGTTAAGTTAAAATTTCGAATTTAATTCATACAGTGCACTAAGCCTTCTTAAACACAATGAGCAAAAAATTCTTGTTTTTCTTGCTTTATCGGTTATCATTCATTAAGTTCAACCAAAAAAGTTATAAATCCTCTTTCATATCTAAAGATTGATAACCCAAATGTAATACTCTTCCATTTTAATATTGGACATTCTTTCTGTTTTGTACGTCCTAAAATGTTTGACACGATTTTTTTTAATAAGGGTAAGCCCGGGGCTAAGTGTGAATATCCTATCTGATAGCTTACTTCTGATCTCTCTGCTCTTTGGGTATCACTATTTATTATGTCAAGAGTTGGATTCTGACATTACTTATACTTCTAGAACTTTCAAGAATTCAATTTGTTTTAGTATTCCAATTTTAAATTTGATATGATGTCATCTTTATTGCACTAACTTTCCAATCATTACTTATTTTACCTTATATAAAAAATAAAAAAAAGAAGCTTTCAGATCATTATTGTTTTTGCTATCACTAATATGGTGCAAAGTCAATTTTTTTTTTAAATTTCATGTCCATTTAAACATCATCGTATAAAATAAAACTGAGGGAGGACCAAATTTTTCCATAGTTCTCATTGTGGAAGACTTATTTTGAATTATTTGAGCAGCAAGTTGTAGTTGAATAATGTTAAAATATGTGACCACGTCATCTAAAAGGTTAAGTTGATAGAGAAAGCATATTTGATATTATGCCTTCAACACACCCCTTCACGGGCAGACATCATTATTTTCATGGGCAAGCACATGGAGTTATTTTTGATAATTGGTGGCGGCGAGACTCAAATAGAAGACTTTAGCCCACTCTGTTATCATCTTGAAATGTGTGATACCTCATCTATTAGCTTACGCTAATAAAGAGAACACTTTTATTGACTTAGTATTGTGTCTTCAACAAATAGTGAAGTAGAGAGGAACTTAAATGAATGGTTGGTAGCAGATAAGAATGTAGACCACATAACAAAGTAAGAAAAAACCTTGACGAGGTCAAATGTAGTCTTATTTTGAGCATTAAGTTCCTTGGAAGCCACTATACTTGTGTCGGACACAACTGAAATTTGAAACATAAGTTGGGATTTCACAAGGGAATGTTAGTTGCATGAATATTACGTTTTGGTTGATTCTGGCTCTGGAAATTCTTCTGACAAATGTGGTCAGGCATGTGAAATATGTGATACGTTGAGAACTATGCTCCTACTGTTAGGTTGATTGGCATTTTAACATTTCAAGTCTGATTCTGGAAATGTAATAAGAATTCATGTGATATACTGAACACAGTTTTGCTAGAGTTGCATTCCGGATGGGTTTTTGTGGTTTGTTCTCTGTTGAAAAGCTTATACTTATTGTCATCACATCTATCATCAATACACCAATTTTTCGTAATGGATATTGGAATTTCCCGTGTCAGCCACATCATAATGAGCATTTGTATCCTTTGTACTTATGTATATATATCTGTAGCTTACTACATATTCGCTTACATAACTAAAAGGTTGCCTTCAGTCTGTGTACATTATAACTAACGTGGAATATTTTCACATTCTAGGGGAGATGGGTCCAGATTTTAGCCCAAAAATGTCAGTTAAATCTCTAACACCACAGCAAATAGTTCGCATCCATCAGTTGTTTCGTCAAGCCAAATTTGATGATCCCAGTGGTGACGTAAGTTCCTCTTTGTGAAGTTCTTGCCTCTTTTCCAATTTCCTTTGGCAACACCAAGCTATAAATGTTTTGGTGATTCCCAGTTTCTCGAGCATATGATTTCTAAGCCACATTGCAGATTTTAAGTCCTGCTGGAGAATACAATCTACGTCTTGGCATTATAAAGGAGTTGCACCCAGATATGGTTGCGACCTATTCTGGAAGGTTGTATCGTATATGAAGTTCTTCATCTACTTTGTTTTATGAATCCTTTGATTGGATAATACAAATGATAGAAGTGTTAAAAGCTACTATGTCTTCTGTCCAGTGCTCAAGTATTCGAAGGTCATCCATTCATCGTGGAAGCTGGAGTTAGTGTTGGTGGGAAGGATGTTAAACAAGTAAGAAATCTCCCTTATGGTAAAGTATATACAACATAGACAATGTAGTACGTTTAGTGCTGAAACTGATTGCGTCTATGTAATACATTGTATCTCCAATGTTAGAAGCAAAGGACCCAATAGAATGCATCTGTATCCGCACTTGATAAATAGTTACAGATGATTTAATTTAGGGCTGCTTATCTGTCCGCTTGAGCCGGTATTTGTATATGTCAGTTTGGGCGAATTGGTTATCGGTTTGTAGATACACTCTCCAATATAACATATCTGTTGGTTCAGTTTTGTGAGCAGTTCGGGTCGGGTCATGAATCTCTGCTGCAAAATATTCTCCATTGTCTTTGCCTTACTCCTCTGTAGCACTTCTTCTGCAGGGTATCTTCCACTTTCTGGACGATGTACTCTGTGTTTTACTCCATTTTCTTGACAGGAGGTATTGCAATAGTCAAAGTAGGTTTACTTTCATTGAACCTTTTCGCTTTGGAGAAATTGAGCTTGTAAAAGGTGCAATATGGGGGTTTGCTTTGAATTCTTGAAGTAGCTAGAGAAGTCATGCTTCAAACTTTTGAGCTGTGTTTCTGTAAATGAAGTGGGATCAAAAGAGAAAGTCAGTTTTGATATTAGAAGCAAAAGATTCCAAAGTACTGGCCGCAAATTGCCAGTTGTGGTGTCGCCGACAAGCCAAAGAGAGACAGCAAAGGGAGAGACGAGATAATTGAGAGATGCGCGCTGAAGTGAAATGGTGAATGGCTCAACCTGCTTCCCAAGTCCTTATCTTTATATCGGTGTGGTTCGGTTTAAAAATAGGCATACTTGACCACTGAATCTATTATCGATAAGTATATAAAATTGCTCATTATCCTGAAATGTAATTCCGAATACTGAGACTATTCAATCGGTACAACAGAGAACAGCCCTAAATTGATTTTATTGAAAAAACCTGATCAAATGATTGGGGAAGCACTTAATGATGGTCAAACTCTTTTTCTTCAGTTTTGAGCTTGACGTTACGATATGGTGAGGCTCTTGAGGGAATCACCTGGTGATAAGGATATATTTCCTAGGAGCTATAAGAAGTATTTTGGGCAGATCCTCTGGTCTTCTCATATTTGTGTAATAAATAGATGTTGAACTTCTGTTTGTTGGATGATTAGTGTTTTCTTTCTTTTGTTAATAACCAATCTGTGGAAAGGAAAGGTAAGAAAAGAGAAGCAAATGTCAGTGTTAGAAACTTCCAACTCTTTTGTCTTCTGAATTTGTTCTCATATTGTTGCACTAACTATACCTGACCAAATTTTAGGGGCTGAATGTTTTCCGATTTGCTAATCGGATTCCACTTCTTTTTGAGCAAGGTGCTGATGTCGTTACCAGGACTGCTATGAAGAGAATCAAGTAAGGCATATAAAGTCTATGAAGTTGCTCATTATTTTTCATTCATAAAGAAACTAAGAAACTCTGCTAGTTCTCTTATAGAAGATGTTTTCTCCTTTAAAGTTTTTCTGGGTAAGTATTATTAAAGATTTTTCTCCTCATTTAAAAATTTTCTGCATAAGTATTATAGAAGATGTTATCTTTTGTGGACTCCAGTTTTTGCGACACTGGAAAGGGGAAAAAATATGTTATCTTTTGTGGACTCCAGTTTTTGCCACACTAGAAAGGGGAAAAAATATTTTTTCCTTTGGAGGCTCCTTTTCCGTCTCATAATCTTTTGCTTTCCTCTTTTCGTTGGGTTTTCCCTTTTTGGGCGAGGGTGGGAAAATTGTTGCAAATTCAACAGCAGACAGTGTAATAAGAAGATATCACTTTCAGTTGGAACAGTTACAAAATCAACCAAACACAAGACAAGATTGGTGTCTTTGTGAGCATTGTTAGCACCAAAATCCCCTTCAAAGGGACCGGCAAGGAGTATATTGGAGATGACATAAGTGAGATAGCTTCTGCTGTCAAGGTAACTTCTATTGTCTGCAGTCAATAAATCATTGAACAGTTTTTCGGTAGGCTAATAGAAGAAATGTTCCAGACAGCCATTCAGCAATGCTGCAATCAACTCAAATCAAAAATTGTAAAAAGGATTCATGCTCGTGAGCAGCAGGAAAGGAAGCGGAATTTGAGCAAGTAAGCCGGATCATTTAAGGCTCATAATAATAATTTGAGTTTCTTCAGTCAAATTCAATACCATTTTTCTGCTGGATGCAGGTATATTCCTAGTGCTACCGCTGCTATATACGATCTTCTAAAACAGACAAATGCGCATGGATCAAAAAAGAGACGCTACACGGATGATAATGCAGACCTACTAGAACAAGTTTCAGTTAATTCAGTAACAAAAAATACATTCAAAGAAAAGCTTGCTCAGCATGTTGAAAAGGTATGCATCCTTGTATAAATATTATTCTAAAGCAGAGAAGTTTACCTATGGCATTTTTTTTTTGGTAGAATATATATGACATTATAGTCAAATACTTCTACCACAACTTGCTGGATGTTCTTTTTTCCTCTTTTGAATTTGACAAAGAAAGTGGTTCCATTAACCTGCTTGTAAAACTGGAAATTGAGATGGTTTCCTAACCTGCTAATATTGCTATATTTCGTCAAGAAGGATCTGGATCCAAAAACTACTATGTGGTTTCATTGTTTTATGTTGCAGGTGGACTACGAAATGGGTTTGGAATATGCCACACAGACCGGAGTGAATGAAGAACCTCGGGAAGACATATACATAGAGTCACTGGATGAAGATAAGAACTTCATCGACTTCAAGAACCCCATATTTGTCTTCAGACTCTATAACTAGTTGTTCGCTAGCTGGCTTGTCGTAGGAATGTGTCATTTCTAATTTCATTTTTTGTTTTGTATTTTATCAATTGAATTGTATAAATTCTAGAGGTGAAGAGGACAACACAGCGGAAATGTATTATGATAGGAAGAGAAAGTGCAACTTATTGCAACCATGTTTACTGATCATCATACAATGTAAATTCAAGGTCAAAGATTTATTTTCCTATTTCGTGAGATTGTTAGTGACAACCTTCTTGTTCTAACTCACGAAGTCGCACACATAGCTGATGTTTATTAAGTGCTTAAAATTTAACCTGATCTTCAAAATTGAGACCGCCGAGTCTGAAGTTTGCACTGCAAAAACTAATTTTAGACCTTAGGTTCAAATTTCAAATCTTCGGGTGGATGTTAGCTCTGGCAGAGTCGTCTACCTTTAGACCTGAATGCCTTCTGGTTTGAAGTAAATCTTTGGTAGTCCAAAACTTAAGACTCCGATAGTCTGGAGAAGGATGAGGAGCATTGAAACTTATCAAATAGGGTTATATTATAAGTAGTAATTTTTTTTTTTTTTTTTTGGATTTGTTTTTGGAGGAGCTTTTGAAGTATATCAAATGTGGTTTAACTTTATATACAAACAACAACAACATACCGACTGTAATCTCACAAGGAGGGCTGGGGAGGATAGAGTGGTTGCAGACCTTATTCCTGTCATATGAGGTCGAGAGGTTATTTTCGATAGCCATGTTTTAACTTTATATAGTTTTTTAACAGTAGATTTGTTTTAAATGGTGCCTTTCAAACCAGCTACTTGGTGCCATTTCTGTTGTTCTGACAGCTCGTCTTTGAGTGTTGTTTATAAATATGTTGGCAATGACGTGGCCCTCTAAAATTTATGTGTCACGTTAGCATTTGTGTTCATATGTTCAACTTTAGACAAGTTGAGGTAGGTACCTACTTGTGCACACCCAAAGTTGGAGGGCATACTTGCCATCTGAGGCTAAGTTTAAGGGTCTGTTCATGTATTATGCCAAAAAGAATTTCATCATACAACTATCCAGATTGCTCATATTAAGAGGTCATGTCTCCTCGGTGAAGAGTAACAAGTGCTTAAAACGAGAAATACAGTTATTTTCTTGTGTAAATGGCACAATAATGAAAAATAATTGATTCATGGTGGTGTTGATGGTGGTGGATAGTGGCAGAGCTAACCTTATCGTTATTTTATACATATATCTACTTTTTTATATTTTGACACCCCTTAGTAAATTTTTTGATTTTATTACCGGTGGTGGAGAAAGAGGTGCTAGTGGTGGATAAGAAATAAGTAAGGGTAAAGATGGATGATGGCGGTGAGGTACAGTGGCGGAGCCACCATGGCCAAGGGTGGTCACCTCCACACCCTTGGCTGGAAAATGGCACTAGTATATGAATTAGATATTATAGTTAACTGAATATAAATTAAAATTTGAACATCCTTACAATAATTGAGATACATATCTTAGAGGTAAATGGTGCTCAATTTTACCTAAAAGTCACGGTTTAAAGCTTGTGTCAAACGCTATTCATCTTCTTTTTTAAAAGAAAACATACAAACAATGTCTGAAGCTACTTGGTTGATTTGTATTTGCACTTATTTTCTTCCATGTTCCGACTAAACTTATTTGTATTTGAGTTATGATTTGCATTTGGTTTATTCCTATGTTGGTTTGGAGTTATGTTGGACTCATTTGTTGAAGCTCTTTTAGTATTTCTTCTTTCCTTCCTATTTCCTAGAAAAGAAGAAGACGTATTGTTAAAAAGAAGACAACGGGATCTAATAGCAAGTTAGCTACCACTTATTTTGTTCTCTTTTATTTTTTAATTGCTTTTGTGAACATTTTAATTATCCAACTTTGTTCTTTTTTTTTTCTTTTTTCTAAGAGAAATTAATTAGTCGTTATCTCTCGCTTTGTAACATTCTAAAAAATGCCCCTTGTTGTTCTCCACTTATGGGATTACGTACAGTGGGTATGTTGTTATTTGTTGTTGCTGTCTTTTAATCATTGTAAGAGTTTTCTAGCAATGAAATTTATCAAGAATAACTTGTGAAATCAAATGGACCATAAATTTTTAAGCAGGTGTGCAGTGATGAAGTTTAAAAAATTTCGTTGTACTCATTCATCGGAAAAAAATTATATCTGGTCAACATTTGAACAACCTTACCAAAATTTCTGGTTCCGCCGCTGATGAGGTAACATCCACAATAATGTCTACCTCATTAAACTATCAGTGTCATGTGAGATTGACTGTCCAACTTGAACAAGCCTAACAGATGAGAAGTATATTTGAATCATATGAATAATATAACGAAGAGGAAAATTAATCATTTTCTAATAGCAAAAGAGTAATTTGATCCTTTTCCTTAAAAGTAATTAGGCTTATGTAACACCTCGTGCCTTTAAACTAGGCTATGATTCATGATTTGGGACTTAGAATATCAGACAGAAAGTGTTGGAACTAAATTCCCTTCAGTTCAGCATAAGCCCCATTTTCACGACCCCATATACGGACCGTATAATAATATATGACCCATACTTCTAGATCGTATAAGGCGAGTATAAAATTCCAGTTTCTGCCAAGTTTTTGAAATGCTTCGATACGGACTGTATAATGATTACGAACCGTATTTTCAGTCCGTGAAACTTATTTGGGAAGTCTCAGTTTCTGGAATTGTAATCATTATAAAATACGATAAGTTTATACGGACCGTATAACGTTTTACCGATCATATAGCTTTATGCGGACCGTATAAGTTGACCGTATAATTTCCCGACTCAGTTAAGTATAAATACGTCATGTTCAGTTCTTTTTCCACTTTTCACATTCTCCAAGCCCTCGAACGAAGGTTTTCTTCTCCCATCAATCCAAAACACCAAGGTAAGTCCATTCCAATCATTCCAAGTCAATTCTAACATGTATTCATGTGGTCTGAGAGTTCATCATTCCTAACTTAGGATTTTCAAGAAAACCCATTTAAAGGATTCAAGACTAAAGCTTTAGGGATACTTCTTTAAGTTCAAATTATTGATACAAGTTTTGGAGCATTACCAGGTATGTAGGGTTTCTATCTACGTGTGGGAACATCTTTGTTCTTTCTCACGCCACGTTCTTCCATGATCATGCAAGAGTTCACTAAACTAGGGTTTTTAGCCAAGTTCATGATAACCCTAAGTCCATGCACTATGATTTACCATGTTTGAAATATAAATATCCGTTGTTGTATTCCTAATCTTCCATTTTGGCTATCGGGAATCCGTTTGTAATCCATGAAAATCCATATATTGCATTCCATGGGTTCCTATATGCAAGTCATTAAATATTATGCTTACTTTAATGAATATCCTACACGTCGACACGTTTTCATGCAAATAAATTATATAATCTTTATCCATGATTATGAAATAAGATATCCATGTTATACTACAAGTCATGCTTTTATGAAATTTATGGGCTTCTCAGCCAATCATGTTCATGTTTTTGGGAGCTGCACATATTACAGAGAAGGTTTTATACTTGAAACTATGTATGCCAGCATAGGATAAGGATCGCTCCGCCCAGTAGGACGATTCCTTCATATATTCCCCATTGAGGGATATGGATCCATTCATGTCATGTACATGTCTTGTACCCGACAAAGTACAAGATAGCTTAGCTGATCGGGCAGAGATCAGACGCCATATGTTAACGTGGTGGTTACATGTCGGTTATACTAATGCTTTCCCACAGATTTTTCTTACTCATGTTATATATATAGGTATTCATGTTCCTGCTCATGACCAGATTTAAGTTTCAGTTTCAGCTCATGTTTATTTCATTCACTTTCTTTCCATACCGGTACATTCAATGTGCTGAGGTCCCTTTTCTATTGCCTGGGGGCCTGCATTTCACGATGCAGGTACGGATTTACAGGACGCCGCATCTGCTCAGTAGGATTTGCTCATATCAGCTTGTTGGTGAGCCCCATATTATTCGGGGTGTTATCCTTGTTTATTTTCATGTCATGTTTAGCAAGTTAAGGTATGCTGGGGGCCTTGTCCCAGCAAGTATGTTTTACAGTTCAGATTCATAATAGAAGTTTCATAGACTAGTCAGTTAATTATGTCAATACTCAGAGTTGTGGAGCCATCTTTGGCTCAGTTATGATATTTTCACATTCACGTTTTATACAAGTATTTTATTAAATATATTATGACTTCCCATGTTCTATTAAGGCTCATCATGTTTTATGTTATATTCCTCTCATATTTATGCCCCATGTTGATTCAGCAAGTCATGTGATTCGCTCGGTCACATGCAGTTAGGCATCGAGTGCCGTGTTACGCCAGGCCATAGTTCGGGGCGTAACAGCTTAATGCGTTGACAACCCCTAAAATTTGTCAGCAAATTTATTTAACACTCGAACTTGTACAATTTATTTCAATTGAGCACCTGAACACATGATAAAGTTTTCATGTTAGACATTTTAGGTTTGAATTTGGAAAAAAAATATCCACGTGTTTTCAAGCGTCTATTTGGTAGTTAAGTTAATCACATTAAATAAGTCGTCTTCTTTAATTATACACATCAGACATCATTTAGAAAACACTTGGAATTTTACAACTTGTTGATATGAATGTGTATAATTAAAGGAGTTATCATTTTATAAGTGATTTATTTATCTACTGAATAAGCATTTAAAAATACACGCAAAAGCCTATTCAAATTTATATATATAAATATTTTATTATGTGTTAAGTGCTTAATTAGAACTAGCACTCCTTAGAGCGCCAAAAAAATTAGAGTAAAAATCATAAAACCTCTGGGAGCTAAACAAAGCAAATATAGCTTGGGAATGACGTCAATGGAACTTTCCCTATAGGTCCCAAAAAGTTATTTTGCCTCTCCTTTTTTTGTCCCTTCAAAGCTATTTGGGTTTTTCCGATTTGCAACCATTTTTAGGCGTTTTTTTTTGACCCTTCTCTGTCTTCACAGACACATTGCATTTATATATTTTCTTCATTTCTAAAACCCCTTTTTGCCCTTTTTTAGTTTATTCCCTTTTTCGGTTGGAAAAAAAAGAAGATATAAGTAGAAAATTTGATAACCCCTTTTTGGGTTTAATCTGTTGGCAAAAGAAAAGAAAAAACTCTTGTTTACACATGGCTGTTATGGATGAAATTGGAATTGATATCAGGTTAGAAAGTTGAAATTTTCTAGCCCCAAAGAAACTTTTATTTTTGTGTTTGGTTTTTTATGTTTTCTTTTCTGGTTGAATTTTGAGTAAATTAATGTAATATCTTGATAGATGGGAGGAAATCTGCCATCACTTGACAAAAAAATAATAATTGTAGCTTTGATGATTTTTTGGCTTGTATTCCTTTAGGTTTTATGTTTTTTTTGAGATGTTGGGTGTGTGAATTTACAGTCTTTTTTGGTTGAATTACATGAATTAATGGAATTTCTGATGTGGGTCCTGCTTGAAAATTCAAGAAACGATGTTGGATATTGAGAAATGAGTATTTGGTATTGTTGGACTTGTGTTAAATCTTGAATTTTGTGACACTTTGAGGATTATTGTATCTTTATTAGGTGTGTAGTTTTTTTTTTTTCCTTTTTTTTTTAGTTTCATTTGGTTTCAATGGAGTACTGTATGATTGATGTTGATGGATTGGGCAACAGCTCCGATATTGAAGTCGATGACATAAGGTGTGACAATATAGCGGAAAAGGATGTGAGTGATGAAGAGATTGATCCTGAGGAATTGGAGAGGCGAATGTGGAAAGATCGTGTAAAGCTCAAGAGGCTTAAGGAAAGGCAGAAGCTTGCAGCACAAGAAGCTGCAGAGAAGCTGCAGAAGAACAAGCAAACCACTGATCAAGCTCGGAGGAAAAAGATGTCCAGAGCTCAAGATGGGATTTTGAAGTACATGTTGAAACTTATGGAGGTTTGCAAGGCTCGAGGATTTGTTTATGGGATTATACCTGAGAAGGGTAAACCGGTTAGTGGTGCATCGGATAATATTAGAGCTTGGTGGAAGGAAAAGGTGAAGTTTGATAAGAATGGTCCTGCTGCAATAGCAAAGTATGAAGCGGAATGCCATGCAAAAGGAGAGGGAATTGGAAAACAAAACGGGAACCCACAAAGTGTTTTGCAGGATTTGCAGGATGCTACCTTGGGGTCCCTTTTGTCTTCTTTAATGCAACATTGTGATCCACCTCAACGGAAGTTCCCGTTGGAGAAAGGTGTCTCACCACCCTGGTGGCCATCAGGGAACGAGGAATGGTGGGTGAAAATGGGGCTGCCTAAGGGACAGAAAACACCATACAAGAAGCCGCATGATTTAAAGAAAATGTTTAAAGTTGGTGTTCTAACTGCTGTTATAAAGCATATGTCACCTGATATTGCAAAGATCAGGAGATTAGTGCGGCAGTCAAAGTGTTTACAGGATAAGATGACTGCAAAGGAGAGCTCAATATGGTTATCTGTTTTAAGCGGAGAGGAATCTACTATCCAGCAACCAACCAGTGACAACGGATCATCTAGCATAAGCGAGGCACCTAATAGAGGTCACGGTCAAAAGAAGAAACCTTCTGTTGATAGTGGCAGTGATTATGATGTTGATGATGTTAATGTCTCTGCTTCATCTAGAGATGAGACGAGAAATGAACCATTGGATGCTCCTCCTCTGAGTGCTGTTCCTCAATCTCACCAAGGTAAAGATGGACAACGTCGAAGAAGAAAACGTGCTAGGTCGAACTTTCAACAGACTGAACCTGATGATGAGGCTAGAAACGCCTTACCTGATATAAACAATTCCAATGTGCAGCTTTCAGGGTACAATACAAATGAAAGCCAACCGGAGAACAATATTGTGGGAGCGAAGAAGCCTGTGGAGAAAAACTCTGCTGAATTACCATTAAGAGACTCCAACCTTTCCTTGGTTCCATCAGCTGATGCAGTCTCTACAGAGGACGCATTTGTTAGCAATGGGCCATCAATTTATCCAATGTTGGAAAACTCTGTTATCCCGTATGAATCAAGGTTTCATCTTGGAACTCAAGATTCTGTTGCGCTGCGCCAGCTTCATGATACTCAGTTGCAGAGCAGAACTCAGTTCTCTGGGATGAATAATGAACCTCGAAGTTCGATATTTCATTATGGACCTCCAAACAATGGGTTGCATAACGGACCTCAAAGTTCTGTCCTACATCATGAGCTACAGGATCCGAGTTTCACTCATGGATCTCAATATTCAAACTTGCATCAATCCCCTGTATATCAATATTATACACCATCGGCTGAATTTGGGTCAGCTCATGAAGAGCAGCAGTCTCACCTGGCATTCGGTCAACCTCAGATTAAGCCACGGGATTCTGGAGTTAGAAATGATATTTCTAGAGAGGACCACCAATATGGAAAAGACACATTTCAGAATGATCATGATAGACCTGTTGAGATGCATTTTGCATCTCCAATCACTAGTGGCTCACCCGATTATGCTAGACTCAGCAGTCCATTTAACTTTGAGCTTGAAGTCCCAAGTGCATTAGATGCTGGTGATTTGGAACTATTCCTTGATGAAGACGTTATGACATTCTTTGCTTCGTAGGCAGTTATGTGGAAAATACAACATTTAGAATGTGAGTTACAGAGAAATGAGCTTACTCTTTCCCTTTTTTCATTGTTATTTAATAGTGATTTGATTGTATATTCTCACTTTTTTATGCAGGAACCACCTGAAGGCTGCGCCAACATATTGTGAACTGGAGTGAGTCCTCTCTCATAAAATGAGATCCTGGACTGTAAGTTATTGTACTCAGCTGTCAAATTGTAAATTCAGTGGCAGAAAATCATTTTTTTGTCTCTTCTTAGCTTGTCTTTTACATGTTGTAGACTTGTGCTTCGCGTAATTGAGATAGTTTCTGATTGACTAAGGCAGGAAAGCTAGAGTTCCTTCTTGTTTTCTTTAATCATAACAGCCTTTCTCGTCATGCTAAAAAATATTCTTTCAAGTGCTACATATGATAATGGTTTTTGTATTTAACCTATTCTTGAGGAAAGGCGTTTGTACATGTTCCAGTAGCTCGTTTCGAGGTTCTTCTTCTCTATAATGTGGAGACCTCATCAACCTAATTAACATGCCAACTAGGCTTGACAAATTTGTTGAATGGTTTGTATAGCAGTATAGCACTACCCAGTTTGATTTTTTGTCTCACACTCTCACCTCCGTTGAGGGTCGTAAGGAACTACTTCATAAATTTTGAAGCCTCAGTGGCAGCTTGCACTAAACTTGTGCCGTTTGTTGTAGAAAATGGGTAAGGTAAGAGCGAAATTAAAGAGGAGGGGAAACATATATATATGTTTTCTATTAGTAAATAAAAGAGTACTATTAAAATTGGGAATCTCTACAAGTGATTCGAGTCTTGACACCAACTTTTCAACCCTTGCTGAGTTGAATGGCATGGTGCAAAGGAGGAGGTAAATCTGTACACAAGATAAAATTTAACTAAATTCCCCTCCCCTTCCCGACTTTCAACCCATGAACAAACCATTATCTAGAACTTGAGCATGTGAAGGTTCTCTTGTAATGCCAAAGAGATGGCGTATTTTGAAGTTAGAGTTCTGATGTTTTTCTTGTCACAAAGTCATTACTTGACCTTATGTCATTCCGAATAGCATATATAGGTTTCTTCAGCGAGGGTCTTTCATTTGCATTCAGTTGCAATAGGAAAGGTGATTAGGGAATATAGGTCCTCCTAGAAGGGAGGATACCATCTTAGTTACAATAGCTAGGCATCATTGTGGCATAATCTTATTGATCATTAACAGTGATCATATGAATATCCATTCTCAAAAATTAAAATATAAAGAGACAGTTGAACATATGAATAAGTTCATTTGATGTTTCCTCTTAGGAATGCTTTATTGTTGTTTCTACATGTTGTGCTTTACCGACGAGAGTGAAGAGTCAAAATGAAATATTAAAAGAACAGGAAATCAGCAAGCACGGGGAAATCCCATAGTCCTAGATGATATGAATTTGAAAAAAGTAACAAAGTATAGAAGGTTTTCTGTATTTCTTTTATCCTAGTATGTCAAATACAAATGAGTCTGCTGAGTATGACTAATTTTGGCATCCAGTAAAGAGGTTGTGCATCTTTGATTATGTTTATGATGAACCCTAAGCTAGGACGTAGAGGCTGCCTTTATATTGATTTTCTAATGGGTACATATTGCATATTGCAAGAAAAGTTTGAAAGCAAAATGCACTACTTTGACGAACTTAAAAGATCTTGGTGTTACTTTTCCTATTAACTTTTTGAGAGCAGAATGATAAGAGAAGAAGAGAAACTGTTTCCAAAAAGATTCGATTTGCTTTTTATTTTGGCCAACACATGCATTCCTTTGTCGATATATAACGAAGAAGTTCTAAAGCATATACCCAACTTATGTTGTCTTGTTGAACAAGAATATCTTGTGGTAGAACATACAGTAAATGATATCATTCGATAGAAGGTGCACGTAGCACTCGTAGATGTGAGAGAAAGTTGCTTGCAATGATTTAGTCATTCCTAAGCTATGTTGCTCGGACTCTCCAAATTAAAGATATGTATAATGTATCAAAATGCCCTTTAATCTTGTGGTCTTCAAATGCCACAAATGCCATGAGGATGTTGAAATTAAAGAGTAGTTGCAAATTAGGAAAGAGACATAACCCTGAGGGGTTGGCCTGGTGGTAATTGGCTTGAGCTTTGGGGTTTGCTCCCTTTCAAGGTCTCAAGTTCGAAACCCATTGGGTGCAAACAATTTCTGAGGGCCATCGGACTGGGGTAAAACCCTGAATTACCCGTGGTGTACTTGCGGGAAACTCCTTGCCGAGGGCCTGTGCACCCCCGGGATTAGTCGGGGCTCAAAGAGATCCGGACACCCGGTGCTTAATCAAAAAAATTAGGAAAGAGACATTCTTTTGAAACAAATTAAAAAGGAAAGTACGACAAACAAATTGAAACATAGGGAGTATTACTTTGTAAATAGCCAAGGTTCTTAAAAAAGCTGTCAAGGCTGAAATTACTAATATTCTAATATATATTCAGTTCTGGACAACAAAACAATAAAATAAAAGGTACTTGACAACATCAATATGTATCTTGAATGATAAAAGCATAGTTAAAAGTTGTGGGGAACGCCAAAGCTATGCATGAAAAAAGTTGTGGGAAATGCCAAACTGAAAAAAAAAAAAAAGGAAAACAATGCAGTGAGCGAGAATTGAACTAGGAACTTTGGGGAAAATTTGAACCCCCTTAACCACTGAGCTAAGCCTTCAGCTGTGTCAAAGGAATTCATTATATGATATATAGGCATAAAATTCAAATTTGACCTTATATATACAGTACCCAGCCCTGGGTACGAAGTTTAAGATTGTGGTTTAAAACAAACCATGGACATTTGTGTGGCTATAAATCTCATTAAGGGTAAAATGGAAAGTTTAAAGTTAAATTGTTTCTAAATATAGAAAGATGTCATTAATTTTGGGACAGATCAATAAAGAAACAGTGTCCCACAAAATGGGATAAGGGAGTACAATATTCAGAATCAATGTAAACTTAAAGACAATATAGCCCAATAAAAGGAAAAAATTCATATAGGCGATGCCAACTTGTTGGGGTTGGGACTTATAGCCTATTTGGCCGAGCTTTCAAATATGCTTATTTTAAAAAGTGCTTTTTGTCAGAAGTGATTTTTGAAAAGTACTTTCGGAGAGTAACTTTTCGTGTTTGGCTAATCTATTTGAAAAGCACTTTTGCCAATATTATAGCAGTAATTTGTGCTAGGCTAAGGTCTCTTGTGGGAAAAAAAAAATACTCTTTTTAGCTTCTGAAAACAACTTCTGCTACTACTAGTGTTATCAAAAGCGAAAAGCGCAAAAAAGCTCTAACGTCAGCTGAGGCTTTAAGCGCAAAGCGCAAATAAAGCGTGGGCTTTAATGAAAAAAAAGCACAATGGTGCAAAAGTACAAATATATATAAGTTTAGTCCAAGACTAATAATAATAAGCATGAATTACAAATATATGAACAAAAAATTGTAAAAACATTACGATAAAGTGAAATATCATTCATCTAGTGTCACCTCTTCAAGAGAGGCTCATTGGCAAGAAAAGTTATGTCTTAGAACCTTGATGACAACACTGAAGCGCACATAAAGTGAGGTGAAGCGCTCAACATGTTTTGAGCCTCGTTTCAGGGCTTAAGCGCGCCCTTGACAACACTGGCTACTACACAAAGAAGCTAACACCTCAATTTTCTAAAATAAGCACTTTAGGCTTCCAATAAGGTTGGCCAAAGAGGCTATTAGTCCATTGCTTGAGACTGATACCTAGTGTCAAGCAATACAAGTTGGGTATAAGTTGTTTTTAAAAAGATATGTAACCAGTGTTAAAAGCACACACTCAATGCCAAACCAACAATAATGCATTTCTCCGTGCAAAGAAATTGAATCAAAGGCAGAAAAGGGAAAAAAATGATTGAGCTCTTTTGAGGCTTTAATCGCAAAGTGCAAATAAGCATGGACATTAATGAAGACATGCGGAAATGAAGAAAAGAATGAAACACTATGAATGTAACTCAAGAATAATAACAAAAAAACATAAGCATTAACTTATGGACAAATGAATTGGAAAAGTTAACACTGAGAGAAATAACTTTTGTTTAGTGTTGCCCTCTTCTCGGCAGAGCCAAATGGTGATGAGATGCATGCCTTAATGCTTTGGCACTTGAATTGAAGTATTTCCCAAGTGAGGGAAACACTCGGTCTAGCTAAAGTTTTCATTCTTGAGATCAGGGGAGGAGCTGAAACAGCCTCCTTACCTTTCAAGGTGGGGGTAAGGTCTGCGTAGACTCTACCCTCCCCAGACCCCACATTGTGGGATTCTATTGGGCATGTTGTTGTTGTTGTTGAGATCAGGGGAGGAGCTAAGGTCTGCTTTGAATTTTATGCCTTGACACAGCCGAAAAGTTTAGCTCAGTCGGGTGCCCATCACACCCTAGTAAGGTCGGGGTGTGACATGATATTAGAAGCTACACAGTACACATGTGAGCAATGGTGCGAAAGGGGCAAGTCGGATAAGGTAAGAATATTGAAATATGCTTGAAATGTAAAGTTGAAAGACAAAAGAGGGACGGAAAGTTCAAGTTACAATTGATTCGTTATAAGATCACTAGAAGCAGTATACTTATGCAGGACTAATTTGACATTCGGGGACGAATGTTCCTAAGGGGGGAGGGATGTTACACCCTATAAGAGTCCGTGCTACTTGAAACAAGACAAGAAAGAATGAGTTAAGAAAGTTCAAGGAAAGTTAATCGAGTTAGTAAGAATATCGTTATATATATATATATGATTGCCTTAAGTGTCCCGAGGTGACATGGTAACCTAAAGGATTTGAAATCGCGTTATGAGTACGTATATGAGGTAATGTGAGTGCCCTTTTAAAGTATTTGAGATTATTAGTAATGATATAGAAGATGGACAAAAGATATGAATATATTTTTGCGATTGGAGTTTCGTCAAAGCTTCGTAAGTTCTCTAGTTACGTTTAAGGTTATTGTGATTCTACGGACCCTTCGAGACGTGTATGGATTGTTATGTATGTATATGAGTATGTATATGTATGTATAAGAGGTTACATGAGGGTTGGAAGAGGATTAGAAGTTAAACGAATCTAAACGAAATGAATCGGAACAACTTCAGTAAAATCTCGGACCAGATTTTTAGCCTATATTGTTGGAGGCATATCTCCTAGTATATGAGGAGTTTTAAGGTGTTTCAAAGGCCTAACATGAAGTTCATCGAGTCTAGTTTCCAACGCAACAAACCGCTCGTCAAAATGATATTTGGATTAGGATATATGGACGATGAAATTTTGGCTGGCAGGGCAGCAAATTTGGACCCGACCCAAACACTCATATTTCGGCCCATGAGGCCCATTAAACTCAATATATAAGCCACCACTTTGCCCTATATTACTTCACACGACCTAAAACAGATCCAAGAACCCTTATTTTCTCTCCCAAACCCCCTTTCTATTTGAGCCATCATATAAGCTAAATCCTAGACCCTTGACATGATATTAGTTAAAGAGAAGTTGTAGCCTATGTTTTCTTTGTGTTGTTAAGCAAGCAGCTGGAAAGAGGAACAAGATTCTTGAAGATTCTGATTGTTAAAGGTAATTTCAACCTCCTACTCATGTTATTAATTTGGATTAAAGGTTAATATGGTGTATACGTGGAGGAAACGTTGATATACAAGCGATATACGGACTTAGATGTTATCGTAAGTTAGGGATTGTTTTGAGTAGAAGATGGTGAACTTATTTTACTTGGTATTTTGATTGTTGTTTTTATGGATTTTATGATGAGAATGAAGGTATTTAATGGTTAGAGTTGGAGCTAAAATTGTTTGTGGGTTGTTGTAAGGATTATAGTGGTAATAATGTAGCCTACTTGCATATGAATAGATGGTGTAATTGTCGCGTGGTTGCTGTTGTATTTCACCAAAATTGGATGAAAAGATTGCATGAAATAACATGTAAGAATCGTATGTGGTTTGCTTGGTGTGTTCGTAAGTATTCGCAAGATTTTTCGAGCACCTTTTATATCGTAGTTAGCGGGATGTTTTGGTGCGTTGTTGTTGATCTTGTTGAGCTTGAAAAATTAATGATAGTTAAGATTATACATTGTGTTTATGTTGGTTGGGCTGTTGTAAGTTGTTGCGAAGAAAACGTTAAGACTATGGACCATTAAAGATAACTTGAATAAGTAGTAGTCGTATGTGGATTGTATTCGAACATATTGAATGTGGGCTGTTTGGAATATTGTGTGGGCTGTCCGGAATGTTTTTGAATATTGTCTTGAGTAGTCTCGGATTAGCACTTGAACGTGTGGTTATTAATGTTGGCTTGGTTGTTATGTGGTTGGTTTAAAAACAAGGGAAACGTCGTCTAAACATCTAGAAAAGAGTTACTAATGTTAGAGTACGTTTTGAATCTCTCCGTAGCTTAACCGTAGTTCTTGACATCTTAATATAGGTTGAGATATTATTGGGCAGCGTATATGTATTGTGTGGCGAATAAGCGCTAAAGGTATGTAAAGCTTACCTTTCTTTCTTTTGGCATGTCCTAGAACTAAGTAAGTTATGATATGTATCTTGGGGTAATTCTAATCTTGATTCCGAGCTTGTTTACGATTCTTATTCACTTCTTGATATGAGTATGCTTAGTATAGACGAGATTATTATATGATTGAATAACGAGCAAAGCATAAAGAGTTCTTGTTTTTAAAAGAGTTCTATAAGTATTAATGTCCCTAACTTTCGTAGACAGTCTCGGATTGCTTTAAAACGTTCGTAGAGGGTTCTATAATAAATAACGTTCCTAACTTTCATATGCTAACTCGGATTGTTTTGGAAACGTAGCGTAACGATATCCATAATGAATTCATTCCTAGATGTAGGATATCCTGAGTTCTTTGACCTCTTAAGCCCGAACGGGCATTCTCAAGTTGTGCGACTTCATAATGTTGTCTAAATCCCGAAGGGGACATTCATAAGGTCTTTCTCTTACCTATGCATTTTACATTTAATTTGTGAGTCTCGAAGGAGACAAATGAGAAGGGTTTGATTTCATACATGACGTCCATAATAGTTTTTTTTTTCTAAAAGATTTCATGACGCGACTGAGCGTGCTATATAACGTATGGCCTCGGCTTAAGTCTGAGTGTGCTATGGCCTCACCTGATCTCTGAGTGTGCTATGGCCTCAGCTTATGTCTGAGCGTGCTATATAACATATGGCCTCAGTTTACGCTATGCCAATTGAGTCGTGCATATGGTTTAATTAATAATTTCGAGGAAATTAGTTTTATACTAAAGGAAACATAAAGTTAGATTTGAATAATGTCCATAACTTTCTTATGCTAATTCGGATGGACTTGAAACGTGTTTATGATTTTACTAATGATTTCGAGAAAACTAGTTTTATACTAAAGGAAATATAAAGTTTGATTTTCAAAACCACTCCGAAGGGGGTGCGAGATTTTACTAATTAATTTTCCAAAACCACTCTGAACGGGGTGCGAGGTTTTACTATTTCATTCCATTTACGACTTATGTTTACATTTCATGCCATTACTATTATTATGCCGGAAGCGGCATGCCCGAAGGGGCCATCATTATTGTTAATGTCACAAGTGGCATGCCCGAAGGGGCCAGGACTAGTATTATTAATGTCGCAAGCGGCATGCCCGAAAGGGCCATCACTATTATTATGCCGGAAGCGGCATGCCCGAAGGAGCCATCATCATTATTATGCCGGAAGCGGCCGTTCGAAGGGACTATTATGTTATTATGCCGGAAGCGGCATGTCCGAAGGGGCCATCATCATTATTATGCCGGAAGCGGCTGTCTGAAGGGACTATTATGTTACTATGCCGGAAGCGGCTGTCCGAAGGGACTATTGTGATACTAAATCTATATTGTGTATTCTAGAATTTGCGTATTCGGTATTTATATTATGCATGCTAGAATTTGGGTAAAGGCCACAGGACTTGGTTCAGAATGCTGATTCAGGTTACTTACAGTTTGATTTCTAAACTTGTTTATTGCTGCACCTTGCTTGTTTATGATGCAGTACTGCTTTACATATTCAGTACATATTCCGTACTGACCCCCTTTCTTCGGGGGGCTGCGTTTCATGCCACGCAGGTACACCCAGATGAGTAGAAGACCTTGCTAGAAGGTGTTCCCGCTGGATTGACGAGCTCCATCTCAGTTTGGAGTGTTGCCGGGTCAAGTATTTATGTCATGGTATTTTGTATATGTTAGAGACTTTGCAGACAGTGTCCTGTGGATAGGGTGTCGAGAAGTGAGAATCATTTATCGATGTTAAAAGAGTATGTATTTTCAGATGATTTCAGTTGGTAAAATGTACGTAATTGATTGAGAGTTTTTCATAATCTGTATGAAGATAATGACCTCTATTTGGAAAAGTTTCATGTTTTTAAATGTTTTTGAAATGACAGGTTTTAGTAAAGCGAATGTTTAAGGGTTCGCTCGACTCTGATGAGAGTCGGGTGCCCGTCATGCCCTATCAAGATGAGGGTGTGACAGTCTCCACATTTATAATGCATGAATGACTGCGGCCGATTCGAGATCATTAGTTGGATAGTTCTTTTCATGTTTCCGCAACTGTCTCGAAGCATACAATAACTCTATCGTGTTGCATTAACACACATCCTAACCCAACACCGGAAGCATCACAGTACACAACATAGCCATCTGGCCCTTCTGGAAGTGGTAAGACCAGGGCTGAAGTTAATCTGTCCTTCAACTCTTGGAAGTTGCGTTCACAAGCATCATTCCATTGAAATTTAATTGACTTCTGGGTTAGCTTCGTCAATGGAGCTGAAATCGACGAAAACCCTTCTACAAACCTTCTGTAGTATCCTGCCAATTCCAGAAAATTGCGAACCTCTGTAGGCGTCGTAGGCCTTGGCCAAGTCTTCACAACCTCAATTTTCTGAGAATTAACTCGAATACCGTCATTTGAAATAACATGGCCCAGAAATGTCATGGAATTCAGCCAAAACTCACACTTTGAAAATTTCGCATATAATTCTCGGGCTCAAAGACTGCTAAGAACGATACGTAAATGATCTGCATGCTCTGATTCTATGCGAGAATACACCAGAATATCATCAATGAATACTATCACGAATAAGTCCAAGAGTGGCCTGAATACATTATTCATCAAATTCATGAACACTGCCGGAGCATTAGTCAATCCAAACGACATCACCCGGAATTCATAATGGCCATATCTAGTTCCTAAAGCCGTTTTGGGAATATCTTCTTCTCTAACTCTCACTTGATGATAACCTGACCTCAAGTCTATTTTAGAAAACCACTTGGCACCCTGTAGTTGATCAAATAAATCATCAATCCTTGGGAGAGGATATTTGTTCTTTATCGTCACCTTGTTCAACTGCCTATAATCGATGCACATTCGTAGGGAACCATCTTTCTTTCTCACGAACAAGACTGGTGCTCCCCACGGTGATGAACAAGGTCTAATAAATCCCTTTTCAAGCAAATCTTTCAGCAGCGCCTTTATCTCTTTCAATTCTACCAGAGCCATTCGATAAGGAGGAATAGAAATAGGCTTGGTGTCCGGCAACACATCAATAGCGAAGTCAATTTCTCTTTTTGGAGGAAGGCCTGGAAGTTTATCTGGAAATACATCCCGACATTCATTCACTATCGGGACGGATTGGAAAGTTGGTGACTTTGCTTCAGTGTCATGAACTCGGACTAGATGATAAATATAGACTTTAGCTATCATCTTCCTTGCCTTAAGGTAGGAAATAAACCAACCTTTTGGAGAGGCTGTATTACCCTTCCATTCAAGCACGGGCTCTCCCGAAAATTGAAATCGAACTATTTTCAGTCGACAATTAACACTGGCATAACATGAAGCCAACCAATCCATACCCATAATCACATCAAAGTCTAAGATGTTTAGCTCAATTAAATCAGCTTTGGTCTGGCGATTGCATATCACAAATGCACAATTTTTATACACTTGTCTAGCTATCACGGGATCACCAACCGGAGTAGATACCTCAAAAGGTTTGATTGGCTCAGGTTTCACCCCAATATGACCAGCGACATACGGGGTAATATAGGAAAAAGTAGAACCCAGATCTATCAAGGCATATACATCATGGGAAAATATGCATAATGTACCTGTAACCACATCTAGGGAGGACTCGAGATCCTGTCGACCGGCTAAAGCATACACATGGGGCTGAGTGGCGCCTGAAGTAGATGCTACCCCTCTGCCTCTACCTCGAACTGCTGATATCTGGGGAGTCTGCCCTACCGGGCGCACTGAAGATGAACCAGCCACTGATCCTGTAGGCTGAACTCCAACTCTACCACTGATCGACAGACAATCTCGCATCATATGCCCAACCTAACCACAGGCATAGCAAGCATCCGAACCTTGGTGACATTGTCCGGAATGTAGTCTATCGCACTGGCTGCATTGCGGTACCGGGGGTCTCCTCTGTCTATAATCTTCCCTGAACTGATAATCTGAGGCCCTCGAACTCTAGCCCTGTCCTAAATGAAAGGAGCGGTCAAATCTCCTACCTGTAAAACATGGAGGTGCACTAGTCACCGACTGGCCCGAGTGTCTAGAATATGTCTGCCTTGATCCCCCTCTATAATCACTGCCTGCCCCAATAGATCTGGCCCTCTTTCTTTGTTTTCTATCGATATCACGATCACCTCTTTGTGGTGGTTGTCGCCCCTCTAAATTTTGGGCATGGGCTTGTATTCGGGAAATGTCCATCCCATCTTGTAATGAAGCCGTCAAACAATACTTAAATAAATGTGGCCCTAAGCCACTCACAAAGCGATGCAATCTATCTCCTATATCGGCCACCATAGTCGGGGCATATCTAGCCAATTAATTAAATTGAAGGCTATATTCCCGGGCACTCATATTTACTAGCTTAAGATTTAGGAACCTGTCCGCTCTAGCTCAGCGGACCTCGAGTGGCAAATAATGACGGATGAAAGCATCTACAAATTCTTGCCACACGGGAGGAGGCGCATTTTCTTTTCTTGATGCTAGCCAATTATTATACCATAATACCACCACATCTCTAAGTCTATAAGATGCTAACGCCACAGATTCAGCCTCAGAGGCATGAATAATTCTCAATGTTCTCAGCATCTCATCAATAAAAACTTGCGGTTCTTCATCCGGCTTTGACTCGAAAAACTCCGGAGGATTCAAACTTATAAAATCACGGGCCCTGGTACTAGCTGCCCGAACACTTGAACTCACATTCTGCCGCTGCGCATGGGCGGCAACTAATTGTGTCAATAGATGAATGGCCTCGGTCATTTGTTGACCCGAAGAAACCAGTGGAGGAATTGGGGCTGAAGCTCCTCCTTGTTCTTCTACATTAGGTGGGGTAGAGGAAACATTAGAGAAGGCCTCGTTATATGATTCACCCTCTTCTACATTCGTTGGCGGCTCTCTTTCTACCTGCCTTTTTGTCGTAGTCTTGCCTTTCTGGGCGGCTATAGCTTTTCCCTTTGGCGGCATTTCTGAAATCATAACACACTAGTAAGAGGGGAAAATCTTATAGCACAGCTCTATCGCATGATCTCTTAAGATGAAAGATGGTCATTTTTCCTAAATGCCCTGTAGTCGCCTGTTTATTCATGTGGCGCGCAACACACCATAAACAAGACTCAACTAGACACGGCTCATAGACACTTCCTAGGACCGAACTGATCTGATACCACTTTTGTCACGCCCCGGCTAGGGGCCGGGATGGGTACCCAGGGCTAACCACTGAGCACCACTCGTTCTATTACTCATCTACTCTCACTAATGCATCTTATGCTCATAACCATGGTAATTATTATCATTTGAAACATATTTACTTTATATACATGAGCCTTTCGGCTATCAAAATAATATGCATACATATATATACAATGAGGAACTTGTGAGACCATATTACCCACACTGCGTATCTACGAGCCTCTACTAGAGTACTAGACATATGGACGGGACAGGACCCCGTTGTGCCCAAAACATACATATGCATATATACCAAAAGAATAATCAATGGCACCTCCGGAAACTGGAGTGCTCTTCAAATCAGCTAATAGCTCCTACAAATCTGGATCGCCTCCCTGTCTACCTATGGGCATGAACACAGCGTCCAAAGAAAACGGACGTCTGTACGAACATTGTACTGAGTATGAGAGGCGTAAATAATAATGATACGTCAATGAAATAAAGGAAGCATCAACAAGGAACATCTGTATCTGACTGTCAAATATAAAGGAAATGATGCATGCTGGCTTACTCATAATCATCATCATATCATATATGCATAAATGTATAAGCTGCCCGTCCGTATCGGATCGGTGTGAAAATCATTAGCATTAGCCTGCATCCAGGCCTCCTGCATCCGGGGTACCATATCATGCCGCCCACTAGTGGTGTCTACCCATGCCATCTGGCCATGGTGTATACGCTGCCTGCCTTAGCGGTGACTGCCCGACCATATAGGCGCGGTGTTATATCATCATCATAATATGCTCATCATAGTATGCTCATCATAATACATGCATAAATACTCAAGGACGACTATACTTTATCGGGGTGACGTAAGGTCGTGATCCCCCGATTTCATTATGGAGCATTCATTAACATTCTGACTCACCTTGAAGGAATTAGCATATAAGGTGAGTGTATACCATAAACGACATCATTAACTCTATAGGAACATCATATCATGAACACCTAGAATCCTTAGACTTAAACTCATCATCATCATTATTGAACTCATAGTATGTCTCTCATCTCATATGGCTTTTCATGAACATAGGCTATTAGTTTTCCGGAATGTAGGAAATTCATGAAGGAGAAGGAAAGGTCATGCTATAGGATTCATGCCATAGAAAGAAAGGACTAGCCTCACATACCTTTGTCGTTTAACTACTCTATCGCATGATCGTCCTCCTTCGATGCTCGTGTTTCTACCTTCAGCATTAACATTAGTTAATCGGCTATAAGAACATTTTACTATTTCTAGGGAAAATTGGGCAGCATTTCCTTTGTTTCTACTACTTTTCCCACATTATATAGCAACTCCCAAACGTCCATAAAAATATTCACAATATCGCAACAACAATCATCAATAATCTACATTTCCCACAATTCATCATATTCCTTCAATTTCTCCACAATTATGGTTATAGCTTAATATCGCGTTTTCTCATATACAATATTTATTCCGTGGTCTAAGTGTCATTAATAAGATATTTACAATCACAACATATCGATAATCATGGCTCAATCCAAACCTCTACCCAACAATGTCACTATTCCCATATTTATGACCCATTTTCTATATCTTTCTACAATCCATGGGTTTTAAACTTTCAACAGCTTAAACAATCAAGAATGATCATAAAACTCACCTTAGATGATGGATGAAAAACACTTGAGTGGAACTTCTCTTCTTGCACCAAAACCCTAACTCACTTCCCTTGAGTTTTCTTAGTGTAGATGAACTTTTACTAGGCCTCATACACTTGATTTCATGGATTAGGTGTAGTTGATCATGGTTTTCCCTTAGTTTCTTGTGGATGAATAATGGAGAACGTTCTAGAGGCTTCTTGGTGTGTGGAGAAGTGGAAATGAAATGAATTAAAATGAAAGAAGGGACCTTATATAAAATCTTGAAGTCTGTCCCGATCGAGCTATACGGTACGATCGACGAAGCGTCGATTGGATCAAAGGAGCGTCGATCTGATCGTCGAAGTCGTTAAATTTCCAGTGAGTAACCTTTCATTCTACGGTGAGAAGGACGGTCCGTCGAACTGATCGACAGAGCGTCGATCTGATCTGTCGAATGGTCTTCGCGCTAACTCAATTCTACGGTACAATCGATGAATTGTCAGCCCGTCCGACGGTACAAAGAACGACTGTCGAACCCCCCTTTCGCAGAAATGCAGTGAAGTTTCATTTGACAAACTTTTCTCCCTTGCCTCTAACTTCTTTTGAATCTTAATTAGAATCATTAAGCATCCCTTATTACTTGTAGGGACATCATGTACACCTTAACTTACGTTAGTCCCTTCACCGCTCAGCAACCCAAAGTTCCGAGGTGTAACAATTAATTTCATGTTGAGACCTATAGATTCCTTATTCCATCTTTCTAGTTCATAAGCCCCATTCCATAGGTTGGGATTTGGGTCTTGAATAGAAGTAAGGTTTGAATGATGTGCTTCTTGATTCTAATTTTATGATTTGGATATAATCAGACTTCCATTATCTTGAGGCTCAAAGGGAAGGAAAGACAAAGGCTTGACTATTGGACACTTTACTGCTCGGCTCTCCAAGTAGGTTACAGTTTATCTTATGGTGAGGCTTCAATTAGCGAAGCGTATGTTTAGATGATATTGTTAGAGAATGTATGTAAACCTTTGGATATGAAGTTAGGTTGGATATTATCTTTAGTTGGGCCTTGTTGTATGATTTGGGGGCTAGCCACCCTATTGCGGTGTGGACTTATCTTGTTCTATTTACTTATTGGCTCGTTGCCATGTTGAGACATCGGATATTGGTGATTAGTGATATATCATGGCTATGATATTGCGGTACTTTACTTGATTGATATTGAGATGAGAATTGGGATCCCATTGTGGCTTGTTGCGTAGCCTTATTATTGACATTATAGTGTGCCATGTGTGGTACTATTTGGGATTGAATTAGTTGTTGATATTACATATCAAAGTATTCATTTCCATGATATATTGATTGTCACGACCCAACCCCGTGGGCCATGACTAGTGCCCGACCTAGACACTCGTACGTACCTGTTGGATATAGTCAAACTGAATCTAAGAACAATACGGAAACTTGCAAAAGAACTCCAAGGTTCATAACGTCATCACGTATATATATATCCAGATAAACTGTCTCCTGAGGAGTCACAACTAATCAAATTATAAAATGATACGCAAGCCGACAAGGCTGCCACTACATATCAATATCATATGCAAGCCGACAAGGCTACCACTACAGACGAACATCATATCATAGCACATCTTATAGACACAGCTGAACAGAACTTATACACAACCCACACATATGTCTACAGACATCTAAGAGTATCGATAGCGAAATATGATGGGACAGGGCCCCGCCGTACCCCTGGATAAACATATACGTATACATCATAAGATCTGTACCAAAAGTCTAGGCTCCGGAACAACGGAGCTTTCCAAGATAGCTGAGTAGAAGTCCTATGCTGAAGGGTCACCAAACCGACTATCTGTACCTGCGGGCATGAAACGCAGCCCCCCGAAGAAAGGGGGTCAGTACGGAATATGTACTGAGTATATAAAGCATGAAATACAGTAAAGAGAATCATACTGAAATAGGGAGTACAGGAGACAAGTATAACATCCAGAATACCAAAACACTTGCCTTTTGAAACATAAATCATGCATGTCAATATCATATATCATACCCGGCCCATTATGGGACTCGGTGAATAAGGTCGCCACATATCATCCTTGGCGCCATAAACACATCATAACACCATCATATATATATATATATATATATATATATATATATATATATATATATATATATATATATACCGTACCCGGCCCTCTAGTGAGGGACTCGGTGAACAATGCAGTGAAACTGTGCACGAAAACGTATCCTGGCCCGGGACTCAGTGAAAGATATGTTGAGGCATGCACGAGTAGAGTAGGGAGCAACCATATGCAAATTAAATCATATTTGAGACTCAATATAATAATCAAAACGAACTATCATTTGAAAATCAAGACAATAGTCATATCAAGTACTTTTCGAATATCACTATGGATTATATCCAAATAGAACTCCTGGAATCATATACACATATCAAGACATAATGAAATAGCTTTTTGAAATCAAGAACATTAGCCATCCTAGTGGCTCTAGGAATAGGAACTTCTTTGGAATCATATACACATCGTCTGTTCGTTTCATAAGGATCATGCCAAAAAGAAAGAAGGGTTAACTTTACATACCTTTAACACTTATTTAAATGTCCAACGTCTATTTCTCGAGCTCGTAGATGTAAAATTAAGATAACATAAACCACATTTTGATCATCCACATCACTTACTAACCAATCCAAGTACGAATGAAACTTAACGAAATTCGGGCAGCATTTCCCCTGAAAACTTAACAATCCTCGAGATTCCAATTTAGCAAAACATCAATCAAAATACCAACAACAACAACACCAACAATTTCATATCAAACTAGAATTAAATCCATTCTTAAATCACTTCCAAAACAGCCCAATATACATTCGTATACCAATGCTTGTATACACTTCTTTATTTTCGTATATCTATAGTATAACAACAAACACAACAGCAACAACAACTACAGCCAATCCCACGATATTCTAGCCCACAAAACAATTCATAACAACCACCAAACAGCCCCAAAATATTGTCACAAAACAGCCACGAAAATCATATAAAAACAGCCCGGTATACGCTTTGTTTATGATATCGTCATACACTTTATTTTCCCAAATTCAAGAACAGCAACTTGTCAACAACATCAACAATTATTATACATTATAACTCAGCTAATTCCATCCATTTAATCCAACTAAAACAGCCCCCGATCCATAAATCTCAACAAAACAACAAACGAATTTATAACGCTATTTTCTCCGTTCTAATCCGTTAAAACTCTAAATAAACTTATTAATAACATAAAAGGAATCTTATAAATACCTTAGCAGCAGCTCCACCACGAAAATATCCTCCCCCATGATCAATATTTAGCTTAAAACGACGATGATAATTCGTACTACACTTTATCCTTCACGAGCCTCGGGATTCGGGGCCTCGAACTTGATCGATTCTCCACTTCCTCTCTCTCTCTCTCTCTCTCTCTCTCTCTCTCTAAATTATTCTGGATTTTTCTGGTGTAAAAATGAGGCTAAAGGCTGAAAATTTCCCTTAAATAGCAAGGGAAATGGGCCTGACCCGGTTTGGAGTCGGGTTGGGCCCATTTCACTACCCAGCTTGACCTTTCTGCCTTCAAACGTCCATAACTCTTTATCCCGATGTCACATACAGGCCCACGACCTATGGTTGGAAAGGTATTTCAATTATATACAACGTTAATTTTAAGAGTTTTCCCAAATTCCCAAATAATGATGGGGTTATGGCCTCCCGAAGTTAGATCACCCGAAAACGTAACTTAAAAACATCTTTTTGGAGGGCTTACACTTGGATTTGGCTCAAGGGTCCTTCTTGAGTTGTGTTCAACTTCACTTATATTGTCCATATAACTTATCATATGTCCTTTATAAAAACCCCTTCATGCGGGCCCCACCTCAGCTTACGGTTACGAGGGCTATATATCTTTTAACGTATTATTCCAATCATATTGTACGAATTCCGAATATCAAACTCATGCTACTACAGTAGAATTTCATTCTTTATACTTGTGATACTTTCTCCTCCTCGAGCTCACATTAAGCCATCTGTAGCCTTAGTAACACAAAATTTTCTGGGGTGTAACATCCTTCCCCCCTTTGGAACATTCGTCCTCGAATGTTAAACTAATTCTGCACTTCCAATACTTCCTTAAACGTTATTTTACTGAATTATGCCCTGCACATGCCTCCTTCATTGGTCGATCCCTTAAGTTTATTATAACGCATTCCAGATCTCTAAGTAACCATTCCCATAATACTTGTTCTTGCTCTTGCCTCTTGAGGTGATAATTCCACGCCGTTGTCTTTAATCTCCTTTTCATTTCGCAGTTGGTTGACGATTGTATTGCGAGCTCTTCTGCTGAAATCTTACTCTCTCCTGGTGCACGTAGTCTTAACTCGACTATTTCTTCTTCTATAGTTACTCCTTTAAGATGCATCGTTCACTTCATCTTACCTCCCACGCGTAGACGTCCCTCGTCGACTTATTAGACTTTACAATTCCCTGGGGTATTTCATGCCTCTGGTAACCTGTAGACCCTTCGCAGACTCTACGAATAAGACAAAATATCCCTTGGTGTTACATTATTTTGCTTCAATAACCTTACATTGCTCTGTGTTACAGTCCATACTCTGAAATCTTCAGCATCATGTATCACTTCTCGACTTTCTTATTAAACGATTTTAACTGTCACTTTGCTTTTAGCTCATAATCTCGATCTTTAGAGTTGGCTATCAAGTAGCACTGGAGTTCCCTCATATGATAACCTTATCTAGCTGCTCTGTGATCTGTCTATTATTAACTGGTATAATTCTGAAAGAATTTCTCTTGATTTGACATATAAATTCACTGTCACCCAGTAACCAGCTCTTCCTGCTCGTCTCGCTTAAGCTATTTCACAATTTCTTTTAACCCAACTTGTAACACTTTAGGCATATTCTATTGCCCCTTTAGTCAGATTTTGTTTCTAGTTTTCCTATCACACATTATATTGCAATCTTTAGGCATACCTTAGCGTCGTTTCACTAGTCTGTATGTTTTACCTTGCATTCTTCTCTCGTACCTTTCAATGGTATCGGGGCTCAACTATGGCTTTTGCCCTCAGTACTAATCCTATCTCGGTAATTTGGCTCAAACCATCTTACACCTTTCCTTAATGTACCCAAAATATCATTACCGTATTGCTATTACTGAATCCTTACTCTTCTTATTAAGTACTCACTTGGTCTCATCCTTCGCATACAAATATTCGTAGGTTGCGTAACTATTCTTGTGCAACTTTTATAAAATATATCCAATCTTAGCCCTAGCTCTTCTTCCTTCTGGTTCATTCTGCTTTACATATCTCATCCGTATCAAAACTCGCTCATAGCCTATCTTATCATACTCCTTTCCTTCCTTTATTCACCCTTTGATTTTCTCATATCCTACTATAGGATATTTTCTATCCCTTCCCTACGCTACTTATAAGTCGCAATACCATTAGCGCACAACTCTATTGCCGACATCTTAGCCTCTAATCCAGTTTGACATTGCCATCCTTTATAATATCTCTCAAGTTATTCGTTAGTATTCTCCTGTCATACTCCTTCTTTTTATAAGCACCCACTCTTTAATGTCATATCATTCAAGATCTTTACAAATAATTCTCTACACTGCCTCTAATGCCCTCCTGACTTCTATTCGTTTATTGCTGGCTTTCAGATCTTTACTAGCTTGTTTCAGCAAAGGATCTCACTTGAAGTTTTAGTATCCACATCAAATACATTGCAGTGTCGCTTGTTTTCATCTTATACCTATATTCCTGTTACACCTCGGAAATTTTCCGTTGGTACGCAAGCGAATGAACTAGTGATGAGTACGAGTGTATAATGTTCCATGAGTAAGAAATGACGTTTGATGACCTTAGGCGAGATTTCCAAGGTATCCGACGTAAGACGAGAAAGTGGCTAAGATAAGGCAAGGTGGGATGAGCAATGCATGTGCATGGATGAGGGTGATTAGAATGAAAGGTCTAAGAAATGTGAAAAGTTTCAGGTTTACAACTGGCCAGGTGATCGTAAAGTGCTATACGGACCGTAAAATGGTATACGGTCCGTAAACTGGCAGGTCGTAAATTGGCATGCAAAAGTTCAACTTTCTGCCAGTCGAGGAAATGGTAAAATACGACCTGGTTTACGGACCGTAAAGTGATTTACGGCCCGTAAACCATGGTCGTAAATCACCATGGTTGCAGTCTGAGTTTCTGGTTCTGAAATGGTTAAAGACGACCATTAAGGACGGTCCGTAAACTGGAGGACGGGTCGTAAACCATGTTTACGACCACTGTACACTTCAACACAGATTTTCAAGTTATTATATAAGGGGACCAATGCTTATTTCATTTCATTTCTACATCACACCCCTTCTCTCTAGAACATCTTTCTACATTTATTTCACAAGAGTTCAAAGATATTTAGTGATCAACAACATAAAACAAGTGAATCAACAGTAAGAAAACCATCAAGGATCATCCAAGGTCAAGAAATCCAAATGGAGACAAACTAGAGTTTTGCTCAAGGTGGAGTATTATCAACTAAGGCTTGCTCCTACAACATCTAAGGTAAGATTCATGATATTTATATGATGTTTAAGTTATTGAAGAGTTGAAATACATGGATTGTAGAAAATATGATAAAATGGGTCATGAATGATGAATAGTGACATTTTGAGAAATAGTTTGAATTGAATTATGATTGTTGTCGAGTTGTGATATGAATGTGTTATAAACGACATTAAGATCATGGAATAAAACATTGTATATGAATGGACGAGGTCGAAGGTTATAACCATGAATATGGGTGAACTAGGAGTAAATTAAGGAATGTGGATAATGCGAATGACTAATGACCATTGTTATGATATTAATGAAGGTAGAAACGCTAACATTTGAGGGGAACGTGCAATTGTAGAATAGTGCGACGGAAAGGTATGTAAGGCTAACCCTTCTTTCATAAGGCATGGTTCTTTGGCCAAATTCCTAATTCCTCTCTATGAGTATGTTGTCTCCAAATGATTGATATTCCGAGCTCGTAAGCTCACGATCCTTGATATGTTCTACGATTGCACTACGCACCTCATATGACGAGTAAGCCTATGATATAGACGTAGCGATACTGATGATGGTAGTAATGATGATGATAATAATAATGATGCTAAAGGTGCCTACGGGCTATTAGATGTATGTGTGCCTATGAAGGGCTATAATGAAACCCCGAGCCTATGGTTCCGGGTAGAGTATATGTTTGTATATATATATATATGATTACGTAATGCGTGCACACATCTACAGATGGTACGGATAACCCTGAAGCCTTGGTAGGGCCAGGTAGATATAACCTTGAGCCTTGGTTGGCCAAGTATGTATGAAACACAGATCCTTATGGTCGGGTACGCTATGTATGTACATATGTGTATGGGCTACGTATATGGTACGACTATGTATATAATATGAGTATGAATGTGATAAAACTATGTATATGAATATGAATAAGGGCATGTATACGAATACGAGTACGAATACGGTACAAGTACTATTATAGAACACGGATGAGGATGTATGCATACAAATACGTATGAGAAATGGAAAGTTTCTATGAAAGGCAAGTAAGTGTCATGATGATGATGTTATTGTGTCCCCCTCGTATGCTATTTCATATGTTGTTCATTATGCTTATATATACTGATGTTGATCATGCTTTACATACTCAGTACATTCTTCGTACTAACGTCCTTTTGTTTGTGGACGCTGCGTCATGCCCGCAGGTGCACAGGGAGACAGACTTGATCCATAACTGCTTATTCCGAGGTTGTATAGCAGAGCTCCATTTTCTTCGGAGCCAAAGCTTTTGGGTACTTATTCTTTTGTGTATATAATTATGGGCATAGAGCGGTCCTGTCCCGCTCATGTGTTATGTCACACTCTCTTTAGAGGCTCGTAGTCACGTGTATATGGTGAGATATGTCTGGCCTTGTCGGCCTATGTTTTGTATATCATATCGTTGGCCTCGTTGGCCCATGTACATTGATGTGGCGTAGATGCCTATGATGATTAAAGATGTTGTCGTCCAATGGGACTAGTGTGATTGATGAATCGAAATGTATGTTTATTTATGTGGCTCACCTAGATGCAAGCATAAGTGTAAGCTAAGGGGTGCCCGCGTGGGCTAGCACCGGGTGCTCGTCGCGGCCCCTAGTCGGGTCGTGACAATTCCTCTCACCCGCTTCCCCCCTTAAGGGTGTACTTATACCATTATCTATTTATATTCTGCTCTATGTCCCCATTTCCAATTTCAAATTCATCTGATAACTCACTTGGTATACTGTACCATGCCCATGTCTTTTCTTTATAATTTATAACTTTCATTATCCACGTACGAAACCTTAACAAACTCTTGAAGTGACGAGAACCTTTCTATGTATAGTACAACATCTCATCTGATAATCTGTAATCGAATAATTTAACCAATGTAGCAACTCATCCAAAGTCACATTCCACTCACTCCAATCAATAATTATTTATTACTTATAATCGTTCCAAATTCTCGATTAGGTAGCACTTATATCCCGGTGATAAGTATCCAAGGCTCTCTTGTAACATTATCTTTACCCCAACCTATATCATCTATTTCCTTTAATAAATTCACAATACCTCATTTGTTCCTCAGGCCTACAGTCCTTATCCTTTAAGGATTTCACTCTTTTCGAGGTGAAGTCATATACACGCGGTACTCCTTTATGCCTTATGCTCTTACACCCTTGTTGTGTACCCAACGCTAACTTCTAACTTACTCAAAATCATATCGAATTCGTCTTAATAATGGTCTTATCTTACCACCTTGTCGTCGTACTGCACCTTTAAGTTTGTAGCTATATATTTTCCTTTCTATTTCATACTCGTACTCAATTGATCACATTTATATTAGGTGTTTCCTTTAGAACTCCTTTTATTTCTCCAGTCTATGTCCATCTTTTATTCTGTGCACGAGGAATCTCATGCTACCCCTGTATCCTTCGGAAACCACTACTCCTGCATAATCCCTTTCTCTTTTTCAAAGTGTATTCCGTTCATCCCTATTTGTTCTTATCGACCCAATCATTTTCTGGCACTTATTCTGCTTCGTTGCTCATCTTTCTGTAGTTTGGTCTTTCACAATTCTGTCACTTATTTTACTCGTGTTCTCGGCTATACATGCCGTAACTTATTACTGCACTGTTATCTTGCTCGCTTCCTTCTTATTTCCTTCATTCAATTAACTCCTTATTTTCTTGTGCTCTCTTTCATTTCCGTTATCACATAATCTGTATTCGGAACCTTTCCTATAAAGAACTTTATAAGTCTTTCTTATTCGTTCTATACCTTGCCTTTCCATTTCACATTTGGCTTCATACCTCAATCGTATAGACCACGTCATATCCTTTAGTCACTTCCTCACTAGGGTTTACTCATTTTCATAACAATCCTTATTCTATTCACATAATATCCTGTTCGTAATTAATCCTATGGTGTAACACTTCTTAACCTTAAGGATTCACGACTCTTACTATGGTTTGATTACACTCTGTGGAGTAGGCTTACTTAACCCTTTTACCCTTTCTGATTGATCTTAGCCTTAATACCTCACAGGCTGTCTTATTAATACATTCATATTCATCACAATTTTTCCTCCTCCGTACTCTTATCTCAATCATACTATTACTCCTTTTAACTATAAACTCGTCGTAATTTATCCCTACTGATCAATTCAGTTGATATCTCAACATAACACTCTATTAAGATTTGCCAGCCCTTTCTAAATCATCTTTTATTATCACAAGCCCTTCCAAATTGTCTTAACATTCCCTTTTTACCATATTGATCTTGACCTCATAATTACTATTACCATCAATTCAACAGTTAACTTATTTCGTAAAGTTAGACTTGTAACTTGGTCAAATCCTATCATTACTGTTGACACGACCTTTCAAGACATATTACGAACTTATATCTCATTCCCTTTTTATTTCTAATAAAATTTTGGCAGAGTTTCCTCTGTATTTCTTACTATCCCAAAACCTGCACGCAGGAAATACCAACAATGCCTCACAGGGCCGACATATATATGTATATATTATATCATATCATAGCCACACAGGGCTCCCAATCTCAAGTAAAAGTATAAAGATGTCGAAACTTACCTCATATATCACACCTCGAGACGTACTTGATCCTTTAGCGATTTATCCTGTTATACCTTCCTATCTACTTTCCCTTTCATTCTTCAACTTTACATTTCAATCATACTTCAATATTCTTACCTTATCCGACATGCATCTTTCACACCGTTGCTTACCTGTGTACTTTGTAACTTCCAATATTGTCAGTCACTTTCTTCTGTCGATGCCGTTCTTTATCTGAAATCAAGGGTTAGTGAAAGGGATTTCATTTCCTATGACTGGGCTCTATCGCACGATCTTAGATATGAAAGAAATGTAACATCCTAAATGTCCTGTAGCTTCCTGTTTATAGATGTGGTGCACAACACATCGATAAACAAGACTCTACTAGACACGGTCTGTAGACACTCCGAGGATGAACTGCTCTGATACCACTTTTTTCACCACCCAACCCCGTGGGCCATGACTAGTGCCCGACCTGGACACTCGTACGTATATGTTCGATATAGTCAAACTGAATCTAAGAACAATACGGAAACTTGCAAAAGAACTCCAAGGTTCATAACGTCATCACGTACATATATATCCAGATAAACTGTCTCCTGAGGAGTCAAAACTAATCAAATTATAAAATGATACGCAAGCCGACAAGGCTGCCACTACATATCAATATCATATGCAAGCCGACAAGGCTGACACTATAGACGAACATCATATCATAGCACATCTTATAGACACAGCTGAACAAAACTTATACACAACCCACACATATGTCTACAGACCTCTAAGAGTATCGATAGCGAAATATGATGGGATAGGGCCCCGCCGTACCCCTGGATAAACATATACGTATACATCATAAGATCTGTACCAAAAGTCTAGGCTCCGGAACAACGGAGCTTTCCAAGACAGCTGAGTAGAAGTCCTATGCTGAAGGGTCACCGCCACCGGTAGTAGAGGAAAGTGAGTCCCCGAGTGCGGCTCAATCTCAGTCCTCCTAGACAGTGCCCATTTCTGAGGAGCGTGAGGGAGCCTCAGCCCCAGCTCCAGCACCTCCAGCTCCTCCACCAGATGCTTCGGGCCAAGATGTGAAAGAGGCCATTAATTTATTGACTCAATTGGTTGCGGCCCAGACTCAGAGGCAAAGTTCAGGGCATGGTGATAGGGCCGTTAGTGCAAGGGCCCGTGATTTTATTACTTTAAACCCTCCGGAATTCTTTGGGTCAAAGCCGGAGGAGGACCCCCAGGATTTTATTAATGGTATGTTGAGGACGCTTCGGTTGATACCTGCTTCGGACACTGAGTCGGTGGAACTGGCGTCATATAGATTGAGAGATTTCTCGATTCAGTGGTATACGATATGGATGGCTTCACGGGGGGCCAATGCACCTCCCCCGGTATGGAAAGAGTTTGTTGATGATTTTGTCTGTCATTATATGCCTCCAGAAGTTCGGCGAGCTAGGGCCGATAAATTCTTGAACTTTAGGAAAGGTAGTATGAGTGCCCTGGAGTACAGCCTCCGCTTTAACTCCTTGGCTAGGTATGCTTCGGCCATGGTAGCGGATATGGGCGACCGGGTACACCGATTTGTAAAGGGCCTAGGGCCACACTTGATGGATAAATGCTTGACTGCGTCCCTTCAGGACGGTATGGATATCACACGCATTCAGGCACATGCTCAGAACTTAGAAGAAAGCCTACAGCAGCGGAGAAGTGAACGTGAGCAACATCGGGGACATAGCAAGAAGGATAGATCTTTGGGTCCGACAAGCGAGTTTAGAGGTAGGCACAGGCAGCAGTTTCCCAGACATTCAGGCTATTCTATGACCTGTGCACCTCCACGGTTTTCAGGCCAGAGATTTGATAGGTCTACTCGTTCAGGGTCGAGTCTGAGTTATTCAGGACCTCAGTTTAGAGATGATTCAGGCCAGTCAAGGCCACCTGTACCACGATGTTCCCAGTGTGGGAAGTTGCAATTGGGTCAGTGCCGATCAGGCACAGATGGTTGCTATTCATGTGGTCGACCAGACCATATTATGCGTGATTGCCCCTCAATACACGGTAGAGGTAGGGCCCAGCCATCAGGGTCGATAGCCGAATCTTTGGCATCTGTACGCCCTATGGGGCCAGGTTCACATGCGCCAGTCGGCCATGGTAGAGGCAGAGGGAGAGCTCCCAGTCCTAGCGGTCCTCAACACCGTATTTATGCTTTGGCCGGACGCCAAGATCTTGAGTCTTCTACGGACGTGGTCACAGGTATATTATCGGTATTCTCTCATGATGTACATACTGTGATTGATCCGGGCTCCACATTATCATAATTTACTCCATATGTTACAGGTCAGTTTATAGTCGAGCCGGATCGATCAAACCTTTTGAGGTGTCTACACCTGTGGGTGAATCGGTAATAGCTAGTCGAGTATATAGAGATTGTGTAGTTATGATTTGTGATCATCGTACCATGATTGATTTGCATGAGCTAGAAATGGTAGACTTTGATGTTATTATGGGCATGGATTGGTTGGCTTCTTGTTATGCCAATGTCGATTGTAGAATGAAAATGGTTTGTTTCTAATTTCCGGGAGAACCAGTCTTAGAGTGGAAAGGGAATACGGCGTCACCAAAAGGTAGGTTTTTTTCCTATCTAAAGGAAAGGAAAATGATCACAAAGGGCTGTATCTATCACCTAGTGCGAGTTCGAGATATCGAAGCTGAGTTGCCGACTCTTCAGTCAGTTCCCGTAGTGAGTGAATTTCTTGATGTGTTCCCGGAAGAGCTCCTAGGCCTTCCTCCCGAGCGGGAGATCGATTTTTCCATTGATGTGCTGCCAGGCACTAAGCCTATATCTATTCCTCCTTACCGGATGGCGCCCGCAGAATTGAAAGCGTTGAAGGAGCAATTGGAAGACTTGCTGGATAAAGGCTTTATTAGGCCTAGTTCATCCCCGTGGGGAGCGCCCGTATTGTTTGTCCGAAAGAAAGATGGCTCTTTGAGAATGTGCATTGATTATAGGCAGTTGAATAAAGTGACGATTAAGAATAAATATCCTCTCCCGAGGATCGATGATTTATTTGATCAATTGCAAGGTGCCAAATGGTTTTCGAAGATTGATTTGAGGTCCGGGTATCATCAAGTGAGAGTTAGGGAAAAAGATATCCCTAAGACAAATTTTAGAACAAGATATGGTCATTTTGAATTCCGGGTGATGTCATTTGGGCTAACGAACGCGCCGACAGTATTTATGGATTTGATGAATAATGTGTTCAGACCCTTCCTGGATCTATTTGTGATTATATTTATGTTATAGCCCGTATTTTGTACGTTTGGATATTTCAAAGTCGTCGTGGAAAGTTAAGGGCGAGACCATTTTCAATTTTGTTTTTTAACGTACAAGTTGTTATGAATATTATTTATGACTATTATTGGTATGAAAATATTGTGAGAGGCTAAGGGCAAAAAGAGAAATTCGCAAAATGGGCCGTGGAAATAATGCGGAAGGTTAGGGACAAAATGGTAATATTGAGGAAAGTCGAGGGGTAAAACGAGAATTTCACATAAGTTTCATGAAAGTTCCAACAGGACCATATTGGCCATGTGAGAAAAAGAAAAGAAAGAAAAGATGATGACAAAATAATAAGTCATCTTTTATTTTAAAAAAAAAAATTCAAGAAAAAGAAAGAAAAATCTAGAAAAGTGGAGAGAAGGGCATGTGCCCCTCACATGTTTGTAAAACTATATATATATATATATAGGAGAGGTTATCATTTTTATTCAAGAAATTGGGAGAAAGAAAAAAAACAAGAAGAGAGGGAATATAGTAGGCTATTCGGCCATGGCTTCAAAAATTAAGCCCCGGAAAATTGATGAAGAAAAATTATTCCCTTCTAATATTCTAGCTAATTTGGAGGTCCTTGTTAACATGGAGCAATTATTGAAGTAAGAAAAGCATTGGTTATGCAAGTGGTGGACTTAGCCGAATGGAGTTAAGTGAAGAAGGTATGTGTTCAATCTTCCTTTATATATATGTTATGGATGATCTATGCATGTTATAGTATGTGGAAATGAATGAAATTTATGAAGTATGTATATGCATGGTGTTGGCCGAATGGAGTAGTTGTTTGTGTAGAAATGATGAATTAATTTTATGTAGTGTGTTGGTTGTTGTTATAATGTATAGAAATCGGTGAATATTCATGAGAATATGTGTGTAGTTGTTGTGGCCGAGAATGATGTTGTTTGGTAAGCTATGATGAATTGACTTTATTTGATATCCTAGTTGATGTTGTTATGGAACCTATGATGAAAGTGAAGGTTTAGTGGCTTGAAAGGAGGTTGCAATTGTTATGGTATTGTTGTGGAAGTTGTAGCCGTGTAGGTGTGTATTGTGTGGAAGTGAAGAACTAATTTCATTTAGTATTTTAATTGTTGTTGTGATAGACTATATGATGAATAATGGGGACTTCATGGTTAGGGATGAAGTAGTGTGTGAATTGAATTGAATTGAATTGAATTGAATGGAATTGAATATAAATGGAATGTTGTTGGTATTGTTGTTGGTTTGGCCGAGTTGAATTCTCGGATTATTGTTGATTGATGAATTGAGCCGAGTTAGATTCTCGGGGGTGGTATACTTACAGGGGAGATGCTGCCGAAATTTCGGCAGACCATAAGTGAATGTACTTGAAAGCCTAAGACAAGTATATGTTGATAAATCTAACGATAGTGTCGATCTTCTTGAATGTAGACTAACAAGTTGGACGAATAAGCGTAGCTAGTAAGGCGCGGCACAGGTATGTAAGGCTCGTCTCTTTTCTTCCAAAGGCATGATCCCTACGTTATAATGTCTTAAATGTTTTTATATCTTCCTGGCTTGCAAAAGTTAGAAGTCTATGACTCCAAGGTATAAGCCTTTTCCTAATAGTTCATAATTGTTTTTTTTTTCAAAATTTCCATATTTTCCAAAAAACCATGTTTTAAGAGATTGAAAGCTTTTATGACTAAAATGATGAATATGATTTTATAATGACAACAATGACGTCAAATATGAGAAAATGTCTATGACAGATATGTTCCTACCATGAATATGACAATATGAAAATGTTAAGTTATTTCTTGATATCTCAACGCTATTGTGGATGATGACCATTTTAAAGGTTCCAAGTATATGAAACGATGCCTTATGATCCTGTTCCATGTTTTCTCATGATGACACTCTTCATTGATAGTCTCGCCTTATATTAATTGTTCCTTCAAGGTGAGACACGACGCCCATGGCTATTCCATAATATAATCGGAGGTTACCGACCTTACGTCACTCCGATGGATACATGACTTTCATTGGGCTCTCATGCATGCTACTATATGATATATATATATATATATATATATATATATATATATATATATATATATATATATATATATATATATATATGTATATGTATATGTACATGTATATGGGGAAGATGGGAAAAGGGCAGAGCGTTATATACGCGTATCCACCTGATCAGTTGGTATCAGAGCCGGTAGTGGGGCAAACCCAATGGTGGGGCAAACCTCAGCAAGAATGCTGAGTCCCAGAGTGGGGGGTGAGTGTAAGGCTTACCTTATGCAAATCCCACATTGGTTTAGGCAAATCCCACATCGGGTAATATCGTCCCGGACGCGGGAGATATATGGGGGAGCCGACGTATTTCGGCGCTATGATATGATATGCTTTCAAAAGTAAAGATATTATATGATATGTTTTCAAAAGTAAAGATATGATATGACATGTTCTCAAAGGAAAAGATAAGCATGCATGGCATCCGCCCTCAGAGGCACTCACATGTACACGTTATTCCTTTATCTTATGATATGTTCTATGTTTCCATACAGTTAATATTCATATATTCATCTCTTACTATGTTTCTATTCATGCCTTACATACTCAGTACATTGCTCGTACTGACCCCTCTTCTTCGGGGGCTGCGTTTCATGCCGCGCAGGTACACCCAGATGAGCTGAAGCTAGCATAAAAGATGTTCCAGCGGAGTTGGTAGGCTCCACTTGTCCTGGAGTGCTGCCGAGTCAGAGTATATGTGCTATGACGCTTTGTTCGAAGTTAGAGACTTTGCAGACAGGGTCGTGGGTATCGGGAGTCAGTCTGTCAGCGGCTCCATCAGCCGATGTGTCAGTTTATATTATGATATAAGTTTTACACAGTTACAAATTTTATTTGATTTGAAAGTAACAAAAAGAATATTTTAGTAAGCTTTATTATGTATACTTGATTTAGAGGTTAAAAAAAAAAATTTAAGTATGTAATAGGAGTCAGCGGGTTCGCTCGGCTCCGAATATGGGGTCGGTTGCCCATCACACCCTAGTAAAGTCGGGGTGTGACAATTTATCGATGACATCTTGGTGTATTCTAGATCCGAGGCAGAACATGCGGATCATTTGCGCATTGTCCTTGGAGTTCTTCGAACTCGAGAGTTGTTTGCAAAGTTTTCCAAATGCGAGTTTTGGTTGAACTCGGTAGCATTTTTAGGACATATTGTTGCAGCCGATGGTATTCGAGTGGATAGTCAAAAGATTGAGCCCGTGAAAACTTGGCCAAGGCTAACAACTCCTACGGAGGTTCGTAACTTTTTGGGCTTAGCAGGTTATTACAGGAGGTTTGTTGAAGGATTTTCTTCTATTTCTGCACCGCTCACAAAGTTGACCCAAAAATCGGCAAAGTTTCAGTGGACAGATGCTTGCGAACGTAGTTTCCAAGAGTTAAAGGGTAGATTGACTTCTTCCCCAGTCTTGACACTTCCAGAGGGGTTGGAAGGATATGTCGTTTATTGTGATGCTTCAGGTGTTGGGCTAGGCTGTGTGTTTGTCACACCCCGACCATACTAGGGTGTGATGGGCACCCGACCCCATATTCGGAGCCGAGCGAACCCGCTGACTCTTATTCCATACCTAATCTCTTTAGACTCTTACATCAATAAGAAATGGAAAACATAGTAAAGCTTTCAGAATTTTTCTTTCCATTGTACTCAATTCAACTAAAATCTATCATCACATGAAACTCGTGACCTGCAACATAATAACATATCGGCTGGTGGAGCCGCTTACAAACTGACATTCTATACCCACGACTCTGTCTGCAAAGTCTCTAACTTCGAACAAGAAGCCATAGCGTAGTACTCTAACCCGGAAACACTCCAGAGCAAATGGAGCTTGCCGACTCCGCTGGAACATCTTCTATAATAGCTTCTACTCATCTGGGTGTACCTGCGCGGCTTGAAAAGCAGCCCCCGAAGAAAGGGGGTCAGTACGAGCAATGTACTGAGTATGTAAGGCATGAATAGTAACATGGTAAGGGATGTAATTATAAATCATAACGGAATGGGAATATAGAGCATATCATGAGGGAGAAGAGTAACCTGTACATCTGAGTGTCTCTCAGGGCGGAAGCCATGCATGCTTAGCTTTCTTTAAAAAAAACATTTCTTTGAAAATATTTATTTAAAAAAAACATATAAATATTTACAAGTAAACTACCCGACCATATAGGTATGGTGTAATGCTGCCCGACCATTTAGGCACGGTGTGATCATCATTAGCCCGCGTCCAGGCCTCCCGCGTCCGGGGTAATGATAAACTGCCCACTGCAGTGGTGTGTCTGCCCGGCCGCCTATTTGGACGGCGCGGTGTTATACTGCCCAGCCATGTAGGCACGGTGTTATTTAAAATACATACATAATTATAAAGGATGCATGAGAGCCCAAGTGAAAGCTACCACTCTATCGGAGTGACGTAAGGTCGGTAACCTCCGATTACATTATGGAATAATAATCATCGATATATCTCACCTCGAAGGAACAATTCATGAGGTGAGACCAACAACAATGAGCAATTCAAAGAGATCATGAAATAAACTCGATGGGGTACGTACATAAATCGACACTTGAGAGTCATAAACACGTTTCAAGTCAATCCGAGTTAGTATGAAAAAGTTATGGACGTTTGAAGTACAGAACCTTCTATGAACGTTTTGGAAGCTATTTTTGGAAATCAAAAGCCTTAATCATGTCAAGTACCTTTCGAACATGAAATCATTCTTATCATAGTCATCATAGAAATATTCTCATCCTCGACATCATCACTGTGGTTGTAAAACATATCTATCGTTATTGTCATACGGACATTTGGAAAACATTGACGGATTATCGGGAAAGTAATCATTGCCTTGGGACCATAGACTTCTAACTTTTGAAGACAAGGAAGATATGGAAACATTTATAAATTCATAACATAGGAATCATGCCTTTGAAAGACAGGGACGAGCCTTAACATACCTGTTCCACGTCCTATTGGCTACGCTTAATTGTCCAAGCTCGCTATCGCTAGTCTACATCCAAGAAGATTGACGCAATCATTAGATTCATCACCATATACTTGCCTTAATCCTTCAAATGAATTCATTTACAATCTGCCAAAATTTCGGCAGCATCTCCCCTGTAAATACACCATCCCCGAGAATCTAACTCGGCCCAAATCATCAATCAACAATCCGAGAATTCAACTCGGCCAAACTATCAACAAAAATACCATCAATCATATCAACAACATCAACAACCAATTCAAGACACAATCTAACATCAACCTCTGTCATATAATTCAACGACATTTCACTTATATTGAACTCAATTCATATAACATTCAAAACACCCAATCAACATACTACTTCATCCGACACCTTCCAAATTTAACAAAACAATAACAACCTATTTGCTTCTTTCAAATTCAATCACAACAAACCAACTTACAATCTTCCAACGCATGTCTCATTTCTAGATTCATGAATTGCATTTACAACCCATACATTATAAAATTTATTCTTACAATTATAAGAAACCACACTAACATCACATTAACTTCTTCCATAATCCACAAACAATCACAACTTCATTTTGAACCATTAAATCCTTATTTTACATCATAGAATCTTCCACAATAACAATCAAACTACTAAATAAAATCAATTCATTTTTTCTACACAACACCATCCCATTCGGCTACAACATCAACACACACATATACCATGAATTCCATCCATTTATACATACTTCAACATACATAAATCATCTATAACATATGTAAAAGAGGATTGAACACATACCTTCCTTTCCACTCATCTTCTTTTTCGGCTAGGGGTTGAAATTGCCCAAATGAATGGTTTGCTTGCTTCAACAACCTCTCCATGTTAAAGAGGACCTTCCAATTAGTAGGAATACTAGAAGGAATTAATTTTTCCTTGAGCCTTCTCCATGGTTCATGTTCGGCCACCATGGCCGAACACCCCCTCCTCTTTTATTTTTCTTTCTCTCCAACTTCTAAATTAAAATTAATGAATGAATGGCCCTCTCTCTCATATATATATATATATATATATATATATATATATGTTCCACACAAGGGTGGCCACATGTCCCCTTCTCTACTCTTCTTGAAGTTTCTTAAAATAACCAAGGATGATCACTTGTCTTCTTGTGCAAGCTTTTGTTTAAATATATTTATAATTAGCCTTATTGAATAAAAATGTTGCCACATACTTACATGCCACATGGCCAACTTGGCCTCTTCATGAATTTTCAAGACTTCTTGTGAAATTCCCATTTTTCCCTTAGCCTTCCGCAATATTACTATGAGCCATTTTGCGAATTCCCCTTTTTACCCTTAACCTTCTCATTATTTCCATACTAATAGTATTCATAATTAATATTCATGACCAACTTATTCATTAAAATAATTTTGGAAAATGGTCTTGCTCTTAACTTACCACGACCACCTCGAAACATCCGAACGTACAAAATACGGGCTATAACATGTTGATGCAACATGGAAAGGTGATTGCGTATGCTTCAAGGCAATTGCAAAAACATGAGCAGAATTATCCTACTCATGATCTAGAACTGGCCGCGGTGGTCCATGCATTAAAGATATGGAGACATTATTTATATGGTGTCCACGTGCATATTTATACAGATCATAAGAGTCTTCAGTATATCTTCAAGCAGAAAGAGTTGAATTAGCGACAACGACGATGGCTAGAGTTGCTAAAAGACTATGATGTCGAGATTTTGTATCACCCTGGGAAGGCAAATGTTGTGGCTGATGCTCTTAGCCGTAGGTCGATGGGAAGTCTAAGTGATGTACGATCAGAGAAGAGAGAAATGGCTCGTGAGCTCCGGCAGTTAGCTAGCCTAGGAGTCCGAGTAGTGGACTCAGGTAGCAGCAGAGCTACTATTCAGAATTCTGCAGTCTTGTCGCTAGTAGCAGAGGTGAAGGAGCGACAATATGAGGATCCCATGCTAATGCAGTACAGAGACACACTCCCTCAGAAAGAGGAGTCATCATTTGATATTTCAGGAGACGGAGTTCTCCGATGTAGAGGCAGATTATGTGTCTCTGATATGGCAAGTTTACGCCACCAGATTTTGAAAGAAGCTCATTGTTCTCGTTATTCTGTTCACCCCGGAGCGACGAAAATGTATCATGACCTTAAGTCTATATATTGGTGGAATGGGATGAAGAAAGATATAGCGGAGTTTGTAGCTCAATGTCCTAATTATCAACGAGTGAAAATCGAGCACCAAAAGCCGGGTGGATTGTTGCAAGCTATAGAAATCCCAACTTGGAAGTGGGAAGTGATTAACATGGACTTCATTTCAGGCTTACCCCATTCTCGACGTAAGTATGATTCCATATGGGTGATTGTGGATAGACTCACAAAGTCAGCTCATTTCTTACCGGTCAGAACGACCTATGTGGCCGAAGAGTATGCGAAGCTTTATCTTAAAGAGGTAGTGAGACTCTATAGTGTCCCAGTATCTATTATATCTGATAGAGGGACTCAGTTTACAGCTAATTTCTGGAAGTCGTTCCAAGAGGGTCTAGGGACCCAAGTGCGCCTTAGCATGGCATTTCATCCACAGACCGATGGACAAGCTGAATGTACTATTCAGACTCTTGAAAATATGTTACGGGCATGTATGATAGATTTTGGAGGAAATTGGGAAGATCATTTGCCACTCATTGAGTTTTCTTACAATAACAGTCACCATTCTTGTATTCAAATGGCACCGTATGAAGCTTTATATTGGCGAAAGTGTAGATCCCCAATTGGGTGGTTTGAGACAGGAGAGGCTAAGTTGATAGGGCCGGACCTGGTCCAGCAAGCTATAGAGAAAGTCAAGCTCATACAAGATCGGTTGTTGGTAGCCCAAAGTTGTCAAAAGTCCTATGCGGATAATCGTCGAAGAGACTTAGAGTTCAAAGTAAAAGATTGGATATTCTTGAAAGTGTCACCTATGAAGGGTGTAATGAGATTTGGCAAAAAGGGGAAGCTTAGTCCCCAGTATATTGGGCCATATGAAATTGTACGAAAGATAGGCAACGTGGCCTATGAGTTAGACCTACCTCCGGAATTGGAGTCAGTTCATCCAGTGTTTCATGTCTCGATGCTTCGGAAATGTGTTGGAGATCCTACTAGGATCATCCCAGTAAATGATGTGCAAGTAACGGAAAAATTGACGTATGAAGAAGTACCCATTGCCATATTATATAGGCAAGTACGGAGGCTTAGAAACAAAGAAGTGGCCTCAGTTAAGGTTCTATGGAGAGGCAGTAAACGAGAGGAAATGACGTGGGAAGCGGAAGAAAGTATGCAATCCAAATACCCACATTTATTCCAGCCCTTGGAAGAAGCCCAATATGAGACGTCAAGATCATAAGGTATGTATGTTTTCCTTTTATGCTTTTGGGTCGTGTGTGGCCAAATTTTTATGCTATTATGTTGTGGCCCAGTGAGGCATCGATATTATGGGTTGTTGTGGCAGGTTGGTAGTGCCATATTATAAGGGGAACTCTGGCGAAATTTTTATAGAATTCCCGAACACTTTAACATTCGAGGACGAATGTTCTTAAGGGGGGAAAAATGTTACACCTCGAAAATTTTCCGTTGGTACGCAAGCGAATGAACTAGTGATGAGTACGAGTGTATGATGTTCCATGAGTAAGAAATGACGTTTGATGACCTTAGGCGAGATTTCAAAGGTATCCGACGTAAGACGAGAAAGTGGCTAAGATAAGGCAAGGTGGGATGAGCAATGCATGTGCATGGATGAGGGTGGTTAGAATGAAAGGTCTAAGAAATGTGAAAAGTGGCAGGTTTGCAACTGGCCAGGTGGTCATAAAGTGCTATACGGACCGTAAAATAGTATACGGTCCGTAAACTGGCAGGTCGTAAACTGGAATGCAAAACTTCAACTTTCTGCCAGTCGAGGAAATGGTAAAATACGACCTGGTTTACGGACTGTAAAGTGATTTACGGCCCGTAAACCATGGTCGTAAATCACCATGGTTGCAGTCTGAGTTTCTGGTTCTGAAATGGTTAAAGACGACCATGAAGGACGGTCCGTAAACTGGAGGACGGGTCGTAAACCATGTTTACGACCACTGTACACTTCAACACAGATTTTCAAGTTATTAAATAAGGGGACCAAGGCTTATTTCATTTCATTTCTACATCACACCCCTTCTCTCTAGAACATTTTTCTACATTTATTTCACAAGAATTCAAAGATATTTAGTGATCAACAACATAAAACAAGTGAATCAAGAGTAAGAAAACCATCAAGGATCATCCAAGGTCAAGAAATCCAAATGGACATAAACTAGGGTTTTGCTCAAGGTGGAGTATTATCAACTAAGGCTTGCTCCTACAACATCTAAGGTAAGATTCAAGATATTTATATGATGTTTAAGGTATTAAAGAGTTGAAATACATGGATTGTAGAAAATATGGTAAAATTGGTCATGAATGATGAATAGTGACATTTTGAGAAATAGTTTGAATTGAATTATGATTGTTGTCGAGTTGTGATATGAATGTGTTATAAACGACATTAAGATCATGGAATAAAACATTGTATATGAATGGACGAGGTCGAAGGTTATAACCATGAATATGGGTGAACTAGGAGTAAATTAAGAAATGTGGATAATGCGAATGACTAATGGCCATTGTTATGATATTTATGAAGGTAGAAACACTAACATTGGATGGGAACGTGCAAGTGTAGAATAGTGCGACGGAAAGGTATGTAAGGCTAACCCTTCTTTCATAAGGCATGGTTCTTTGGCCAAATTCCTAATTTCTCTCTATGAGTATGTTGTCTCCAAATGATTGATATTCCGAGCTCGTAAGCTCACGATCTTTGATATGTACTACGATTGCACTACGCACCTCATATGACGAGTAAGCCTATGATATAGACGTAGCGATAATGATGATGGTAGTAATGATGATGATAATAATAATGATGCTAAAGGTGCCTACGGGCTATTAGATGTATGTGTGCCTATGAAGGGCTATAATTAAACCCCGAGCCTATGGTGCCGGGTAGAGTATATGTTTGTATATATATATATATATATATATATATATATATATATATATATATATATATATATATATATATATGTATGTATGTGATTACGTAACGCTTGCACACATCTGCAGATGGTACGGATAACCCTGAAGCCTTGGTAGGGCCAGGTAGCTATAACCTTGAGCCTTGGTTGGCCAAGTATGTATGAAACACTGAACCTTATGGTCGGGTACGCTATGTATGTACATATCTGTATGGGCTACGTATATGATACGACTATGTATATAATATGAGTATGAATGTGATAAGACTATGTATATGAATATGAGTAAGGGCATGTATACGAATACGAGTACAAATACGGTACGAGTACTATTATGGAACACGGATGAGGATGTATGTATACAAATATGTATGAGAAATGGAAAGTTCCTATGAAAGGCAAGTAAGTGTCATGATGATGATGTTGTTGTCTCCCCCTCCTATGCTATTTCATATGTTGTTCATTATGCTTATATATACTGATGTTGATCATGCTTTACACACTCAGTACATTCTTCGTACTGACGTCCTTTTATTTATGTGGCTCACCTAGTTGCAAGCATAAGTGTAAGCTAAGGGGTGCCCGGGTGGGCTAGCACCGGGTGCTCGTCGCGGCCCCTAGTCGGGTCGTGACAATTCCTCTCACACGCTTCCCCCCTTAAGGGTGTGATTATACCATTATATATTTATATTATGCTCTATGTCCCCATTTACAATTTCAAATTCATCTGATAACTCATTTGGTATACTGTACCATGCCTATGTCTTTTCTTTATAATTTATAACTTTGATTATCCACGTACGAAACCTTAACAAAATCTTGAAGTGACGAGAACCTTTCTATGTATAGTACAACATCTCATCTGATAATCTGTAATTGAATAATTTAACCAATGTAGCAACTCATCCAAAGTCACATTCCACTCACTCCAATCAATAATTATTTATTACTTATAATCGTTCCAAATTCTCGATTAGGTAGCACTTATATCCCGGTGATAAGTATCCAAGGCTCTCTTGTAACATTATCTTTACCCCAACCTATATCATCCATTTCCTTTAATAAATTCATAATACCTCATTTGTTCCTCAGGCCTACAGTCCTTATCCTTTATGGATTTCACTCTTTTCGAGGTGAAGTCATATACACGCGGTACTCCTTTATGCCTTACGCTCTTTCACCCTTGTTGTGTACCCAACGCTAACTTCTAACTTACTCAAAATCATATCGAATTCGTCTTAATAATGGTCTTATCTTACCACCTTGTCGTCGTACTGCACCTTTAAGTTCGTAGCTATATATTTTCCTTTCTATTTCATACTCGTACTCAATTGATCACATTTATATTAGGTGTTTCCTTTAGAACTCCTTTTATTTCTCCAGTCTATGTCCATCTTTTATTCTGTGCACGAGGAATCTCATGCTACCCGTGTATCCTTCGGAAACCACTACTCCTGCATAATCCATTTCTCTTTTTTAAAGTGTATTCCGTTCATCCCTATTTGTTCTTATCGTCCCAATCATTTTCTGGCACTTATTCTGCTTCGTTGCTCATCTTTCTGTAGTTTGGTCTTTCACAATTCTGTCACTTATTTTACTCGTGTTCTCGGCTATACATGCCGTAACTTATTACTGCACTGTTATCTCGCTCGCTTCCTTCTTATTTCCTTCATTCAATTAACTCCTTATTTTCTTGTGCTCTCTTTCATTTCCGTTATCACATAATCTGTATTCGGAACCTTTCCAATAAAAGAACTTTATAAGTCTTTCTTATTCGTTCTATACCTTGCCTTTCCATTTCACATTTGCCTTCATACCTCAGTCGTATAGACCACGTCATATCCTTTAGTCACTTCCTCACTAGGCTTTACTCATTTTCATAACAATCCTTATTGTATTCACATAATATCCTGTTCGTAATTAATCCTATGGTGTAACACTTCTTAACCTTAAGGATTCACGACTCTTACTATGGTTTGATTACACTCTGTGGAGTAGGCGTACTTAACCCTTTTACCCTTTCTAATTGATCTTAGCCTTAATACCTCACAGGCTGTCTTATCAACACATTCATATTCGTCACAATTCTTCCTCCTCCGTACTCTTGTCTCAATCATACTATTACTCCTTTTAACTATAAACTCATCGTAATTTATCCCTACTGATCAATTCAGTTGATATCTCAACATAACACTCTATTAAGATTTTCTAGCCCTTTCTAAATCATCTTTATAATCACAAGCCTTCTAAATTGTCTTAACATTTCCTTTTTACCATATTGATCTTGACCTTATAATTACTATTACCATCAATTCAACAGTTAACTTATTTCTCAAAGTCAGACTTGTAACTTGGTCAAATCCTATCATTACTGTTTACACGACCTTTCAAGACATATAACGAATTTATATCTCATTCCTTTTTTATTTCTAAGAAAATTTTGGCAGAGTTTCCTCTGTTTTTCTTACTATCCCAAAACCTGCACGCAGGAAATACCAACAATGCCTCACAGGGCCAACATATATACGTATATATTATATCATATCATAGCCACACAGGGCTCCTAATTTCAAGTAAAAGTATAAAGATGTCGAAACTTACCTCATATATCACACCTCGAGACGTACTTGATCCTTTAGCGATCTGTCCTCTTATACCTTCCTATCTACTTTCCCTTTCATTCTTCAACTTTAGTTTGTGATAGCCGTACAATGATTGATTTGTATGAGCTAGAAATGGTAGATTTTGACGTCATTATGGGCATGGATTGGTTGGCTTCTTGTAATGCCAATGTTGACTGTAGGATGAAAATGGTTCGTTTCCAATTTCCGGGAGAACCAGTCTTAGAATGGAAAGGGAATACGGCATGACCAAAGGGTAGGTTTATTTCCTATATGAAGGCAAGGAAGATGATCACGAAAGGGTGTATTTATCATCTAGTGCGAGTTCAAGATATAGAAGCTGAATCGCCGGCTCTTCAGTCAGTTCCCGTAGTGAATGAATTTCCGGATGTGTTCCCGGAAGAGCTTCCAGGTCTTCCTCCCGAGCGGGAGATTGATTTTGCCATTGATGTGTTGCCAGGCACTAAACCTATATCTATCCCTCCATATAGGATGGCACCCGCAGAACTGAAGGAATTGAAAGAGCAATTAAAAGACTTGCTTGATAAAGGCTTCATTAGGCCTAGTTCATCCCCGTAGGGTGCACCCGTATTGTTTGTCCGAAAGAAAGATGGCTCCCTGAGAATGTGCATTGATTATAGGCAATTGAATAAAGTGACGATTAAAAATAAATATCCTCTCCCGAGGATCGATGATTTATTTGATCAATTGCAAGGTGCCAAATGGTTTTCGAAGATTGATTTGAGATCCGGGTATCATCAAGTGAGGGTTAGGGAGAAAGATATCCCTAAGACAACTTTTAGAACAAGATATGGTCATTTTGAATTCCGGGTAATGTCATTTGGGCTAACGAACGCGCCGACAGTATTTATGGATTTGATGAATAATGTGTTCAGACCCTTTCTGGACTTATTTGTGATTGTATTCATCGATGACATCTTGGTGTATTCTAGATCCGAGGTAGAACATGCGGATCATTTGCGTACTATCCTTGGAGTTCTTCGGACTCGAGAATTGTTTACAAAATTTTCTAAATGCGAGTTTTGGTTGAACTCAGTGGCATTTTTAGGGCATATTGCTGCAGCCGATGGCATTCGAGTGGATAGTCAAAAGATTGAGGCCGTGAAAACTTGGCCAAGGCCCACAACTCCTACGGAGGTTCGTAGTTTTCTGGGCTCAGCAGGTTACTACAGGAGGTTCGTTGAAGGTTTTTCTTCTATTTCTGCACCACTCACAAAGTTGACACAGAAATCAGCAAAGTTTCAGTGGACAGATGCTTGCGAACGTAGTTTCCAAGAGTTAAAGGGTAGATTGACCTCTGCCCCAGTTCTGATACTTCCAGAGGGATTGGAAGGATATGTCGTTTATTGCGATGCTTCAGGTGTTGGGCTAGGCTGTGTATTGATGCAACATGGCAAAGTGATTGCGTATGCTTCAAGGCAATTGCGAAAACATGAGTAGAAATATCCTACCCATGATCTAGAATTGGCCGTGGTGGTTCATGCATTAAAGATATGGAGACATTATTTATATGGTGTCCACGTGGATATTTATAAAGATCATAAAAGTCTTCAATACATCTTCAAGCAGAAAGAGTTGAATTTGCGGCAACGACGATGGTTGGAATTGCTGAAAGACTACAATGTGGATATTGTGTATCACCCCGGGAAGGAAAATGTTGTGGCTGATGCTCTTAGCCGTAGGTCGATGGGAAGTCTATGTGGTGTACGACCAGAGAAGAGAGAAATGACCTATGAGCTCCAACAATTAGCTAGCCTAGGAGTCCGAGTAGTGGACTCAGGTAGCAGGGGAGCCACTATTCAGAATTCGGCAGTCTCGTCGCTAGTAGCAGAGGTGTAAGGAGCGACAATATGAGGATCCCATGCTAATGCAGTACAGAGATACACTCCCTCGGAGAGAGGAGTCATCATTTGATATTTCAGGAGACGGAGTTCTCCGATGCAGAGGCAGATTATATGTTCCTGATGTGGCAAGTCTACGCCACCAGATATTGAGAGAGGCTCATTGTTCCCGTTACTCCATTTACCCCGGAGCGACGAAGATGTATCATGACCTTAAGTCTATATATTGGTGGAATGGGATGAAGAAAGATATAGCAGAATTTATAGCTCAATGTCCAAATTGCCAACAAGTGAAAATCGAGCACCAAAAGCCGGGTGGATTATTGCAAGCTATAGAAATCCCAACTTGGAAGTGAGAAGTGATTAACATAGACTTTGTTTCAGGATTGCCCCGTTCACGACGTAAGTATGACTTCATATGGGTAATCGTGGATAGACTCACAAAATTAGCTCATTTCTTACCGGTCAGGACGACCTATGTGGTGGAAGATTATGCCAAGCTTTATCTTAAAGAGATAGTGAGACTTCACGGTGTTCCAGTATCTATTATCTCTGATAGAGGGACTCAGTTTACAGCTAATTTCTGGAAGTTGTTCCTAGAGGGTTTGGGGAACCAAGTGCGCCTTAGCACGGCATTTCATCCACAGACCGATGGACAAGCCGAACGTACTATTCAGACTCTTGAAGATATGTATAGAGTATGTATATGATTACGTAACGCGCGCACACATCTGCAGATGGTACGGATAACCCTGAGCCTTGGTAGGGCCAGGTAGATATAACCTTGAGCCTTGGCTGGCCAAGTATGTACGAAACACCGAACCTTATGGTCGGGTATGCTATGTATATGCTATGTATAAGACATCACTAAGAATACGGATATGTTATGTAAATGATTATGTATATAATATTAATATAAATGTGATAAGACTATGTATATGAATATGAATAAGGGCACGTGTACGAATACGAGTACGAATACGGTACGAGTACTATTGTGGAACACGGATGAGGATGTATGTATACAAATACATATGAGAAATGGAAAGTTCCTATGAAAGGCAAGTAAGTGTCATGATAATGATGTTATTGTCTCCCCCTCCTATGCTATTTCATATGTTGTTCATTATGCTTACATATACTGATGTTGATCATGCTCTACATACTCAGTACATTCTTCGTACTGACGTCCTTTTGTTTGTGGACGATGCGTCATGCCCGTAGGTGCACAGGGAGACAGACTTGATCCATAGGTGCTTATTCAGAGATTACATAGCAGAGCTCCACTTCCTTCGGAGCCATAGCGTTTGGGTACTCATTCTTTTGTGTACATATTTATGGGCATAGCGGGGTCCTGTCCCGCTCATGTGTTATGTCATACTCTCTTTAGAGGCTCGTAGTCACGTGTATATGGTTAGATATGTCTGGCCTTGTCGGCCTATGTTTTGTATATCATTTTGTTGGCCTCGTCGGCCCATGTACATTGATGTGGCATAGATGCCTATGATGATTAAAGATGTTGTCGTCCAATGGGACTAGTGTGATTGATAAATCAAAATGCATGCTTAATTACGTGGCTCACCTAGATGCAAGCTTAAGTGTAAGCTAAGGGGTGCTCGGGTGGGCTAGCACCGGGTGCTCGTCGCGGCCCCTAGTCGGGTCGTGATAGCTGGGTCCTACCTCTACCACCAACTGAGGGGCAATCACGCATAATATGGCCTAGCTGACCACATGCATAGCAAACCTATGAGCCTAATTGGAACTGGCCCTAATGTAACTTCTCACACTGGGAACATCAAGGCACGGGTGGCCTCGCCTGACCCGAATCACCTCTGAATTGCGAACCTGAAAAACTCTGATTCGGCCCGGAATGAGTAGATCTATCAAATCTCTATCCTGAAAACCGTGGAGGTGCACTAGTCATAGAATGGCCTGAGTGCCTAGAAAACTGATGTCTGTGCCCGACTGTAAACTCACTTATCGGACCCGAAGATCTAGTCCTCTTGTTATACCCTCTATCATGCTCACGCTCACGTCTTTGTTGTTGTTGGCTTTCATCTAAATTTTTAGCATGGGCTTGAATGCGTGAAATATCCATATTATCCTGAAGGGACGTAGTCAAGCACCTATCCATCAAGTGTGGCCCTAGGCCTTTCACAAATCGGTGCACTCGGTCACCTATATCCGCTACCATGGCTGAAGCATACATAACTAAAGAATTGAAGCGGAGACTATACTCTAAAGAACTCATACTTCCTTGCCTCAAATTCAAGAACTTATCGGCTTTAGCTCGCCAAACCTCTAGAGGCAGGTAATGTCGGAGGAAGGCATCTACAAATTCTTTCCATACGGAGGAGATGCATTGGCTCCCCGTGAAGCCATCCAAACTGTGTACCAACGAACCGCAACATCCCTCAATCTATAAGATGCTAACTCCACCGATTCGGTGTCCGAAGCATGTATCAACCGAAGTGTCCTCAACATCCCGTCAATAAAATTCTGAGGGTCCTCATCCGGCTTTGATCCAAAGAATTTTGGAGGGTTCAAGCTAATAAAATCACCGGCCCTTGCACTAACAGCCCTATGACCTTGCCCTGTACCTTGCCGCTGAGTCTGGGCGGCAACTAATTGAGCAAGCTAATGAATGACCTCTTTTACATCTTAGCCTGAAGAATCCGGTGGAGGAGCTGTGTTACACCTCGGAAAATATTCCGTTGGTACGCAAGTGAATGAACTAATGATGAGTACGAATGTATGATGTTCCATGAGAATGAAATGACGTTTGATGACCTTAGGTGAGATTTCAAAGGCATCCGACGTAAGACGAGAAAGTTGGCTAAGATAAGGCAAGGTGTGAGATGAACAATGTATGTACATGGACGTGGATGATTAGAATGAAAAGTCGAGAAATGTGAAAAGTTGCAGGTTTGCAATCTGGACAGTGGTCGTAAAGTGAGATACAAATCGTAAAATGGTATACGGTCCGTAAACTGGCATGTCGTATTTTGGCATTCAGAACTTCAACTTTCTGCCAGTTGATCAAATGGTTAAATACGACCTGCAATACGAACCGTAAAGTGATTTACGGCCCGTAAACCATGGTCGTAAATCACCATGTTGCAGCATGAGTTTCTGATTCTGCTAAGGTTAAATACGACCACGAAGGACGGTCCGTAAACTAGAATACGGACCGTAAACCATGTTTACGACCACTGTGCACTTCAACTCAGATTTTCAAGTCATTAAATAAGGGGACCAAGGCTTATTTCATTTCACTTCTACATCACACCCCTTCTCTCTAAAACATCTCTCTACATTTATTTCACAAGATTTCAAAGATATTTGGTGATCAACAACATAAAACAAGTGAATCAAGAGTAAGAAAACCATCAAAGATCATCCAAGGTCAAGAAATCCAAATGGAGGAAAACTAGGGTTTTTGCTCAAGAGGAGTATTATCAACTAAGGCTTGCTCCTACAACATCTAAGGTAAGATTCATGATATTTATATGTTGTTTAAGGTATTTGGGAAGTTAAAATACTCGGATTGTAGAAGAGTATAGCAAAATGGGTCATAAAGGATGAATAGTGGATTTTTGAGAAATAGTTTGAATTGAATCTTGATTGTTGTTGTGTTGTGGTATGAACGTGTTATAGATGACGTTAATATCATAAGATAAACATTGTATGCGAATGGACGAAATCATGTGTTATGGTCTTGAAAGTGGGAAATTGGAAGTGAATTGAGAATATGGGTAATGTAGGCGATTAAAGGCTATTGTTATGATATAGTAAATGTATTGTTGACGTTTGGTAGTTGAAATACGATATGGAGGAATGCCATATAAGTAAAGGAAATGTTGTCCGATTTTTTCTAGCTTTAGCCATGTGTGCTAATTATCGATTCTAATGATAGTATGACCTTAATGAAGGTAGAAACGCTAGCATCGGAGGAGTACGTGCAAGTGTAGAATAGTTCAACGAAAAGGTATGTAAGGCAAACCCTTCTTTCATAAGGCATGGTTCTTTGGCCAAATTTCTAAATCCTCTATGCGAGTATGTTGTCTTCAAATGATTGATCTTCCGAGCTTGTAAGCTCACGATCCCTGATACGTATTACGATTGTACTACGCTCCTCATATGACGAGTAAGCCTATAACATAGACGTAACGATAATGATGCTAAAAATGATGATGAGAGTAAAATGATGCTAGAGATGCTTATGAGCTATTATATGTATGTGTGCCTATGAAGGGCTATAATGAAACCCCGAGCTTATAATGCCGGGTAGAATATATGTATATGTATGTATATGACTACGTAACGTGCGCGCACGTCTGCAGATGGTACGGATAACCCTGATGCCTTGGTAGGGCAAGGTAGATATAACCTTGAGCCTTGGTTGGCCAAGTAGTATGAAACACCGAACCTTCATGGTCGGGCACGCTATGTATATATATATATATGTGTGTGTGTGTGTGTGTGTATATGCAATGTATATGACATCATTAAGAGTACGAATATGTTATGTATATGAGATGTAAATGATTATGAGGGTAATTAAGTACGGATATGGATGTATGTATGCGGATACGCAATAGAAACGGAATATCCCTATGGAAAGCGAGTAAGTACCATGATGATGATATTATTATCTCCCCTCCTATGCTACTTCATATGTTGTCTATTATGCTTCTATATAGATGTTGATCATGCTTTACATACTCAGTACATTCTTCGTACTGACGTCCTTTTGTTTGTGGACGTTGCGTCATGCCCGCAGGTGCACAGGGAGACAGACTTGATCCGTAGCTGCTTTTCTCAGAGATTACATAGCAGAGATGCATTTCCGTTGGAGCCATAGCTTTTGGGTACTTATTCTTTTGTGTATATAATTATGGGCATAGCGGGGTCCTGTCCCGCTCATGTGTTATATCATACTCTCCTTAGAGGCTCGTAGTCGCGTGTATGTGGTTAGATATGTCTGGCCTTATCGGCCTATGTTTTGTATATCATTTTGTCGGCCTCGTCGGCCCATGTACATTGGTGTGGCATAGATGCCTATGATGATATAAAGATGTTGTTGTCCAAATGGGACTAGTTTGATGGATGAAAAGAAATGTATGTTTAATTGTATGGCTCACCTAGATGCAAACATAAGTGTAAGCTAAGGGGGTACCCAGGTGGACTAGCACCGAGTGCTCGTCGCGGCCCCCTAGTCGGGTCGTGACAAAAGTGGTATCAGAGCAGTTCAGTCCTAGGGTGTGTCTACGAGCCGTGTCTAGTAGAGTCTTGGTTATGAGTGTGTTGCGCGCCACACTTATAAACAAGAAGTTGCGGACATTTTAGGAATAAATGATGTTCTTTCTTCCTAAGAATCGTGCGATAGAGCTATGATGTAAGAAATTCTTGTTCCTTAATCGTGTGTTGTGTATTTCAGAGATGCCTAAAAAAAGAAAGGCTACAGCAGCCCAAAAGGGCAAGACGGTGGCAGAAAAGCGGGCTGAAAGAGCACCGCCACCGGTAGTAGAGGCAAGTGAGTCTCTGAGTGCGGCTCAATCCCAGTGCTCCCAGACAGTGCCTATTACTGAGGAGCATGAGGGAGCCTCAGCCCCAGCTCCAACACCTCCAGCCCCTCTACCGGATGCTTCTGGCCAAGATATGAAAGAGGCCATTAATTTGTTGACTCAATTGGTTGCGGCCCAGACTCAGAGGCAAAGTTTAGGGCATGGCGATAGGTTTGTTAGTGCAAGGGCCCGTGATTTCATTACTTTAAACCCTCCGGAATTCTTTGGGTCAAAGACGGAGGAGGACCCTCAAGATTTAATCGATGGTATGCTAAGGATGCTTCAATTGATACATGCTTCGGACACCGAGTCGGTGGAGCTAGCGTCATATAGATTGAGAGATGTCTCGATCCAGTGGTATACGGTATTGATGGATTCACTGGCGGCCAATGCACCTCCCCCGGTATGGCAAGAGTTTGTTGATGCTTTTCTCCGTCATTATATGCCTCCAGAAGTTCGGCGAGCTAGGGCCGATAAATTCTTAAGCTTGAGGCAAGGCAGCATGAGTGCCCTAGAGTATAGTTTCCATTTCAATTCCTTGGCCAGGTATGCTTCGGACATGGTAGCGGATATGGGTGACCGGGTGCACCGATTTGTGAAGGGCCTAGGGCCACACTTGATGGATAGATGCTTGACTGCGTCCCTTCAGGACGGTATGGATATTGCACGCATTCAGGAACATGCCTAGAACTTAGAAGAAAGCCTACAGCAGCGGAGAAGTGAATGCGAGCAGGATAAGGGTTATAGCAAGAGGGCCAGATCTTCAGGCCCGATGAGTGAGTCCAGAGGTGGGCACAGGCAGCAGTTTCCTAGGCATTCGGGCTATTCTATGACCAGTACACCTCTACGGTTTTCAGGCCATAGATTTGATAGATCTGCTCGTTCAGGGCCGAGTCCGAGTTATTCAGGACCTCAGTTTAGAGATGATTCAGGCCAGTCAAGGCCACCCGTGCCACGATGTTCCCAGTGTGGGAAGTTGCATTGGGGTCAATGCCGATCAGGTTCAGATGTTTGCTATTCATGTGGCCGACTAGGCCATATCATGCGTGATTGCCCCTCAGTACATAGTAGAGGTAGGGCCCAGCCATCAAGGTCGATAGCCGGATCTTCAGCATCTGTACGCCCTACGGGGCCAGGTTCACATGCGCCAGTCGGCCATGGTAGAGGTAGAGGCAGAGCTCCCAGTTTTAGCGGTCCTCAGCACCGTATTTATGCTTTGGCTGGACGCCAAGATCTTGTGTCACGACCCAGCCCCGTAGGCCATGACTAGTGCCCGAGCTGGACACTCGTATACACCTGTTAACTACAATCATCTACAGCTAGCATAACAAGGATTTATATATATAAAGGCAAGACGTTGCCTTAACACTGTCGCATATATGCATATCATGGCCACCTGTCTCCTGAGGAGTTACAACTTTCACATCAAATATATATATTTGTCTACGCAAGCCGACAAGGCTGCCACTACGAATGGGTACGCCCCAAAAACATAAGTCATGTCTACACAGCAAAACAACAACTATATACAGACCCACACAGATGTCTACAGACCTCTAAGAGTAACAACGATACCATATGACGGGACAGGGCCCCGCCGTACCCTGAACAGCACACACACACACACACACACACACACACATATATATATATATATATATATATATATATATATATATATATATATATATATATAATAAAAGGGATCTATACCACAAAGCTAGGCTCCGGAACAAAGGAGCACTCCAAAATAGCTGAATAGATATCCTAGGCTGGCGGATCTCCAAAACGAGCGTCTGTACCTGCGGGCATGAAACGCAGCCCCCCGAGGAAAGGGGGTCAGCACGGAGTATGTACTGAGCATGTAAAGCATGAAATATAGTAAACAGGATCATATCTGAAATAGAGAGTGTAGGACCCAATGTAACAATCAGAAACCATAAGACTTACCTTTGAACATAAATCATATGTGTCAATATCATATCAAAATCATTATAGGATTTAACAATCATAACTAGATAATCATACTGTATATAAGCATATATAACGTGTCCCGGCCCTCTAGTGAGGGTCTCGGTGAATAAATGATCATGTGTCATCCTGGCCGCCATCCCCATATCATCATATCATCATCTCATCATCTCATCATATACATACATACATATATATATATATATATATATATATATAACGTGTCCCGGCCCTCTAGTGAGGGACTCGGTGAATAATGCAGTGAATATGCGCACGAAAACATGTCCTGGCCCGGGACTCAGTGAAGGATGTAACGGTAAGCATGAGCAGAGTAATAAGCAACCACATACATACAAATCATCTTTTGAGACTCAATAGATAAGTAAACTAATCGGATCTTAAGCATCAGGATAATAATCATATTAAGTTCTTCCTAAATGCTACTACAAACTATATCAAGGAACGTTTCAGGATTCATATGCATGTATCAATCTAACATGATATAGCTTATGAAAGTCAAGTATGCTTCTAGTTTTGCAATTCTTTAAGAGTAGGAATTTTTATACCTCATTTATTAGTCAATCATATAATAGCTTGACTATCCTAAAAGTTCTAGCATCAAGAACGAATAAAAATCATGAGTCATGCTTGGAATTAGAGAGTAGAATTTCCCCAAGGCTTATATCATATCTTACTTACTTCTAGGACATGCCAAAAGAAAGAAGGGATAGGCTTTACATACCTGTCGACGACTATCCGTGAATCCTTTTTGCCTCGTCGCTCTTTTCGCCTATTTATATAAAAGTGACGCTATCGTTAGTAACTATATTTTCTAGTTCGCCACTCTATAGTTCATTCCCCTATAGGACCTACATTCCAGTTTGTATATATTCTCTTTTAAGTTTTCTATTATCTAACATTTTGGCGAAAATTCGACAGCAATTCCCCTTATAGGTTCACCTATCCAAATTTCCAATTGTGCTCCTGTAGACACAGAAATACCAACAACAATATATGGCCACACTTATACTTTCAATTCCTTCAATTCAATAAAAACGACAATATGGTTGTGTCAACACAATTTCAACTTTAACTTTCCAATCTTTTCGCCATATAGTTCGGGACAACAACAACTATAATTCTACTTAAAACTAACTATCATGCTTGATCAAAAACAGCTCCTACTCACGGCCCAAAACAGCAACATAACATTACCATTTACAATTTCTTGTGATCAACACATATCTATCAAGTTTACAAGAACCAAAACAACTTGCAATTGTCCAACTCCAACCAAAATAACAACACACGTTTAGCACATTGTTTTGATAATCGTAAGAAACTATATTAACAACATACTAATTTCTACAAACAGCCCATAATGACTTCACTCCAATTTTTAACCATCAATATCCTCATTCTTATTTTAGAACCCATGACAATAACAATCAACATTCAAAATAAATTAATCCATTCTTCTTTACTAAAACAGTCCACGGTTTGGACTGTTTTCCTATTTCAACATGTATCACTTCTTTTACACCTCAAACTCGCATATTCATTATGCACACAATGCACCACAACGTCCCTAACATTAACAACAACTAAGGCATCAATAAATCAGTCCACTAATTTTCCTAAATCGGCTCCTACACGGCTTCAATACCAAACGTACAAAATTCCAAAATTTTCATTCCTTTCAAACACACTACAACATTCAAACCATCCTTAATACATGTACAAGAAATTCAAACATTACTTCACATAAGCCCTTCACACGGCTAACTTTAAATTTCAACAACAACATTCAATACCAACATGCACCATTTTATACATATTCACAATGCATCCAACTCATTCTAAATGTAAAAGAAATAACCAATTCTTACCTTGAATACTTGGCTCCAATTTGTGTCTTAAATTCTTATACTTATTCTTGCTTCTCCACCTCCTTCTCCTTGTCCTCTCCTTAGAATTTTATTAAACCACAAAACTGAAATTTTTTTGTTTCCTCCAATCTGGCCGTGACCCCCTTCTCTTCAACTCTTTTTTTTTTTTTGGTTTATTTAGTTTTTGAAATGTTGGATATGATGACTATGAGTCATGTTGTCAATATAATATATGCATTGTTTAGGCCCTACACGTGCCCTTCTAAGGTGGCATGCATTTGATGCCTTCACTTTTGTTTTTCTGAAACTTGCTTTGCAAAGTGTGAGATGAAATGTTCATCCACTTTTCATTTAACTATACATATATTGTTCCCAATTTCCCTACACGTGCTTTTCCCCATGTTGACCCACTAACTTAGCTTTATTTCATTATTATATTTATTTATCATAATTTTTATTTTTTTTAAAGAATGATCGGGTGGGGCCCACCAAACCTAATTAATTTTTAATTAATCACTAAATATTGTCTAATAATCTAATCACAATTAATTAATTCCTACTCTCCAATAATAATATTTTTACACTAAATACAATTTATAAACAATTTATGTTCTAATTGAAAATTAAAATTTCTATTTCGTATCCAGGAAAGGTTCCGTCTTTATCTCACGTCGATTCTTTTGCGAATAGCTCGACGTATGAAAATACGGGGTCTTGAGTCTTCTCCTGACTTGGTCACAGGTATATTATCGGTGTTCTCTCATGATGTATATGGTTTGATTGATCTGGGCTCCACATTGTCATATGTTACTCCATATATTGCGGGTCAATTTATAGTCGAGCCGGATTCGATCAAACCTTTTTAGGTGTCTACACCCGTGGGTGAATCGGTAATAGCTAGCCGAGTATATAGAGATTGTGTAGTTGTGATATGTGACCGCCGCACTATAGTCGACTTGCATGAATTAAAGATGGTAGATTTTGATGTTATTATGGGCATGGATTAGTTGGCTTCTTGTTATGCCAATATTGATTGTAGAATGAAAATGTTTCGTTTCCAATTTCCGGGAGAACCAGTCTTAGAATGGAAAGGAAATACGGCGTCACCAAAAGGTAGATTTATTTCCTATCTAAAGGCGAGGAAGATGATCACGAAAAGTTGTATTTATCACCTAGTGCGAGTTCAAGATATAGAATCTGAGTCGTCGACTCTTTAGTCAGTTCCCGTAGTGAATGAATTTCCGGATGTGTTCCCGGAAGGGCTCCCAGGCCTTCCTCCCGAGCGGGAGATTGATTTTGCTATTGATGTGTTGCCAGACACTAAGCCCATATCTATTCCTCCTTATATAATGGCCCCCGCAGAACTGAAAGAATTAAAAGAGAAATTGAAAGACTTGCTCGAGAAAGGCTTTATTAGGCCTAGTTCATCTCCGTGGGGATCACCCGTATTGTTTGTCCGAAAGAAAGATGACTCCTTGAGAATGTTCATTGATTATAGGCAATTGAATAAGGTGATGATTAAGAATAGATATCCTCTCCCGAGGGCTGATGATTTATTTGATCAATTGCAAGGTGCCAAATGGTTTTTAAAGATCGATTTGAGGTCTGGGTATCACCAAGTGAGAGTTAGGGAGAAAGACATCCCTAAGACAGCCTTCAGAACAAGATATGGTCATTTTGAATTCCGGGTAATGTCATTTGGGCTAACTAATGCACCGGCGGTATTTATGGATTTGATGAATAATGTGTTCAGGCCCTTCCTGGATTTATTTGTGATCGTATTTATCGACGATATCTTGGTGTATTCCAGATCCGAGGTCGAACATGCGGATCATTTGCGTACTGTCCTTGGAGTTCTTCGAGCTCGAGAATTGTTTGCAAAATTCTCTAAATGTGAGTTTTGGTTGAACTCAGTGGCATTTCTGGGGCATGTTGTTGCAGCCGATGGTATTCGAGTGGATAGCCAAAAGATTGAGGTCGTGAAGACTTGGCCAAGGCCCACAACGCCTACGGAGATTCGCAGCTTTCTGGGCTTACCAGGTTACTACAGGAGGTTTGTTGAAGGCTTTTCTTCTATTTCTGCACCGCTCACAAAGTTGACCCAGAAATCGGCAAAGTTTCAATGGACGGATGCTTGTGAACGTAGTTTCCAAGAGTTAAAGGGTAGGTTGACCTCTGCCCCAGTTTTGACACTTCAGGTGTTGAGCTAGGCTGTGTATTGATGCAATATGGTAAGGTGATTGCATATGCTTTAAGGCAACTGCGGAATCATGAGCAGAATTATCTACCCATGATCTAGAATTGGCCGCGGTGGTTCATGCACTAAAGATATGGAGACATTATTTATATGGTGTCCACGTGGATATTTACACAGATCATAAGAGCCTTCAGTATATCTTTAAGCAGAAAGAGTTGAATCTGCCGCAACGACGATGGCTAGAATTGCTAGAAGACTATGATGTTGATATCCTGTAATACCCCGGAAAGGCAAATGTTGTGGCTGATGCTCTTAGCCGTAGATCGATGGGAAGTCTATGTGATGTACGAGCAGAGAAGAGGGAAATGGCCCGTGAGCTCCAACAGTTAGCTAGTCTAAGAGTCCGAGTGGTGGACTCAGGTAGCAGCGGAGCTACTATTCGGAATTCTGCAGTCTCGTCACTAGTGGCAGAGGTGAAAGAGCGGAAATATGAGGATCCCATGCTAATGCAGTACAAAGATACACTCCCTCAAAAAGAGGAGTCATCATTTGTTATTAAAGGAGATGGAGTTCTCCGATGCCGAGGCAGATTATGTGTTCCCGATGTGGCAGATTTACGGCACCAGATATTGAGAGAAGCTGATTGTTCCCGTTACTCCGTTCACCCGGGAGCGACGAAGATGTATCATGATCTTAAGTCTATATATTGGTGGAATGGGATGAAGAAAGATATAGCGGAATTTGTAGCTCAATGTCCCAATTGTCAACAAGTGAAAATTGAGCACCAAAAGCCGGGTGGATTGTTGCAAGCAATAGAAATCCCAACGTGGAAGTGGGAAGTGATTAATATGGACTTTATTTCAGGGTTACCCCATTCTCTACGTAAATATGATTCTATATCGGTGATCGTGGATAGGCTCACAAAGTCAGCTCATTTCTTACCGGTCAGGACGACCTATGTGGCAGAAGATTATGCAAAGCTTTATCTTAAAGAGATAGTGAGACTTCATGGTGTTCCAGTATCTATTATCTCCGATAGAGGGACTCAGTTTACAGCAAAATTTTGGGAGTCTTTCCAAGAGGGTTTAGGGACCCGAGTTAGCCTTAGCACGACATTTCATCCACAAACCGATGGACAAGCTGAACACACTATTCAGACTCTTGAAGATATGTTACGAGCATGTATGATAGACTTTGGAGGAAATTGGGATGATCATTTTCCACTCATTGAGTTTGCTTACAATAATAGTTATCATTCCAGCATTCAAATGGCACCGTATGAGGCTTTATATGGGCGGAAGTGTAGATCCCCAATTGGGTGGTTCGAAATAGGAGAAGCTCAGTTGATAGGGCCAGACTTGGTTCAGCAAGCCATAGAGAAATTCAAGCTCATACAAGATCGGTTATTAGCATCTTCAAGTCGTCAGAAGTCCTATGCGGATAATCGTCGAAGAGATTTAGAGTTCCAAGTGAAAGATTGGGTATTCTTGAAAGTGTCACCGATGAAAGGTGTAATGAGATTTGGCAAAAAGGGGAAGCTTAGTCCCCGGTACATTAGGCCATATGAGATTGTGCGCAAAATAGGTGAAGTGGCCTATGAGTTAGACCTACCTCCGGAATTGGAGTCAGTTCATCCAGTTTTCCACGTCTCGATGCTTCAGAAATGTATTGGAGATCCTACGAGGATCGTCCCAGTAAATGATGTGCAAGTGACAAAAAAATTGACTTATGAAGAAGTACCCATTGCCATATTAGATAGGCAAGTACGGAGGCTTAGAAACGAAGAAGTGGCCTCAGTCAAGGTTCTATGGAGAAGCAGTAAACGAGAAGAAATGACATGGGAAGCAGAAGAGAGTATGCGATCCAGATACCCGCATTTATTTCAGCCCTTGGAAGAAGTCCAAGATAAGACATCGAGATCATAAGGTATGCATGTTTTCCTTTTATGCTTTTGGTGTCGTGTGTGGCCAAATTCTTATGCTATTATGTTGTGGCCCTGTGAGGCATCGATATTATAGGTTGTTGTGATAGTATGGTAGTGCCATGTTATAGGGGAAACTCTGGCGAAATTTTTATAGAATCCCCAAAGACTTTAATATTCGAGGACGAATGTTCTTAAGGGGGGAAGAATGTTACACCTCGGAAAATCTTCCGTTGGTACGCAAGTGAATGAACTAATGATGAGTATGAGTGTATAATGTTCCATGAGTAAGAAATGACGTTTGATGACCTTAGGTGAGATTTCAAAGGCATCCGACATAAGACGAGAAAGTTGGCTAAGATAAGGCAAGGTGTGAGATGAACAATGTATGTACATGGACGTGGATGATTAGAATGAAAAGTCGAGAAATGTGAAAAGTTGCAGGTTTGCAATCTGGACAGTAGTCGTAAAGTGAAATACGGACCGTAAAATGGTATACGGTCCGTAAACTGGCATGTCGTATTTTGGCATTCAAAACTTCAACTTTCTGCCATTTGATCAAATGGTTAAATACGACCTGGAATACGAACCGTAAAGTGATTTACGGCCCGTAAACCATGGTCGTAAATCACCATGTTACAGCCTGAGTTTCTGATTCTGTTAAGGTTAAATACGACCACGAAGGACGGTCCGTAAACTGGAATACGGACCGTAAACCATGTTTACGACCACTGTGCACTTCAACTCAGATTTTCAAGTCATTAAATAAGGGGACCAAGGCTTATTTCATTTCACTTCTACATCACACCCCTTCTCTCTAAAACATCTCTCTATATTTATTTCACAAGAGTTCAAAGATATTTGGTGATCAACAACATAAAACAAGTGAATCAAGAGTAAGAAAACCATCAAAGATCATCCAAGGTCAAGAAATCAAATGGAGGAAAACTAGGATTTTTTCTCAAGTGGAGTATTATCAACTAAGTCTTGCTCCTACAACATCTAAGGTAAGATTCATGATATTTATATGTTGTTTAAGGTATTTGGGAAGTTAAAATACTCGGATTGTAGAAGAGTATAGCAAAATGGGTCATGAAGGATGAATAGTGACGTTTTGAGAAATAGTTTGAATTGAATCATGATTGTTGTTGTGTTGTGGTATGAACGTGTTATAGATGACGTTAAGATCATGAGATAGACATTGTATGCGAATGGACGAAATTATGTGTTATGGTCTTGAAAGTGGGAAATTGGAAGTGAATTGAGAATATGGGTAATGTAGGCAATTAAAGGCTATTGTTATGATATAGTGAATGTATTGTTGACGTTTGGTAGTTGAAATACGATATGGAGGAATGTCATATAAGTAAAAAGAATGCTGTCCGATTTTCTCTAGCTTTAGCCATGTGTGCTAATTATCGATTCTAATGATAGTATGACCTTAATGAAGGTAGAAACGCTAGCATCGGAGGAGTACGTGCAAGTGTAGAATAGTTCAACGAAAAGGTATGTAAGGAAAACCCTTCTTTCATAAGGCATGATTCTTTGGCCAAATTTCTAAATCCTCTATGCGAGTATGTTGTCTTCAAATGATTGATCTTCCGGGCTTGTAAGCTCACGATCCCTGATACGTATTACGATTGTACTACGCTCCTCATATGACGAGTAAGCCTATAACATAGACGTAACGATAATGATGATGATAGTAATGATGATGATAAAAATGGTGATGAGAGTAAAATGATGCTAGAGATGCTTATGAGCTATTATATGTATGTGTGCCTATGAAGGGCTATAATGAAACCTCGAGCTTATAATGCCGGGTAGAATATATGTATATGATTATGTAACGCACGCGCATGTCTGCAGATGGTACGGATAACCCTGATGCCTTGGTAGGGCCAGGTAGATATAACCTTGAGCCTTGGTTGGCCAAGTAGTATGAAACACCGAACCTTCATGGTCGGGCACGCTATGTATATATATATATGTGTGTGTGTATATGCTATGTATATGACATCATTAAGAGTATGAATATGTTATGTATATGAGATGTAAATGATTATGAGGGTAATTAAGTATGGATACGGATGTATGTATGTGGATACGCAATAGAAACGGAATATCCCTATGGAAAGCGAGTAAGTACCATGATGATGATATTATTATCTCCCCTCCTATGCTACTTCATATGTTGTCTATTATGCTTCTATATTGATGTTGATCATGCTTTACATACTCAGTACATTCTTCGTACTGACGTCCTTTTGTTTGTGGACGCTGCGTCATGCCCGCAGGTGCACAGGGAGACAGACTTGATCCGTAGCTGCTTTTCTCAGAGATTACATAGCAGAGCTCCATTTCCTTCTGAGCCATAGCTTTTGGGTACTTATTCTTTTGTGTATATAATTATGGGCATAGCGAGGTCCTGTCCTGCTCATGTGTTATGTCATACTCTCCTTAGAGGCTCGTAGTCGCGTGTATGTGGTTAGATTTGTCTGGCCTTGTCGGCCTTTGTTTTGTATATCATTTTGTCGGCCTCGTCGGCCCATGTACATTGGTGTGGCATAGATGCCTATGATGATATAAAGATGTTGTTGTCCAAATGGGACTAGTTTGATGGATGAAAAGAAATGTATGTTTAATTGTATGGCTCACCTAGATGCAAGCATAAGTGTAAGCTAAGGGGGTACCCGGGTAGACTAGCACCGGGTGCTCGTCGCGGCCCCCTAGTCGGGTCGTGACAAGTTGGGGCTGAGGCTCCCTCATGATCCTCAGAAATAGGCACCGAATGGGAGGATTGAGATTGAGCCATATTCTGGGACTCACTTTCCTCTACAACCATTGGCGGTGCTCTTTCAGCCCGCTTTTCTGCCACTGTCTTGCCCTTTTGGGCTGCCGTAGCCTTTTTCTTCCCAGGCATCTCTAAAATACACAATACACAGTTAAGGAAAAGAGAAATCCTTATATTATGGCTCTATCGCATGATCTTATGAAGAAAGAAGGTCATTCATTTCTAAAATGCCCGCAACCTCTTATTTATAAGTGTGGCGCGCAATACACCCATAACCAAGACTCTATTGGACACGGCTCGTAGACACATCCTAAGACAGAACTGCTCTGATACCACTTTTGTCACGACCCAACCGAAGAGCCATGATGGGTACCCGGTACTAACCCACCCGGGCACCTATTGTCATACATTCACATTTACATCTAGGTGAGCCACATAGCTGATCATACTTTCTAGCCATCATTCATACTAATTTCATTGGGCAGCAATACATTTATATCACCATCAACAACTATGCCCATATAAATGTACATAAGCCGACGAGGCTATCAAAATGATATACAAAATATAAGCCGGCAAGGCTAACAACATCTAATCATATACACATGTCTACGAGCCTCTTAGAAGAGTATGTCATATCATATAGGCGGGACAGGACCCCGCCATGCCCATAAGTATATACACAAAAGAATAGATACCAAAAGCTGTAACTCCGAATGAAATGGAGCTCCTCTACGTAGTCACTGAGAAATAAAGCTATGGATCAAGCCTGTCTCCCTGGCCACCTGCGGGCATGACGCAGCATCCACAACCAAAAGGACGTCAGTACGAATAATGTACTGAGTATGTAAAGCATAATCAACATCATTATAGAAGCATAAGAGTCAACATAAGAAATAACATAAGATGGGAGGTAGTAGAACCATCATCATAAACACTTACTTGTTTTTCATAGGGACCTTTCATTTCTAATTCGTGTTTGTGTACATACATCCATATCCGTATATGTATTCATATCCGTATTTATTTACATTTTCATATCCACATTCATATTCATAATCGTAATTATACTTGTATTCATAGCATACCTGACCATGAGGGATCGGTGTTTCACATACTCGGCCATGGCAAGGCTCGGTGATTATACATACCTGGCCCTACCAAGGCTCAAGGTTATCCGTACCCAACTGCAGTGGTGTGCGCGCAATACATATTATACCCGGCCATATAAGCTCGGTTTTACATAATAGTCATACATAGACACATATACGTAAGATCTCATAAGCATCTTTGACATCATTACTATCGTCGTTTTATTACATCTATCCTTAGAGGATCACCCATCGTATAAGGAATTTAGTAGAATCATAAACATAACGAGAATCATGAGCTTTGATACCTTTAAAGATTGGATCATTTGGAGGTCATCATAGGCTCATGAAAGAATAGATATATGGCCAAGGAACCATGCCTTATTGAAAGAAGGGTTAGCCTTACATACCTTTTCGTTCAACTATTCTATCGTTTGAACATTCTCCTTCAATGCTCACGTTTCTACCTTCATTAGAGTTTATACTAACATTAGAAAATCGATAGCTTAGCATACTTGACTAAAGCTAGAGAAAATTGGGCAGCATCTCCTTTATTTATACAACTTCCCCCATATCATATATCAACTCCCAAACATCTATAATAACATTAACAACATCATAACAGTAGTCTTCATTCACCTACATTATCCATATTTCTCAATCCACTTCAAATCATCCATAATCATAGTCATGACACACTATTACATTCACTCATATACAATGTCTATCCCATATTTTTAACACCATTTATAACATAATCATAATCACAACATATCAAGAATCATGACTCAATCCAAGCTACTACTCAAAAATATCACTATTCTCACATTCATGACCCATTTTCTATCTCCTTCTACAATCCAAGTCTTTCAACCTCTCAATACCTTAAACAACATGGAAAGACCATAAAACTTACCTTAGATGGTGTAGGAATGGACTTTGGGTGGAAACACTTCACTTGAGCAAAACCCTAGTTCCACTTCCACTTGGATTTCTTGTCTTGGATGAACTTTAATGAGTTTCTTACATTTGATTCTCTTGGTTTGATGAAGTTGATCATTAATATCTCTTGAATTCTTGTGGGAGAGGTGTGGAGAAATGTTCTAGAGAGTTCTAGAGAGAAGGGGAGTGAAGATGAAATGAAATGAAATGAACTTGGTCCCCTTATTAATAATTCACAATCTGTCCCGTTTTGATTTCACGGACCAACATACGGTCCGTATAAATTGTACTGATCGTATGTTTGGCCGTACTTTTGGTCCAGTGAAGGCTGCCAATCTGGGCTGAATATACGGCCTAACATACAGCCAGTATATTTTATACGACCAGTATGTTGGGCCATATAATGTCCAGCTTTTCCGAACCCGTTCTCGTCAACTAGTTTGATCTCCAATCCTCATGGAACCTTCTTAACACTTGTTTAACACCTCATTTACAATCTAAGGGACGTTATAACTCTTCTCCAAGACATCATTAAGTCATCATTAATTCGGTACTCATAATTCTCTTCCGATACGTAACGTATACCTTGCCTTTCTTGGCAACTTTCTTCTCTTACCTCAAATGTCTTTGCAATCTCAATTAGGGTCATCAAATGCTATTTCTTATTGAAACATCGCATACTTCGTGCCCTCCGTTAGTCTATTCACTGTGCATCAACGGAGAATTTTCTGAGGTGTAACATGTACGACCAGATAAGATACTGGGGTTTGATTCTCATTACTTCCGCATTTTCTTTAAATTATTATCGTGAGACTTGCGTTATTCTATCTTCTTCCACTTTATTTATGTTTTATGATTATTGGGATAAGGGTTCGCCTACCGAGGTGGGAAAGGTAGGTGCTCGCACAAATTAGTGAAAATAGGTCGTGACAATATCAATCCAAATGAAAATAAAAACATATAATGTGTAGGCAAATGGAATACAATGCAATGATACACACATGCTCCGGGGGGACGATGTCCACCTCTCGACAGTCATGAACCATGGGGGACTGCTAAGTCCATATACCGTCATTCCGTATCACACAGCTTAGAATGACTCCTCCATCCAATATCATTGTTAACCACTCCATATCACACAACATAGAAATGGCTACTCATATAGTAATGTCACATGAATCATACTTACCTCCATCTTTACCATCTTCCAATATCAAGATCAAAATAGATATATCATGGATATGATAAAGTATGTCATGCAATGAGAATATCATAAGTAACATATGGATTCCAGTCAATTCATATAAGGCCAGCCATTGTAGTACAAGTATCACATGAATCTGTTCTTTCAAACAAGTCTCCCAAAATACATAGAAACCACCAATTCGCCTAATAAAAGCCAAGCATAAACCTAGGGATTCTACAGGCCGCAAGCCCGAGCACACAAGTCACACAACAGTACCAACCTAAGAATTTCATCCCAAACTTCATACCCGAAGGTTCACATAATGTCTCCTACAATTCCCTAGTACTACATACGAGTCGCTAACCGGTGTCTAACCAAAAAGGTAAGTCATAACCTACCTAGAGTGTCGAATAGGAATCCCAAACAAATCACGCGAGCGCCTTGCCCTTCCTCGATGCCTCCAAATACTTAAGGTCTATTTATAACATAATCTAGATTAGAAATCATGAAGAACAGTACCCATATTGCTAGGCTTTTAATTTGGTCAACTTAAGCCTATGGAATTTGGGGGAACGGGCCCACAAGGGAAAAACGGTAAATTCAAAAATGAAACATGAAATGCAAGTCTAAGTGATCAAAACCCAGTAATCAATTCCTAAAACAATTCAATATTAATCTAAATTCGTATTTAAAGAGAAATCCCCAATTTTAGGTATGAACCCTAACTCTCAAATTCATAAATTGGTTACTAATAATGAAGGATGCATGTTTATAAAGCTATTACCCATCAATTCCATACTAATATAAGCTTATTCCATCAACAAATCAAGGTTTTATAATAAAAAGTTCATTCAAGAAAGAAACCCCAAAAACCCTCTTTAATCCTTAAGTTATTGGAAGACTCTAGCATGATTTAGGGAGTTTCTAAAGTGGATTATGAATCATAAATGAAGAATAGGGTTAGATGAACTTACCCCAATGAAGAATTTCCTCAGAATATCTTGTTTTTCTCTCAAAATAGCTCTAGAACCGAGATTAATGAACGAGGAGTGATAGGGTTCTAAAAAATAATTTAAGGCATATAAGTCCCATCAACCGCTACAACGGTCTGCAGTCTGCTATGGCGGAACCGCTACAGAGGTCACCCCACATTACATTAAGCCACTAGAGTAGCAGGGCCATGGCCACGGCGATACCGTTGTCGCGGTACTGGCGCCGCTGCGGTGGACACTGTAATGGTTTGCATTTTCGCAGGCGGGGTTAGCGCTCGAAAAAGTTACTTTGAAATCGTTGGTGCTCTTTCAGACTTTGTTTTAAAAGAGTCGCCACCAAATTTTAGGAAATTAGGAAAACCAATTTTGAAGGGTTTATTCATATGCCGTGAAAAATCCTTCTTAATCTAAAGTTCTAGGTAATGGTTCTGGTGATCCCCTAGAAGGTGTTAGGCACCCTAGTATTAAGGATCCGTACTATACGGTTGACCTTCGAATTCCAATGTGTGAGAATTTGCATGAACTTTTTAATTAGTGTTTATTTCCCGCAAAAGCCTGTCATATTGCATATCATTTTTTTGAAAAGAATTGAATATATTTCCCTTACATATAGGGTATTTAGGTTCATATTTTTGATATCTGGGTATAATTAGTTCCTTTTATATATAAGGATAGTAGTTGTTTCTATAGAAAAGGATAGAAAGTTTATTTATTTTTATGATTTGGGTGAATAGGTTTTATTCATGCTTCTACTCACACGTGGACCGGGTCAATCCGTTTAATATATTTCCAGAACATCCTTACCTAATATTTTTTTTTAACTAGGCATAAAATTGGACCGTTTTGATTTTTTCAAGAAAGGGATTCTTTGTATTTTTTGCATGTTTGGTCTTTTAGGAAAATGAATTATATTTATGGTCTAATAACTTGTGCATATGTTCCCATAAAAATGTACTCGCTATATATATATTTTTATAAAGTCCCAGATTTATTTCAAAAGAAAGATTTTGACTTAAAAATCCATCTCGTTTTTTAGGCCCAAAAATACTTTACCTTATTTGTTTAAATCGTGGGCCTTGGCCCGAAACTTTAAACATGGGTTATTTATTTAGAGAAAATCAAGTGGGTTTTGACCCAAAGAAATGGTTTTGTGTTTTATAGAACAAAACTGTGTGGGCTCTGGCCCAAATATACCATATTTTAGCCATTTAAACTATGGGCCTCAGTCACATTTTCTTTTGAAATTTTGTTTTCAAAAGACCGAACTAAATGGGATCTAACCAAAAGAATATTTCAATGAACTTTTTTTTTCTTGAGAAAAGATTCAGGTGGGCTATGGCCCAGAAATATCATATTTTTACCAACTCATAGTTTGAAAAGCAATTTTTTCGCCTAATTTACTCATCCTATTAATTTCATACAATATGTTATACCATTTTTGCTTTCCCAAAACCTCTTTAGTTTGTTATTTATTAAGGCCAAAAGCAGTTGTTTTCTATTTTTAAATCTTCAAAATCAGTACGCGTTTTTTTCCAGATTTTCAAAAGAATTTTTCAAGAGCTAGAGTCAATCTAAACGGCATATGCACCGTTTTGCCTAAGTTGCCTAATTCGCAATATAAATAATTCGAATAATGTTTGTGGGTTTTTTACAAATACCAATTCAATACAAGAAGCAATTAAAGCAAATAGAGAAGGCATAAATATAATAAGGAAAGTAACTGGGGCGTACCAAACCCCAACCATTTTCACCCATGGTTGGGCCTTCATATCATTTTTACCCTGATCGGGCCTTCAATATATTAGCTTCGTTTTCTTCTCTTTTAGACTCAACAAAACTTGAAAGAATTTTCCCTATTGGGCTTTTGACCCAATAGGGTGGCTGGACCTTGGCCCAAGTGGCCATGCAGTAGAGAGAGGAAAGAAACAAAAGACCCTGGTTAGTTTGTATTTTACTGTTCCTATCATACATATACTATACACACATATATACACAGTGCAGTATTCGTTTACAAGTCCTATTCTATATATAAATATACACATGTACAGGCAATATATCCTATTTATTCAGAAGTCCATATAAAATGTATATGTGTTTTCCGTGTCCTTAAAATCAAACCCCAAACCTAGGTGGTGGGAAGGCCAAGTCATCACCCCCCTTATTCCTGATGCCACACAAATTCGAAGAGGTTTCATGAACCTCTAGCATGGCTGGTCACCAGGGGAAGGCTCGAACTAAGCCCCCCTTTCACCTAAACTGCCTCTCAACCAACAATAACTATAGAAGACACAGATCCACATACACACACCCTTGGAATAAATAGGATAGGTCCAATATACATGTATATGGAACAATTATAAGTTAACAAGAACAGATGAGAACAAGGAGAGAAGGGATGAATTGACTCAGCAGGCAAATTAATCTCATGAACCAAGGCCAAGACATCAAGTATGACTTAAACATGAAAAGAAATCAATCTGCATGGGCACAGTATGGCCAAGACCGAACTTAACCCAAGGAATCACAACACTGGCAATCATATAGGAATAATACAGTTGTCAACAATATTGAATCAAGTAGATATGGCAAAATATGAAGGCACACAAGGACAAGGTAAGCCAGCTTCTAGACATAGTACAATAACAACAGATTTGGCATTCATTGAGTACATGCAGAAATATTTAGACAAAACCCTCAGATGAGCCTAGATGTCCTATGTATAGTCCAAGTAAAGGTTCTTACCATTCTTCAGGAATCACATTCTCAATTCTAGGTGATTTTCATAGAAAATATAGGGAATAAACAGGAAAAACCAAACTGTAGGTCTGACAGATATGATATGAAAAATCCAAATAGGTGAAAATGAAAGTTCCTTTTAATGAAACAGCCATCCACTAGTACGGTGCTGTATTACTTCTCAGCAAAATCCAGTTTGAGACACAAGCAAAATGAAATCCAAGCCAGGATCAATTGTGGGAAAATGCCAAAGAACTTTCAAGTTTTAATAGTTCTATGTAGAGGATACAACCTTAGGTACAACAACTACATTTTCACACACAGCTTAAGCAGGTAGAAAGGCCAAAAGTCCCATGGAGGCATATAAGATTCACAATTTTAGTCCAGAGTTTGAGATTATATTAGACTTCTCTCATGATCCTATCCTATTGGAGAAAAGAAACAAGTTGGTTTTTACAGAGGATGCACATGATTTGGACATGTTCACAAACAGTGGCCTATCCTAGTTTTCAACTCTTCAAAACTGGACAAGTACATCATATCCCTAGCTGGTTTTAATGCTGCATAAAGGAGAAAACACATCTACCCATCATGACTAAGTTCAATTTTATCTTCTGCTTAGACTTTAGCTAATGAACTTAAAACACATCTCAAAAAGAAAAACATGACATATTGTCCAAAGTATCACAAATAAGGGGTCAAATATACCCCTCAGACTGTACTGCTACCTTAAATGGATGCAAACCACTGATTTCCTTATTTTTAAGGTCTTACTGTTACTTAGAATAAGGGAGCAGATGGACCATATTTCAAGCACAAGTTCGACTCAAATCAATGCACATAGAATTCACATAAAGGTTTTAATTATAAACCCAACTTAACCAAATATCAAAGAATCTGTTATATGTTTTCATATTATCTTCATAAAACTCTTCTTGTCTTATTTTCAAAATAAACAGTATTCCTTTTGGAAAAGCCTTTTCCTCTTTCCAGTTTTACTGCAATCTTTCAAATTATCATATATCAGCTAACCTAGTCAAACCACCTCCCTTAAGACACATCAAAACAGACAACAACACCAGGCTATTAATCTGAGTGAACAATTAATAAATGCACAAGAAACTTCATTTTTTATGATCCATTAAACTTAGAAAAATGGCAAGGAAACACCAAATGTGCAAAGGTAGCAGGTTACATCCCATAGGCTTATGAAGAATGCTATGACAATCTCTTATTTGGGAAGAAAGATACTATGGGTCAAGTGATGCTTGGCCCTTTCTCAATCTTCTCCTAAGATGTCTTTAAAAGACTTCCCCATTTAGCTAAGTGGTTTTCAACCCCCACATCTATACTTATTATCCCATTTATTACCCTTTAGCATATAACAAAAGAATGACTGGACAGTTCACAGATCAAAGCCAAATATTTTCTTAAGGTTTCAACCACAATTTTCCCTCTTCTTCTATCCTTTTTATCCTCTTCTTTTATTCAGGCTAGATTTATAGGATCTCTCCTACTTATCCTCATATTTCAAGCCTAGAAAAATTAAAGACCATGAGTTACTATCACCATGTTCTTCACTTATGCACACAGAAAAGAAAACAAACCTCATGTTTCTAAAAATGCAAGAAAGCAGAAAGTCTCAATCTCAAAATTGTTCAGGAACTTGACCAAACAAGACCAAAACTACTTTATTCCATCATTCTTCGTAATGTTTCAAACTTATTAAATTTTAACACTTAGGATCCTCTATCAAATTAGGACCCATACATGAATGAAATGCAACACAAATGCAAGAATATGACATATCAGTCCATTTTCATAACAAGTTTACTTCACTAGTTAGATAAAACAACTAATGAGGATAGGGCTAACAGCAGGAGATCAAAGAGCAAACTTCCTCCTAGACAACCATTTTCTTCCACTTTTATACCTCTCAATTCTAGCATGATCACTAATCAAGTTGCAAATTAATAACCATCTTACTAGCTAATTAGGATGATTAGATTAATCCTAATTAATCTTCAAATGAGGACTTAGTCTTACAGCTCCTAGAGTTGATCCTTTCTTTTCATTTTCCCTTTTTACCAAAACTCTAAACATTTAGGACTACACAAATTTCAGATGTAAGACTTGTGACATGAACTACACAAAACAAGTTATAGACTCTATTTGTTTAAGCAACAAGTTCAGACAAGAAAACTAAAGCCTTGATCAAACCAAAGAAAATAACATATTTCACACTCAAGCACCTTAATCACATTGGTTCTAGGATTTGCTACAAATCATAGACAATTAGTGCACACTCTGGCCTACATTAGATGATAACATAATCACAGGTATTTCCATTAATAGTCTAGCAATCCACAAACTCAAACTGAACCTGATTCCCTTTTTTATCTGAATATTAATTGATAAACAGGCCAACTCTTAACTAGTCCTAGCTTAACTCTATTTCATGTAAGTAAGATCATTTAAGAAAGGGGGAAAGGGAAAAATGGAATAATCTACTGTTGTATCTTCAAAGGATCAACAAACAGATTTAACTTACACCCAAGTATTTATTTATTTCAAAAGAAGAGAACACACCAGGAGTTGTATCTAAACCAATTTGTTTAGTTCAAATATTCACAGTTAAGATGACTTTGATAAAAGACTTTGCTTCAAAAAGGAAAAGTAGCTCATGACTGACTAGCAAAAGTGTATGATTTCTAACTACTAACACAAGCACACATTACAAGTAATCCATCCATGTTCATCTAAATCAACATGTAAATTGCCTCATCTCTTTTTAAACAACACTTAGGAGTTGAGTAGAGGAAAACAAGTTGAACTTCCCTATGTTGATTCTACTTAGGATTATAGTTAGCAAACTAATATGACATTCAAGAAGAAAGGAAAAGAAAAAGGGAATTTTTCTTAAAAGTACTTCAACCACATCCCCCCGCAGTAAACATGGAACATTAGAACCACATGAACAAATAAGCCAATAGGAGGTTCAAGCAGCCTACTTACTAAATGAATTTCAACACAACATTCACATTAGTTCTACTATGTTTACCTCAAGCAAATCCATAAGTTAAGCACACAATCAAATAGGGCAACTCTTAGCAATGAGAACCACCATTAACAAATATCAAACCATAAGCCAACTTAACTAATATAAATACACTTAGACTAGGCAAAACTCTAAATCACAAAAATAAAATGAATTAAAATTTACCTTTTGTGTGCGCAGCCAAGAAAAGAACGAATTTGGGAGTTTTGTGCTTCCAACCTCAACGACTCAGCCATACGAAAAATAAAATGAAGTAAGAAAAAATATTTTAATTGAGAAAAACACCAACTATTTCAGTCAAGGATTTAAAGTTCTTTACTAAGAAGCTTTTTGAAAAATTGAAATTTTCCAGCATCTTCACTTTCAAATGTTTTCTCTATTTCCCTATCTCCTATTTTTCCCCTTGTTTTTCCGACCTCTGTTTTTGTGAGAGTGGGGTTCTATTTATAGAACCCCAAAAGTTCAACCAAAACTAACAACAAACAATGTGGGATAAACCCTCTTTCAAAACCAAAACTCAATAAACAAAATCAACGTCCCAGATCTAATGATTTTGCAACACGTGCGATAAGGCCTGACCATTCTTAGGTCGATCTGTACGCATAACCATGAATCAATAGGAAAATGCGAGAAATAATAAACAAAACAACTTCAAAGCAAAAGAAAATCATGATTTTGACTAAGAAATCTGAAAAAAAAAAAGAGTAAACAGAGATTTATTACTACCATGTTCAGGTAAAAGAACATGAAATCGAGTAAAATTTTTAATGCTTTCACTATTACAAGCATGTAATAGCTATACTCGTCAGCCAAGATCTGTAACCTTGCCATTTGGCGGAGAGAGGTGATGAAAAGTCATGGCGGCGCTAGGGTTTCACGAAAATCGAAGAGAGAGAAGCGAGGAAGGGGGGGGGGGGGGGAGGGGAGGAGGTTACTTGCAAAGGGAAAAAAATGAAAATAAGAAGGGGGTATACCCCTCTTATCAGTTTAAGTGAACTGGGCCGGTCTTAGCCTGGCTTTGGGCTGGACCCTGTCCAAAATCTGAGTATATAAAAAAAAAAGCCCTATTCATTTATGTATACACCAATTATACCAATTGACTGGTGTATACATATGTATATCTAGTACATAAAAAAACAAATAATTAGAAAAATATTGATGAAGTTTTAATTATAGGAAAAGTTAGGCCATAATTATTTTATTGAATTAATTTACAGGTCGGCAAAATTGTTAATAGGCCTAGAATTACAAACATGGCCTTAATTAATTCTCCTGACATGATTATTTCAATTATGGCCTCATTTGGCCTAATTAGTAAAATTTTAAATTAAATTGAACTGGTTATTTCAAATAAAAATATTAATAGGCTGATTTTGCAAAAAAAAAAAAAATCTCTAATTTCTTTAAATCATGAACTGATTAATTTAACTGTGGCCATGGAAAAAATATTTATATATATAAAAAGGATCAATTTGCAATAATTATCATTTAATTAATTAATTAATTATCCTAATTAAACATTTATAGGCAATTATGCATACTTTTTGACAAATCATGCAAATTATATAAAAATTAGAAGTTTGAAGGGTTAAATGGTTAACTACATAAATTATTTAAATTACTCAAGCTTCATGGATTAAAGGCAATAAAGTATTTGCAAAATTTTGATTTCTTGACAATTTTAAATAATTAAATAAATGAAAACCCTTTTTCTCTCTTTCTCCTTTTATTTTATTTTATTATTTAAATTCAACAAACCTCTCATAAAATATCATAAAAGTACTCATTAATTTTCAAATAAATTTATGATGCATGAAAATCCCTTTTATCAATTTAAGGGAGTGAAATATTGACTTGGACAGTTTATAAAAATCATTTAAATCTTTCAAGATGCCCAACTCATTTCATTTATTATCCGGGAACTCTGAGTGATTGAAATAAATTACGGAAGGTCAAAAATTAGGTGTCAACAACTGCCCATTTTGTGTGGGGGGATGGCGGGACCATCCCTGAGTAACGAAATTTGACTAACCCTAATTTTTGACTGACCCGACTCATTTTACCCTTTGTCTTTATGCAATTTTCACATATGTGGCCGAAATCTGGTCGGTTTCCTACATATCTCAAGTCATATGAGAATTCAGGCCACTTCTCATTTGACTCAACTAAAGACCTTCAAGTGATTTGGAAGACACAATTCAGAGATTCTAATATTGTGATTAGGTTTCTCCGGAAGTCTGTGAGAATGTGACTAACTCTCGAGGCTTGAGTTTGCCTACATATCCCTGGTTTTTGGGAATCAGGTCACATGTAGTTCGACTTGCTGGAGAAGAGTATATCCCTTATGGGGGAATACCTTTAGAATTCCCAATGTGTATCCGACCGGTCACGATTTTTAGTGGAAAAAGAAAACAAGACAAGTTGTGGCTGAGTCTGAGATTAGATGTCTTCCAAATCCTGGCCGGAGAGCTTGACTCTCATGGGCACCTTATCTTGACTGGTTGCATAAGAAAAAGTTTCACATTTGCTCCGCAATTTGTCTGGATCTGCTTCAGCAAGCCGGCTCCTTTTTGGGCGGCTGTATGCCTCTTTACTGGATTTTTACAATATGGAGATATTCTTGTGAAAATTTAGATGAATGGCCCTCTCGGCTTGTTTTTATGAATGACCCTCTTGGTTGTTTGTATGAATGACCCTCTTAGCAAAATAAATGAATGGCCCTCTTGGCAAAATAAATGAATGGCCCAGACAGCTTTCTGTTTTAGAGTCCTCGTACGATGACTTTGGATTTTGGGGTTGTAATAGTTTGGATTCCGCACTCTTATTTTATTATGGCATGGCTAGACAATTTTATGATTATATTCTTGTTATTTATTTATAATTGGTTGAATGAATGAGAATTTGGTTAAGGGGATGTTTCGCCAACCAGGGGGGTTAGTGTGGGTGTCATCCCGACGGGTTGGGTCGTGACATTAATTATAATTTAGATAACGATTAATTTTTTGTTTTCATATAGTATTCGTGGTCATTAGTTAATTGATTGATGTAAAAACAAATTTTATTGATGTAGATAGTGATGGTCATTGTCAGCGATTTTTGAATTTTATTTTTGTTTGAAAAAAGAAAAATGATATTTATAATTTTTAAAATGGAACAGGGTAAACAATGCCCTCAAACTAGGCGAAATTGAAAAAGAATGTCCTATGTTTATAGTTTGGTCAAGAAACACCCTTAAATTATTTGAAATTGAGCAAAAGGTCCCTATTGTTACTTAATTGAGTCAATAAAATATATTGTTTCTTTTCTTTTTAAACACATTATTTAATAAAAATATTATATTTGAAGAAACTTTTTTCTTGTTTCTTTTCCTTTAAAAACCCTTTAATTAATAAGAAAGTGGGAAGTAATTTTTTTTTCTTAATCTCGTTTTATCAATTAAAATAAAATTACCCTATGTACTTTTGTAACTGATAATATAGGTCATATATATATATATATATATATATATATATATATATATATATATATATATATATATATATATATATAAGATCATAGTAACCCCATCATTAATTATCATTTAGATAACGATTAAATTCTTTTTCATATAGTATTCTTGTCCTTAGTTAATTGATTGATGTAAAAAAAAAAAGTTGATTGATGTAGATAGTGATGGTTAAAGGGGAAAGGGCGGTTATGGAAGCCAATTTTTATTTTATTTTTGTTTGAAGAAACAAAATGATATTTATAATTTTAAAAATGAAAAAGGATAAAAACAAATGCCCTCAAACTATGTGAAATTGAAAAAGAATATCCTCTGTTTATAGTTTGGTCTAGAAACGCCCTTAAATTATGCAAAATTGAAAGAAAATGCCCCTATTTTTACTTAATTGAGTCAATAAATATATTGTTTCTTTTCTTTTTAAACACATTATTTATTAAAAATATTATATTTAAACAAACTTTTTCTTGTTTCTTTTCTTTTAAAAACCCTTTAACTAATAAGAAAGTGGGAAGAAATTCTTTTTCTTCTTAATCTCATTTTATCAATTAAAATAAAATTACCCTATGTACTTTTTTAACTTATAGCGGTACCTAATCACACATCTATTTCTACGTTGGAAACGTTCTCTCTCTTGTCTCGCTTCCCTCTCTCTAACGTTCACTTCCACTCTCTTAACCGTTTAACAATAGCTGGACCATCGTAGCGACCCCCACTCAGGTAAGTCCCCCTCCCCCTTTTGTCCTTCCTCTGTCCCCTTCCTTCTCTTTCTTCCTCTCTCCCTCTCCTTCTCTCTGCTTCCCCTATTTCCCCATCTTCTTATTCTTTCCTTTTTTTTTTTAGCAAACACTACTATCGTTCTGCCGGCCAGACAGAGACAAACGAGAATACTGCCGCTTTCAAGCTTCTCTGATCAGAACCCTACTTCTGACCAAAAAAAATATGAGTTGTTTGGAAATCCAAAATTTGGACTGGAATCTGGGCCGAAACAGGAGTGGTTTCTCCGCAGCGTACTAGGGATTTGGGGCAAGTGTACAACAACTATCGTATTTCACATGGCAAGAGGAAGAGCAACAGGCAACATTAGAGGCATAGTGGTAGAGCGTCGACATTCTAGGTTCGTTCTTACCGGAGTTGGTACCTCTAGTTGATTGTTGGTCTTTTCTCTCCTTTTGCTTTAGTTAAATTGCTTGCCTTTAAATTGCTTGTGCTTGTTGTAGCGAATCTATGTTCCTCCTATTTGTGTGGTAGCGAGTTTATCTTCATTACCAGTCTTGCGTGAATTGTTGTTTTTGAATTGTTAGATTTCTTTTCTCCTCTTAATTTCTTGGTTCTGGTTAGAGATAGCTTACTTCCGTTTTGTTGGTAATCTGCTTTGTTTGGTGGGACGTTGTGTGGTTCTATCATTTTTTTGTGCTAGGAGTTCTGGATATTGCTTGCTTACTTTAGTGTTGTGATTGCTTTTGCTTGATGGAATTGCATTTGTTTGCCTACTCCCTTTTTTTTTTCTTGACCCTTGCTTCCTCTCTGTAACCTGCACCTTCTTACCCTTCATCTTTATACTGCACTAGTGGCTTCCAGGCATGATGGTAGTTTGAGGTCATGTCCTCGATAGGTGGCGGAAGTGGGGGCGGGGGGCAGAGGTGGTAAGGGGAGAAGGAGAGCTAATAGGTTGAGAGTAGGGTCTTGGAACATAGGGATTCTGACGGGAAAGTCGATAGAATTAGTGAAGCTTCTTAAGAAGAGGAAGATCAGTATAACTTGTGTTCAGGAGACCAAATGGGTAGGAACTAAGGCTGTGGAGGTAGATGGGTATAATTTTTGGTATTCAGGGCGTGCGAGGGGTAGGAATGGAGTAGGCATTTTAGTAGACAGGGATCTCATGGATCAAGTAGTAGCGGTTAGAAGGGTGAATGATAGGATAATGAAAATTAAGCTAGTTTTGGAAGGGTTAACTATTAACATAGTTAGTGCGTATGCGCCTCAGGCGGGTCTGGCGGAGGAGGATAAAAGGCATTTTTGGGAGGAGTTGGACAAGGTTGTGAGGAGTATCCCACAGACTGAGAAACTAGTGATAGGAGGATATTTTAATGGGCACATAGGTTCTACCTCAGGAGGATATGGTGATGTGCATGGCGGGTTCAGCTTTGGAGATAGAAATGAGGGAGGAGTTTCACTTTTAGACTTCGCAAATGCTTTTGAGTTAGTCATAGCTAACTCGAGCTTCAGGAAGAGGGAGGGGCACTTGGTGACCCATCGTAGTGCGGTGGCTAAGACTCAGATAGATTATTTGCTCCTTAGGAAGGGTGATAAAGGTGTTTGCAAGGACTGCAAGGTTATCCTGAGCCAGAACCTTACTAGCCAGCATAAACTCGTGGTTATGGACTTAGAGATCAAGATAAAAAAGAAGAAGAGGGTTGCTTATTGATGGCTAAGGATTAGATGGGGAGGCCTGACTGGGGTCAAAGCTCAGGAGATAAGTGAGAAGTTGGAGGCTATGAGGGCTTGGGGGAATAGTGGGGACGCTAATAGTACGTGGGCTAGAACAGCTGAATGCATCAAGAAGCAACTAAATAGGTGTTAGGGTTTTTCTCAAGGGGCAACTCCATTAGATGTGATGGGGATTGGTCGTGGAATGAAGAGGTTAAAGGTAAAGTAGAAGCCAAGAGAGATGCATATGGGTCACTGTGGAATGCGTCAGAGAGGAGGACTGTCACGCCCCGAACCATGGCCTGGGCGCAACACAGCACTCAATGCCTGACTGCAGGTGACCGAGCGAACCACATGTCTTGCTGACTCAACATGGGCATGAACTGATGTGGAATAACATAGGAACATGCATATTTTAAGTGAAGTGTGGGACTATAAATCATAAGTCTGAATAAACATAATAATAACGAGCCAAAATGGCTAGACGACTCCGAATATCTGACATAACATAACTGACTAATCTATGAAACCTCTAACATGAACATGAGTCTACTAAACATAACTGCTGGGACAAGGCCCCCAGCATACCTTCAATGCAAAACCAATAGGACATAGATAAATGACTAAACCCCGAAGTAGATCGGGCTCACCAAAAGCTGATACGTGGATGATCCTACTAAGCAGATGCGTCGTCCTATAAATCCGTACTTGCATAGTGAAATGCTGGCCCTCAGGCAATAGAAAAGGGACGTCAGCACATTGAATGTACTGGTATGTAAAGCAACTGAATGAAATAAACATGGCACATGCAATAACATGATGAAAGCTGGAACTAGAACTGAAACCTAGTCCTGAACATGAATACATATATATATATATATATATATATATATATATATATATATATATATATATATATATATATATATATATATATATAATCACGTGGGTACGTGGAATCTGGTACCTGACCCGACCAGTAGAGCTTTCATACATTGCCAGGGGTATAAGATATAAACATGGCATGAAAGGATCCAATCAATAAAGCATGAAGGAATCGTCCTAAACATGGGCGGAGCGATCCTTATCCTATGGTGGCTAATGTAGTTTCAGGCTATTAATGCCTTCTCGGTAATCTGTGCAACTCCCAAAAACATGAACATAATATAGGTAGCATCTGAGCCCATGGTTTTTCATAAAACATGACTTGCATTATACATAGATATAGTTACATAATATACTTGCAGGAAAAGGTGTAAACATCTAGAGTGTTTCATGAAAATAAATATAGTAATTAATAACTTGCAGCCCGTACTTAGATATGAACTTCCAGTGGGCATCATTGACAGTGAGGTACGGGCTCAAGGTACGCCCCGTACCGTGCTGCCCGCACATGGATGCTAATTTCCAGTGGCTTCTGTAATTTCCCAAGGAGGTACACCCTACCATCTACGTCTCACACCTTGAAGTACAACCCGTACTTTGGTCGTAAAATGTACTTTCATTGTGATGAATTTTTTTTTGAATTCCAACACTTCCATCTTGGTTTCTAAGTCTCGAATCATGAACGTAGCCGAGTTTAAGGTACGAGGTGTTACAAGGACAAGAGGAGTAATAAGAAGAGGTATAAGGCAGCGAATAAGGAAGCGAATTTAGCGGTCACGACGGCCAAAACAACAGCCTTTGAGCATTTGTATAAAGAACTTGAGTGCAAAAGCGAGGATAGGAAATTGTATAGGCTCGCTAAGATGAGAGAGCAAGTATCATGACCTGGACTAAGTTTAGTGTATCAAGGATGAGAATGGCAAAGTGTTGGTAGAAGACGCACACATTAGATGGAGATGGCAGACGTACTTCCATGATCTCTTAAATCAGGAAGGGGATAAGGATATCGTGTTGGGAGAGTTAGAGCATTCCGAGAGTCGTAGAGATTTTGGGTACTGTAGGAACATAAAGGCTGCAGAGGTTAAGGAGGTTATTTGTAAGATGAGGAGGGGAAGGGTGACCGGCCCAGATGAGATCCCGATAGACTTTTGAGAGAGCACAAGGGAAGCAGGTATGGAGTAGCTGACTAGATTATTCAATGGCATATTCAGGACGGCTAAGATGTCAGAGGATTGGAGGTGGAGTGCGATGGTACCATTGTATAAGAACAAAGGAGATATACAAAGTTGCAATAACTATAGGGGTATCAAGTTGCTAAGTCACACCATAAAAGTCTGGGAACGGGTGGTCGAGATGAGTATGAGGAGGGATGTGTCGATAGCCAAGAACCAGTTTGGTTTCATGCAGAGGCGCTTGACTAAAGAAGATATACATATTGTTAGGAGATTGGTGAAGCAGTATAAGGACAAAAAGAGAAACTTCCACTTGGGGTTCATTGACTTGGAGAAGGCATACGATAAAGTCCCTTAGGAGGTCCTTTGGAGATGCTTGGAGTCTAGAGGTGTGCCTGTGGCCTACATCAGGGAAATTAAGGACATGTACGAGGGTGCCAAGACTCGGGTTAAGACAGTGGGTGGTGATTCAGAACACTTTCCGGTCATGATGGGGTTGCACCAGGGATCAGCTTTTAGCCCATTTTTATTTGCCTTAGTGATGGATGAATAGACGAAACATCTTTAGGATAAGGTGCCGTGGTGTATGCTTTTTGCAAATGATATCCTTTTGATTGAGGAGACGCGTAGTGGAGTTAATGATAAGCTGGAAGTTTGGAGAATGACCTTAGAATCGAAAGGCTTCAGGTTAAGCAGGACTAAAACGGAGTACATAGAGTGAAAAGTGGCGGGACACAAGAGACAGATATGGAAGTAAAGATTGAGGCACAAACTATACCCAAAAGAGGAAGTTTCAAGTATCTTGGGTCCATAATACAAGGGGACGGGGAGATTGAAGATGATGTCGCACATCGTTTTGGAGCAAGGTTATAAAATGAAGGCTCGCCTCTAAGGTGCTTTGCGATAAAAAGGTGTCACCTAGGCTGAAAGGTAAGTTTTACAAAGTGGTCGTTAGACCAACATTATTGTACGGGGCAGAATGTTGGCCTATCAAGAACATTCGCGTCCAGCGGATAAAGGTAGCAGAGATGCGGATTCTCAGATGGATGTGTGGTCAGACTAGGAAGGATTTGATTAGAAATGAAGATATACAGGACAGGGTGGGAGTGGAGTGTGTGGCGGACAAGATGAGAGAAGCAAGACTGAGATGGTTCGTACATGTGAAGAGGAGGCGTGAGGATGCACCAGTTAGGAGGTGTGAAAGATTGACGGTCCCGGGAGTTATGAGAGGTAGAGGTAGGCCGAAGAAGAACTGATGGGAGGTGATTAGGCAGGACATGGCACAACTTCAGTTGACCGAGGACATGAGTTAGATAGGAAGATTTGGAGGTCGAGGATTAAGATAGAAGGTTAGCATGTAGTTTATTTTCGTCACGCTCAGTGTGTGAGTGATGGGGGGGGGGGGGGGGGCAGCCTTTCCATCTTTTCCTCTTCTCTTTCTTAGTAGTATTATTTTTATTTTGGCATCGCGTAGATCATTATCCATATGTGTGTATTACTATGTGTTGCTTTATTTGCTTGTTATCTTCATATTTTGTTGTCTTATTTCCCTTACTTTTCGACATTTGACTACATTTCTTTTTTAGCCGAGGATCTATCGAAAACAACATCTCTACCCAATAAAGGTAGAGGTAAGGTCTGCGTATATCTCACCCTTCGCAGACCCCACTATGTGGGACTATACTGGGTATGTTGTTGTTTTTTTTTTTTTAATATAGGTCATATATATATATATATATAAGATCATAGTAACTCCATCATTAATTATAATTTAGATAACGATTACATTTTTTTTCATATGGTATTTGTGGTCCTTAGTTAATTGATTGATGTAAAAACAAGTTTGTTTGATGTAGATAGTGATGGTTATTGTGGAAAGGGCGGTGATGGCAGCCATTTTTGAATTTTATTATTGTTTGAAGAAAGAAAATGATATTTATAATTTTAAAAAAGGAAAAGGGTAAAAAATGCCCTCATACTATGCGAAATTGAAAAAGAATGTCCTCTGTTTATAGTTTGGTCAAGAAACATCCTTAAATCATGCTAAATTGAACAAAAATGGCCCTGTTGTTACTTAATTGAGTCAATAAAGATATTGTTTCTTTTCTTTTTAAAGACATTATTTAATAAAAATATTATATTTAAAGAAACGTTTTCTTGTTTCTTTTCTTTTAAAAACCCTTTAACCAATAAAAAAGTTGGAAATAATTTTTTATTTCTTTAATCTTGTTTTTATCAATTAAAATAAAATTACCCCATGTACTTTTTAAATGGATAATATAGGTCATATATATGTATAAGATCATAGTAACCCCATCATTAATCATCATTTAGATAACCATTAAAAAAATCATATATATTAAGATTAAATCATGGAAACGCTCATAAGTTCAAACTAGAGTAATTGATGGCTAACAGAATTTGGGTAGCACTTCCCCTATTTTATGGACTTCCATCAAATTCCAAATCAACTCCCAACAACAATAACAACATCAACAATTTCATATTTAGGAAATTTATTTACAATCCACACCTAAAACAATCCAAATCTTCCTTCTAAATTCCATTCATAACCAACAATTATAGCACAATGTACCATAACTATTCCTACCACAATTTCCTTCACTTTTATGACTTATTAATCTCCAAATCAACTCAATATAAGAAATAGAGAGAGAACATACCTCAATCGTGAAGAACCCTAGCTCCCCCAACCTTGTTTCAAACCAAAACCACCATAAAATTTAATTGAGAGCAAAGACCATCATCACTTATTACTAATTTAGGGTTCCAAAACATGATTTCCACTTGAATTTGGCTCAGGAAGTGCATGGATGAGCGGAGAGTGTAGTGAGGACTTGAAAAGTCTAGAGGGTTCTGATTTTGGGTGAAAAATAATGATCAAGGTCGTGGCCCTTTTAATAGATAGAAGGAGAAAATTTCCAGCGCCTGCGGTTCGTCGACACACCACCGTCGATCTGCGGAAGCCTCTAAATCTCTCAATGTTTTTCGACGAGAAGGTCTACGGTCCATCGACTTGACCGTTGAATTATTCTGCTGCAGAACTCAAATTTTTCTAGTTTATTTCGCCTCCCAACTTCCGGTACTTGCTGTACACAGGTTAAACTCCCGCACATATGGAATAACCAAGTAGAATCTTTTATAACCTTGACAACATCCTCATTTGCTAACTTCACGTCGGCTATCTTATGGCGAAATTCAGCATATCAAATACGGGGTATAACATTCTTCCCCACTAAGAACATTCGTCCCCGAATGTTAGACTCTTAGGAATTCTATAAAAATTTCGCCAGAGTTTATCCTGTAACTATATCACTGTCATCCTGTCACAACAACCTAGAACATACAATGCCTCATAGGGCTACAACAACAACATCAATAATGGCCTCACACGACCAAGAAATCATAAAAAGAAAGTATTACGCACTGAAGACAATGGTGTCTCTGTCTGAACTTTCTCTGGTAATGGAAATAAGTGTGGATACCTGGACTTCATAGTTTCTTCAGCTTTCCAAGTCATTTCTTCCTTATTCTTGTTTCTCCATAAGACTTTAACTGAACCTACATCTTTAGTCCTTAACATCTGAACTTGTCTATCTAGGACAACAATGGGAACCTTTTCATAAGCTAATTGCTCGATAATATGAACATCATCTATAGGTACAATTCTGGAAAGATCTTCAATACACTTGCGAAGCATTGATACATGAAAAACTAGGTGGGCTGTCTCCAAGTCTAGAGGTATATCTAACTCATAGGTGTTACGTCTTGGAAATTTCGAGTTGATTACATTATGAGTAGACTAACGCAAGCCTAAAAGTGGACATGAAATCCTTATAAGATTAAGGAGAGTATTTGGTAACTTTAAGTGCGTACATTAAGGTTTTGGGGTCATATGAATTGGTGGAATTAAGTTCATCGAAGGAAGTGGAATTTGAGTCACGTTTTGGGAAGATTTCGCATCAATTGAGTTATACCTTGTTTAGTAATGCCTTTTGAGGGAGCTATAGATACCCTTATATAGTTAATGAAGTGTTACACAAGTGTCAAGAAGTATCCATAAGGATCGAAAGGGGTAGAGGTTAAAAACGAATCAAAGAGAGCAAGTTAGCGGAAGGGCAGTTTGACGACCTATTTGACAGACCGTAGGGTGTTTGATGGCCCGTCAAATAGTGGAGCCACCACCGTGAAATGGTCACAGTGAGGCCTATTTTTTTGGGATATTTGACGGTCCATTTGACAGACCGCAGGACATTTGACGGTCCGTCAAATTGCCGACGGGATTTTAAGTGAAGTTTTATATATTTCATTTTTCCTCATTTGGGTTCATTATTTCCCCATTTCAGACCCTAGAGCTTTCCAAAACCCTATCCCCAAGTTTATACACTAATCCATGCCAAACCCAAGAGGATCAAGAGATTCAAGTGCTAAGAAGCCTTCTAGGGTTTATGGAGCTCAAGATTTCTTTTGGTGTTGATGTTGGGGGTTTCACTCTAGTGGAGTAACTTGATCCAAGGCTTGTTCTTCTATGATTAAGGTAAGTTTATACATCTATTACATATAGTTAAGGTTGTTGATTTGCTATATAATTTGGTTGAAGGAAGAAAAATGAAAGGAGAGTTCAAGTTTGAGTTTGAGGATATTTGAGCTATAGATTAACTTGAGTTATAATTTTTGGCATGTTATGAGTATAGTCTTGTTATGGGTGGTAATAATGATGATGAGGAAGTGTTGTATACAAGCACATATGGTGTTGTGTTGTAGTTATTGTTATGGGTTGATTATGAAAGGGAGTTTTAGGGATTGAATGAAGTCTCTTAATTATGGTATTGTTAATAATATCATTGTTGATTGAGAGTTGTGTTGGAATTTGGTAGAAGTAGATGAAATAGGGGAAATGCTGCCCAATTTTCACTAGCTCATGAATTATACTAGTTTGAACTTAAGAGTATCTTTGAGACCTAACCTTGGTATGAACCCTCTTGAATGAGATTTCTCGGGCTTTGGAGGAGAACGTTAAGTAGTTAAGAAGACATAAAGGTATGTAAGGCTAACCCTTCTTTCTTAAGGAATGATTCCATTACTGTACAACTATACATGAAATTCATAATGTCTTCCATGATGATCCCATTCCCTGAAGTGCTAAAGCTCATTGTCCTTGATACTCTTATGATACCATTGATCTCGTCCTACGATAGATGGTCCGTTAAGGAAAGGTATAGTGATGAGGATGATGATGTTGCTTTTACTTATGTATTTATATATATAAATATAAATATATGTTGTGACACCGAGCCTATACGGACGGATATGATATATATTGCGCACACACCACTGATCAGTTGGGTACGAATAACACCGAGCCTTGTTATGACCAGGTACGGATGACACCGAACTTATATGGTCGGGTATAGTATTACTATATGTATATGTATATATATGGAAGGTCTTCTTTAGAAAAAGGGTAAGTAAATATGATGTAACGTCTCAAGAGGTATAAATGGCTCTTTTATCTTATGTTATCCTTTATGTTTTTATCATGTTAGTACTTATGCCTTACATACTCAGTACATTGCTCGTACTGATGTCCTTTTGTTTGTGGACGCTGCGTCCATACCCCCCCCCCCCCCCCCCCCCCCCGCGCGCATGTGGACAGGGAGACAGACTCGACCCTTAGGCTGTTTCATCAGAGATTGCTTAGAGGAGCTCCATTTGATTCGAAGCTACAGCCGTTGGTACTATTCTTTTGTGTATCTATATGGGTATGGCGGGGCCCTGTCCCGTCTTTATAGCTAGATATCTCTCAGCCTTGTCGGCTCATATTTTGTATATCATTTTGATAGCCTTGTCGGCTTATGTGTATATATATGGGCATAGTTAATGATGTTAATATAAAAGTGCCTTAGCCTGATGGAATTTGTATTATTGATGCATAGAAATTACGAGTTAGCCATGTGGCTCACCCAGATATGATTGTGAAGGTATAATGAGGGGTGCCTGGTGGGTTAGCTTCGAGTGCCCGTCATAGCCCTTGGTTAGGTCGTGACAATAGGCTACATGGCCCACTTTGTGTACAATCTTGTAGGGTCTAATGTATCGAGGACTAAGCTTACCCTTCTTACCAAATCTCATCACACCTTTCATAGGTGATACCTTAAAAAATACCCAGTCATTGACTAGGAATTCCAAATCTCGTCAGCGATTGTCGGCATAGGACTTTTGTCGACTTTGGGTTGTCAATAATCGGTCCTGAATAAGCTTAACTTTCTTCACTGCCTATTGAACCAAATCTGGCCCTGGTAGTTTAGTCTCTCCCACTTTGAAACATCTGATTGGTGATCTATACTTCCGCCCATATAAAGCTTCATACGGGGCCATCTGAATACTAAAGTGATAACTGTTGATATATGCAAACTCAATAAGGGGCAAATGATCATCCCAGCTACTTCCAAAGTCAAACACACATGCTCTCAACATATCTTCGAGGGTATGAATAGTGCGCCCAGCTTGTCCATCGGTCTGGGGGGGGGGGGGGGTGAAATGCTGTGCTAAGACTCACCTGATTTCACACCCCGATCTTACTAGGGTGTGATGGGCACCCGACCCCATATTCGGAGCCGAACGAACCCGCTGACTCTTATTACATTCATAATCTCTTTGGACTTCTAACTTAAATTAAATGAAATACATAGTAAAGCCTTCACAATTTTTTTTTATCATACTCAAATCAAGTATAGTCTGTAATCATATTGGAGCTATAACATGATACTATAGACACATCGGCTGATAGAGCCGCTTACAAACTGACATTCTATACCCACGACTCTGTCTGCAAAGTCTCTAACTTCGAACAAGACATCATAGCATAGTACTCTGACCCGGAAACACCCCAGAGCAAATGGAGCTTGCCAACTCCGCTGGAACATCTTCTATAATAGCTTCTACTCATCTGGGTGTACCTGCGCGGCATGAAACGCAGCCCCCGAAGAAAAAGGGGTCAGTACGAGCAATGTACTGAGTATGTAAGGCATGACTAGTAATATAGTAAGGGATATAAATATGAATAATAACAGAATGGAAACATAGAGCATATCATGAGATAAAAGAGTAACCTGTACATCTGAGTGCCTCTTAGGGCGGATGCCATGCATGCTTAGCTTTCTTTGAAAAACATTTCTTGTTCATATATATAGAAAATAGAACATATCATATCATAGCGCCGAACGACGTCGGCTCCCCCAAATATCTCCCGCGTTCGGGATGATAAATTACGCCAACTGACCAGGTGGCAATGCGTCTATAGCACAACATATGGCCCTTTTCCCCATCTTCCCCATATACATATACATATATCATATACATATATCATATAAGCAGCATGCATGAGAGCCCAAAGAAAGTCATGTATCCATCGGAGTGACGTAAGGTCAGTAACCTCCGATTATATTATGGAATAATCATCGTGGCCTCGTCTCATCTTGAAGGATCGACCATTATAAGGTGAGACTATCAACGAAGGATAGCATTGAGAGAACGTAGAATAAAATAATAACTACGTTTCGAGCCGATCCGAGTTAGTATAAGAAAGTTATGAGCATTTGAAGTACAGAACCTTCTACGAACGTTTCAGAAGCCATTTTTGGAAAATCATTCTTATCATAGTCTTCATAGACATATTCTCATCCTTAACATCACCATTGTCATTGTGAAACATATCCATCGTTTTTGTCATAAGAACTTACAATACTATAAACCTTTGTTTTGGAAAAATACGAACATTTTGAAAAAACAATTACGACTTATCGGGAAGACAATCATGCCTTAGAATCATAAACATCTAACTTTTGAAAACAAGGAAGATATGGAAACAATTGTGAAATCATAACATCGGAATCATGCCTTTGAAAGAAAGGGACGAGCCTTAACATACCTGTTCCACGTCCTATTAGCTACGCTTAATTGTCCAAGCTCGCTATCGCTAGTCTACATTCAAGAAGATTGACACAATCATTAGACTCATCATCATATACTTGTCTTAATCCTTCAAATAAATTCACTTATGATGTGCCGAAATTTCGGCAGCATCTCCCCGGTAAATATACCATCCCCGAGAATCTAACTCGGCCCAAATCATCAATCAACAATCCGAGAATTTAACTCAGCCAAACTATCAACAACAATACCAACAATCGTGCCAACAACATCAACAATCAATTCAAGACGCATTCTAACATTAGCAACCTTCGTCATACAATTCAACGACATTTCATTTATATTCAATTTGATCACATATAGTCAAGCTACCACCAATGCTTACACATTCAAATACTTGTCCAAGACCTTACAAACACAATTCAAGAATACTTCAAGCAAGTCATACAATATTCAAAACGATCTAGCCAATATGCCATTTCACCCGAAACCTTCCAAATGCAACAAGAACCATAACAACACACTTCTTTCTTTAAAATTAAATTACAACAACCCAACTTACAATCTTCCAAACACATGTCTCAATTCCAAATTCATGAAATATATTTACAACCGACACATTAGCAATATCATTCCTACAAATATAAGAAACCATACTAATGTCACACTAACTTCTTCCATAATCCACAAACAATCACAACTTCATTTCTAACCATTAAATCCTCATTTTTCATCATTGAATCTACCACAACAACAATTAAAATTCTAAGTAAAATCAATTCATCACATCCTACCATCATACAATCCCATTTGGCCACCACCCATATACATCTATTTCATGAATTTCATCCGTTTCTACATGCTACAACACTCACAAATCATCCCTAAAACATGAGAAAGGAGATTGAATCCATACCTTCTTCACTTAACTCCTTCATTCGGCTAGGCTTATGAATTGCCCAAATGAATGCTTTGCTTGTTCCAACAACTACCCCATGTTAATAAGGGCATTCAAATTAGTTGAAATGCTAGAAGAAATTAATTTTTCTTGATAAATTTCCATGGCTCAATTTTTGCCAACCTTGGCCGAACCCCCATCTTTTTTTTTTTTTCTCCAAGCTTCTTGATTTAAAATGATGACTATGCCTTATTTAGTCATCAATTACTAAATAATCTTTTACCAACACAAGGTGGACACATGTCCCCTTTCTTGAAGTTTCTTAAAAATAAACAAAGAAGGCCACTTGGCTTCTTTAAGAATTTTCAAGACTTCTTGTGAAATTCCCATTTTGCCCCTAGCCTTCCGCAATATTACCATGAGTCATTTTGTGAATTTTCCTTTTTACCCTTGACCTTTCTCAACATTTCCATACTAATAAACAACTTGTATATTAAAATAGTTTTGGAACATAGTCTTGCCCTTAGACTACCACGACCACCTTGAAATATCTGGATGTATAAAATACGGGATATAACATCCTCCCCCCTTTAGAACATTCATCCTCAAATGTTCAACTGATCTTATGGGGTCTTGTAACACTTCGGGGGGGGGGGGGGGGGGGGTCCCTCTTATAGTTGTTCTTTCCTTCATGCTCATTCCTTATCCTTTACCCTATTCTCCTTATAATCGAACTCCTGGGTCTTTACACGAGTCCTTACATGATACCATAGGTTTTCTAACCCACTACGCCAACTCATTATAATAGTTGTTGTCATCAAAATATCCTTTGAGTCTGATATAATATGTTCCCCCCCCCCCCCCCCCTTTTTAAGGGCTCCTTATACGCCAACCGCCCTTTTTTGAAGTCTTCATTTATAATTACCTTCGAGTATCCTCGCCTACGATAATTACCTTATTCCTCGTCTTTCTTTTCAACTCTGTGCATAACACATCGAAAACTCCTTACCATAAGTTCTTCTTTCGTTTTATGACCATATCATCATTCTTGTCAACAGTCCCATATCTTTTCATCCACTATTTGTCCTTTCACTCATTTAGCTCACATATTCGTAAGTCTTCTTAACTACGCCTTTACGTTGCAGCTGTGCGTCCATGTTGTCTTGAGCGTCCTGCTACCTTTGCTCGCAGCACAGAATCCTTACAGTTTACACTCTCTCTACCTTTCGACCAACCCATTAGTATACCTTTCCTACTTTTATTCTTAACCCTCCTTGGGTTTCTTCCTCCTCGAACACTTTTCTTTTTCTGCCATTTGTGGCATCGGCTCTGAAGTTCGTGAAATATTCTTTTATAGATCTCTCACCTCAACATCATCGCAAGCCTAAGCATTCTTTCTCTTACTTCACATCCCCCTATCCTAGTCACTATTCCTTTAGCCCCACTTATTGAAATCGGTTCTCAAGCCTCACACACTCCTCTCCTGTTTCCTTTTACCACACTCTCTCCCTTTTTCACATGCCTACTTTGAGTTCCTACCCAAATAGCCTTGTGCTTTGCCGGTAGTTTTCTCCCGGGAGCTTCGCTCATTGAAGTTTCTTACCTTTTACCCTTTTTCCGTCACTTTGATCTCCTTGCCTTCCATTTACTCACACTCTTTCTCTTTTCCAAATATCGTTGTATTAAAACTATCCAATCTTAACCTGTAGTGAAAATAATAGCAGCTTACCTCGTAACACTGGTACCACTTACTTTTGTTGTCACTTGAACTTCGGTACCCTTACTTGATTAATGCCTTCCTTACCGTACCGCCGGTTGCTGGAACTCACATGTCCACCGATACAATCATATGTGGGATATCCTACACATTCATATATATATATATATATATATATATATATATATATATATATACTATCAACTAGCCCACAAAATACTTCCAAACGCTATTCAAGCCTATCCTGATTCCCGAGCTGTGACGCGCTCTCTGTCTCTTCACCAATCTAGTCTGCCTCGTCCTACGCGTCATTTTATGGTCTCCAACCATCCCATATACTCTAGTTCCTCTTAGGCTACTCTAGCTTCTCATTGGTCTCTCATGTCTAGATATATAGAATTTCTTGCATACTTCCCAGGGGGTCACCCATCCTAAAATTGCTCCCACCTTAGCACGCTTAACCTCGAAACTTCGATGAAATTCGGTGCATTAATGCTGACATAATCGCGTCCACCTTTCCGCATGACCTTTATTACGTGATCTGAAGTAAGTCGAAGTCTTACAGATTCCGAGACATTCTCGTAACACGTCCTTCCCTTTACAATTACTATTTTACCCTTATCAATTCTCAACGTTCACCTTCCACCTGTATGTATGACTACGTCCTGTCCTGGACTTCCAGATTCCCGATGGTAGCGAACATACCTTCGTCGCCGTTACTTATGCATGCTCGATTATCAGCCAGTTCGGGCTTCCACTCACCATCCTTACCTAATAATTCACAGCAAAACTGATTGTCGACTTTCTCTAAATCCTTTAACAGACCTCGTTTCTGCTAAACCTCGAATACTATCCATCTTCATCCTTCAGACTGCTACTTGTCTTTCTCACAATCATCTTTTATACCATACCCAAATCCGTAGCTCCTATAAAATATCACATCCGACTTATCATTTGTTTACGATATTTCCTTTCCACGCTTTTTTTCTGTTAGGCATACCCAACAATTCTGGCAGAATCTCCTTTACCATTCTTATTTTTCAAAATCTGTACGTAGAAAATACCGGCAATACCTCACAGAACATACGGTTATATGACACATTCCAGCCATCCAGAACTTCCAGTTTCAGGTAACAGAACAAATATATCAATACTTACCCCTGTGACTTTCCATATCGCCGCTCACCTTCTTCCGTTATACATAAGGCTTATATAAGGAATCTCATTCCCTATGGCTTGGCTCTAGAGCACGATCTAAGATAGAAAGAAGGTCAATGATTCCTAGATGCCCTGCAGCCTCCTGTTTATAAATGTGGCCGGCTTCACACCCATAAACAGGACTCTACTGGACACGACTTTGCAGACAACCCCTAGGACAACCTGCTCTGATACCACTTTGTCACACCCCGATCTTACTAGGGTGTGATGGGCACCCGACCCCATATTCGGAGCCGAGCGAACCCGCTGACTCTTATTACATTCATAATCTCTTTGGACTTCTAACTTAAATTAAATGAAATACATAGTAAAGCCTTCACAAACTTTTTTTTTATCGTACTCAAATCAAGTATAGTCTGTAATCATACTGGAGATGTAACATGATACTATAGACACATCAGCTGATAGAGCCGCTTACAAACTGACATTCTATACCCACGACTCTGTCTGCAAAGTCTCTAACTTCGAACAAGACATCATAGCATAGTACTCTGAACCGGCAACACCCCAGAGCAAATGGAGTTTGCCAACTCCGCTGGAACATCTTCTATAATAGCTTCTACTCATCTGGGTGTACTTGCGCGGCATGAAACGCAGCCCCCGAAGAAAAAGGGGTCAGTACGAGCAATGTACTTAGTATGTAAGGCATGAATAGTAACATAGTAAGGGATATAAATATGAATAATAACATAATGGAAACATAGAGCATATCGTGAGATGAAAGAGTAACCTGTACATCTGAGTGCCTCTTAGGGCGGATGCCATGCATGCTTAGCTTTCTTTGAAAAACATTTCTTGTTCATATATATAGAAAATAGAACATATCATATCATGGCGTGGAACGACGTCGGCTCCCCTACATATCTCCCGCGTCCGGGATGATAAATTACGCCAACTGACCAGGTGGCAATGCATCTATAGCGCAACATATGGCCCTTTTCCCCATCTTCCCCATATACATATACATATATCATATAAGCAGCCCAAAGAAAGTCATGTATCCATCGGAGTGACGTAAGGTCGGTAACCTCTGATTATATTATGGAATAATCATCGTGGCCTCGTCTCACCTTGAAGGAACGACTATAATAAGGTGAGACTATCAACGAAGGATAGTATTGAGAGAACGTAGAATAAAATCATAACCACGTTTCGAGCAAATCTGAGTTAGTATAAGAAATTTATGAGTGTTTGAAGTACAGAACCTTCTACGAACGTTTCAGAAGCCATTTTTGGAAAATCATTCATATCATAGTCTTCATAGACATATTCTCATCCTTAACATCACCATTGTCATTGTGAAACATATCCATCGTTGTTGTCATAAAAGCTTACAATACTATAAACCTTTGTTTTGGAAAAATACGGACATTTTGAAAAAACAATTACGACTTATCGGGAAGAGAATCATGCCTTAGAATCATAAACATCTAACTTTTGAAAACAAGGAAGATATGGAAACAATTGTGAAATCATAACATCGGAATCATGCCTTTGAAAGAAAGGGACGAGCCTTAACATACCTGTTCCACGTCCTATTAGCTACGGTTAATTGTCCAAGCTCGCTATCGCTAGTCTACATTCAAGAAGATTGACACAATCATTAGACTCATCATCATATACTTGTCTTAATCCTTCAAATAAATTCACTTATGATGTGCCGAAATTTCGGCAGCATCTCCCCGGTAAATATACCATCCCCGAGAATCTAACTCGGCCCAAATTATCAATCAACAATCCGAGAATTCAACTCGAAAAAACTATCAACAACAATACCAACAATCGTGCCAACAACATCAACAATCAATTCAAGACGCATTCTAACATTAACAACCTTCGTCATACAGTTCAGCGACATTTCATTTATATTCAATTTGATCACATATAGTAAAGCTACCACCAATGCTTACACATTCAAATACTTGTCCAAGACCTTACAAACACAATTCAAGAGTACTTCAAGCAAGTCATACAATATTCAAAATGATCTAGCCAATATGCCATTTCACCCGAAACCTTCCAAATGCAAAAAGAACCATAACAACACACTTCCTTCTTTCAAATTCAATTACAACAACCCAACTTACAATCATCCAAACACATGTCTCATTTCCAAATTCATGAAATATATTTACAACCGACACATTAGCAATATCATTCCTACAAATATAAGAAACCATACTAATGTCACACTAACTTCTTCCATAATCCACAAACAATCACAACTTCATTTCTAACCATTAAATCCTCATTTTTCATCATAGAATCTACCACAACAACAATTAAAATTCTAAGTAAAATCAATTCATCACATCCTACCATCATACAATCCCATACGGCCACCACCCATATACATCTATTTCATGAATTTCATCCGTTTCTACATGCTACAACACTCACAAATCATCCCTAAAACATGGGAAAGGAGATTGAATACATACCTTCTTCACTTAACTCCTTCATTCGGCTAGGCTTATGAATTGCCCAAATGAATGCTTTACTTGTTCTAACAACTACCCCATGTTAATAAGGGCCTTCAAATTAGTTGAAATGCTAGAAGAAATTAATTTTTCTTGATCAATTTCCATGGCTCAATTTTTGCCAACCTTGGCCGAACCCCCATCTCTTTTTTTTTTCTCCAAGCTTCTTGATTTAAAATGATGACTATGCCTTATTTAGTCATCAATTACTAAATAATCTTTTACCAACACAAGGTGGACACATGTCCCCTTTCTTGAAGTTTCTTAAAAATAAACAAAGAAGGCCACTTGGCTTCTTCAAGAATTTTCAAGACTTCTTGTGAAATTCCCATTTTGCCCCTAGCCTTCCGCAATATTACCTTGAGTCATTTTGTGAATTTTTCTTTTTACCCTTGACCTTTCTCAACATTTCCATACTAATAAACAACTTGTATATTAAAATAGTTTTGGATCATAGTCTTGCCCTTAGACTACCACGACCACCTTGAAATATCCGGATGTATAAAATACGGGATATAACACCTGAGTCCCCAAACCATCTTGGAATGACTTCCAAAAATTGGTTGTAAACTACGCACCTCTGTTAGAGATAATAGATACCGGGACACTATAGAGTGTACTATCTTTCTAATATAAAGCTTTGCATAATCTTCAGCTGAGTACGTTGTCCTAACAGGTAGAAAATGAGGTGACTTTGTGAGTCTATCCATAATTACCGATATGGAATCATACTTACGCTGAGAACGAGGTAAGCCTGTTATAAAATCCATATTAATCACTTCCCATTTTCAAGTCGGAACCTTTATGGCTTGTAACAATCCTCCAGGCTTCTGATGCTCTATCTTTACCTGTTGGCAGTTAGGGCATTGGGCTATGAATTTTGCTATGTCTTTCTTCATTCCATCCCACTAATAAATTGACTTAATATCATGATATATCATCGTCGCTCCCGGATGTATAGAATAATGGGAACAATGGGCTTCTCCTAAAATCTGGCGACGTAACCTTGCAACATCGGGAACATATAATCTGTCTCGATATCTAAGAACTCCATCTGCTGAAATTCCAGATGGTGACTTTTTCTTCTGAGGGAATTTATCTCTATACTGAATTAACATGGAATCCTCATATTGTCACTCTTTCACCTCAACTACCAAAGATGAGGCAGCTGAATTCTAAATAGTAACTCCCGTATTGCCTGAGTCTATAAAGTGAACTCCTAGGCTGGCTAGCTATTGAAGCTCATGAGCTAACTCCCTCTTCTCTGGCTGAACATCACATAAACTGCCTATGGATTTGTGGCTAAGAGCATCAACTACTACATTCACCTTTACAAGATGATATAGAATACTAACATCATAATCTTTCAATAGCTCCAACAATCACCTTTTTCAAAAATTCAACTCTTTCTACTTGAAAATATACTGAAGACTCTTATGGTATGTATAGATATCAACATAGACTCCATATAAATCACGCAGCCAACTCTAGATCATGGGTTGGGTAGTTTTTCTCATGTTTTCGTAACTGCCTTGAAGCATAAGCAATCACCTTACAATCACAATAAACAACATAGCCCTCCGACCCTTCTGGAGGTGTCAGAACCGGGGCCGAAGTCAGTTTGTCTTTCAACTCTTGAAAACTGTGCTCACAAGTATCTGTCCACCGAAGTTTAGCTGCTTTCTGAGTCAGCTTCGTTAATGGTGCGGAGATGAAAGAAAAATCCTTTACAAACCTTCTGTAATAACCGGCCAAACCCAGGAAACTACGAACTTCGGTAGGTGTTGTAGGTCTCGGCCAAGTCTTCACAACTTCATTCTTCTGGGTATCCACACGAATACCATCAGCTGAAATAATGTGCCCCAGAAAAGTCACGGAATTCAACCCGAACTCACATTTTGAGAACTTTGCATATAACTTTCGAGCCTGAAGAATTCCAAGGATAGCACATGAATGATCCGCATGTTCTACCTCAGACCGATAATACACAAGAATATCATCGATAAGCACAATTACAAATGAATCTAAGAAAGGTCTAAATACACTGTTCATCAAATTCATGAATACCACTGGAGCGTTAGTCAACCCGAACAACATTACCCAAAATTCGAAATGACCATATCTAGTTCTGAAGGCCGTCTTTGGAATATCTTTCTCCCTAACTCTCATCTGGTGGCACCCCAATCTCAAGTCTATCTGTTATATCTCGTATTTTGTACATTCGGATATTTCAAGGTAGTCGTGGTAAGTTAAGGGCAAGACTATTTCCCAAAGTTATTTTAATGTACAAGTTGTTTATTAGTATGGAAATATTGAGAAAGACTAAGGGTAAAAAAGGGAAATTCACAAGGTGGTTCATGGTAATGTTGTGGAAGGCTAGGGGCAAACTGAGAATTTCACAAACAATTCAAGAAGGATCTTGAAGGGAACATTTTGGCCGTGTGGCATATGTCCACATTTTTATTTAATGGGGCTAATTATATATATGGACCAAAGCTTACATAACAAGACAATTATTCATCTTGTTTATTTTAAGAAACTTTAAGAAAAAGGGAGAAGGGGACATGTGTCCACTTTGTGTTGGTAGAAGCCATATATATATATATATATATATATATATATACAATTGATGACAAAATAAGGCATATTCATCTTTTAAATCAAGAAGCTTGGAGAAGAAAATAGGGGCTATTCGGCCATGGTTCCAAAAATTTGGCCCATGGAAATTGATCAAGAAAAATTAATTTCTTCTAGTATTGCAACTAATTTGAAGTCCCTAATTAACGTGGGGTGGTTGTTGAAGCAAGCAAACCATCCATTTGTGCAAGTTTACAACTCTAGCCAAGTTAACAAGTGGAGGGAGAAAGGTATGTATTCAATCTTCTTTTACATGTGTTATAGATGATTTATGTATGTTGAGGTATGAAGGAATGGATGAAATTCATGAAATATGTATGGGTAGGTCATGGCCGAATGAAGGTTGTATTGGTAAGATGAGATGGATTGATTTTATTCAGTATTTTGATTGTTATAGTTGTGGATTTCATGATGAAAATTAAGGTTTGATAACTTGAAATGAAGTTGTGATCATTGTGGGATTATTGAAGAAATTAATATGACACTAGCATGGTTTCTTGTGTTGTGAAGACAATGTTGTCAACGCGTGGTTGTAGATATAATGCATGAATTTGGAGGTGAGAAATGTGTTGATTTTATTGAGTTTGGAAGATTGTAAGTTGGTTGTTGTGATTGAATTGAAAATAAGTAAAATGTTGTCGAATTATGTAAAAGGGAGTTATTAACGTTAGAATGTATTTTGAATTGATTGATGAAGTTGTTAATGTGTAGATTGTTGGTGTAGTTCATGAATTTGGAAGAAAAGAATGTGTTGTTGTTGTCTTTATTAAGTTTGGAAGATTTCGGGTTATTGTTGATGATTTGGCCAAGTTGAATTCTCGGATTGTTGTCGATAAATTGGCCGAGTTGAATTCTCGGATTGTTGTTGATAAATTGGCCGAGTTAGATTCTCGGGGATGGTGTAATTACAGGGGAGATGCTGCCAAAATTTTGGTAGATAATAAGTGAATTTATTTGAGAAACTAAGGCAAGTGTATGACGACGAATCTAGTGATTGTGTAAATTCTTTTGAATGTAGACTAGCAAGCTTGGATAAATAAGCGTAGCTAATAGGACGTGGAACAGGTATGTTAAGGCTCGTCCCTTTCTTTCAAAGGCATGATTCCGATGTTATGGCTTCATAAATGTTTCCATATCTTCCTTGTTCTCAAAAGTTAGATGTTTATGACTCCAAGGCATAATTCCTTTCCTAACAATTCATAGTTGTTTTCCAAAATGCCGTATTTTTCCCAAACTAGAGGTTTATGATTTTGAAAGCCCTTATGACAACAAGGATGGACACGTTTGTATCATGATGGCAATGATGCCAAAAATGAGAATATCTTCCTACGATAATTATTATGAGAATGATTCCATGTTTAAAGGTTCCAAGTTTACGATTTCAATGACGATATATGAATGTTGAGCTATTTCTTGATTTCCCAATTTTATTCATGGATGACGACTATTTTTAAGGATTCCAAGGTATATGAAGTGACGCCTTATGAGATTTATGATCTTATTCTATGTTCTCTTAATGCTGTTATTTGTTGCTAGTCTCATCTTATAATAATTGTTCCTTCAAGGTGAGACAAAGCCATGATGATTATTCCATAATATAATCGGAGGTTACCGACCTTACGTTACTCCGATAGAGACATAACATTCCTTGGGCTCTCCTGCATGCTACTTACATGATACATGCGTATGATATATGTATATGATACATGAACAAGATATATGCACATGATACATGAACATGATATATGTATATGTATATGAGGAATATGGGAAAAAGGGCCAGAGCGCTATAGACGCCGGGATATGCAGACGATACATGTATCTGTATATGACATGATATCATCCCGGACGCGGGATATATGTGGCTAAATGGATCGGAGCCGACGCCTCAGCAATATGATATGTTCTATTTTCTATATATATATGAACAAGAAATGTTTTTCAAAGGAAGTATTACTATGTATATATGTATATATGTGGATCGGGCTGCACGTTCCGCAGCACTCAGCATGAAGGTGAGTGATGATGTGGAAAGTCATAGAGGTAAATCTTGATATATTTGTTCTGTTACCTGAAACTGGGAGCTCTGGATGGCTGGAATGTGTCGTATATAACCGTATGCTCTGTGAGGCACTGTTGGTATTTCCTGCGTGCAGATTCTGAATAGTGAGAATTGTAAAGGAGATTTTGTCAGAATTGTTCAAGATCAGGTCATTAAGTTAGGTACGCTCAACCAGAAGAAGCGTGGGAAGGAAATATTGTAAATAGACAACAAGAGAGGTGCGTTGTTTCAGAAGGTTTATGGATTTGGCATGGCATGAAGAACGATTGCGAGAAAGACGGTTAGTAGTCCAAAGGATTAAGTTGGATAACATTCGAGGTTTAGTAGGAGCAAGGTCTGTTGGGAGATTCAGGGAAAGTCGACAATCAGTTTTGTTGTACATTATTATATAAGAGTGGCGAGCAGAAGCCCAAGGAGATGGATAATTGAGTATTCATAAGTAACAGCGACGAAGGTATATTCGCTACCATCGGAAATCTGGGAATCTAGGACGAAGGGTAGTTATACACATAAGTGAAGGGTGAATATTGAGGATTGAAAAGGGAAAAACAGTAATTGTAAAAGAAATGACGTGTTACGAGAATGTCTCGGAATCTGTAAGACTTCGACTTGCTCCAGATCATGTAATGAAAGGTCATGCGATGAGGTGGATGCGATTATATCAGCGTTAAGGCACCGGATTTCATTAAAGTTTCGAGGTTAAGCGTGCTAAGGTGAGAGAAATCTTAGGATGGGTGACCCCCTGGGAAGTGTGCAAGAAATCCTATAGATTTAGACATAAGAGACAAATGAGAAGTTAGAGTAGCCTAAGGGGAAACTAGGGTATATGTGATGGTTAAAAACCTTAAGAGATCGCGTAGGACGAGGCAGACTAGACCGGTAAAGAGATAGAAAGTGCATCCCAGCTCTGGAATTTGGGTAGGCTTAAATAGCGTTTGGAAGTATTTTGTGGGCAAGTTGGTAGTAAATATATATATATATATATATATATATATATATATATATATATATATATATATATATATATATATATATATATATATATATATATATATGCGAATGCGTAAGATATCCCACATGTGATTTGTCACGATCCAGCTAGGGGCCGCGACGGGTACCCGGAGCAATTACCGAGCACCGCTCACTCTACTGCTTGACTTGCTCATTTAATACTCTTTTACCAATTTTACATACCAATTGTAGGAAAATCATATTTAATCAAAACATAAATACTTTATATACATTTGCCTCTTGGCCATCAAAATAATATACATACAAATGAAAACATCTTGTGAGACCATCTAACCCACACTGCGTATCTACGAGCCTCTACTAACATAATGAATACATAGACGGAACAAGACTCCGTCATGCCCAAAATATGCATATGTGTATGTACATCAAAAGAATAGCCATAAGCACCTCCGAACAATGGAGTGCTATCTATCAGCTGACAGCTACTGAGGACCTGGGCCAAGCTCTCCTCCCTGTCTACCTGTGGGCATGAACACAGCGTCCGAAGAAAGGACGTCAGAACGAATATTGTACCGAGTATGAGAGGCATACATAATGAAAGGAGACATCAATAATATGGGAATAACATCAACTTGAGACATCTGAATCTGACTGATAATCATAAATGAAGTAATGCATGTTGTCTTACTCATACTCATCATCATAACATGTATGAATCATATGCAAGCTGCCCGTCCATGTCGGAACGGTGTGATAATCAATAATATTAGCCCACGTCCAGGCCTCCGGCGTCCGGGGTACCATCTCATGCCGCCCACTAGTGGTGTCTGCCCACGCCCGTAGGTCGTGTTGTATCCGTATCGCCGCCCGCCGAAGCGGTGTCTGCCCGACCAACTAGGCCCGGTGTGAAATGCTCATGACATTCTCAATGTAAATACTCATAGTAATATGCCTATCATAAAATACTTATCTTATCATAATGCGTATATATGACTTCATGATCAACTTTACTCTATCGGGGTGACGTAAGGTCGTGATCCCCCGATTACATTATGTAACCATCATGGACATTCTGCCTCACCTTGAAAGGACTAGTACATAAGGTGTGTGTAGGCAAGGAATAACATCATCATCATTTTAGTGTCATCATATCGTATTACTTATTTTTTTATAGACATTCATAGGCATAACCTTTTAATTTCTTAGAATGTAAGAACTCATGAAGGGAATAGGAATTCAAGCTAAAAGATTCGTGCCATTAGAAAGAAGGACTAGCCTCACATACCTTGGTCCTTTAGCTAAGATATCGCTCACTTGTTTTCCGTCTATATCACGTCGTTACCTTCATAAGAGAATTCGTATCAACATTTGTAAACTAACTATAAGAACGCGTCGCTAATTCTAGGAGAAGTTGGGCAACGCTTCCTTCGCTCATACTACTTTTCCCACGTTCTATATCAACTTCCAATATTCATAATATTATTCGCAATATCATAATCGACAATCGTCATTTACGTACATTTGGCAAAATCCACCATTTTCCTCCAATTTTCCCTTATTTCTACTTCTAGCTCATCCTTGCATTTAATGCTTGTTTCATGATATAAACATCCTTTATAACGTATTTGTACTCACAATACTTCCACATTCGTAATTCAATTCCACTATCATTCATTTATGTCACTATTCACTCAATAATGACCCATTCCTATGTTCTTCTACATTTCAAGTGTCTAAGCTTTCCAATACTTCAAACAATCATGGAATAATCATGAAACTTACCTTGGATGATGGTAGAACAATCCTTAAGTTGAAATACTTCAATTAACCAAAACCCTAGTTCCACCCTTTGTGGGATTTCTTGACTTAGATGATCCTTTGTTGTGTTCTTACACTTGATTTCATGAATTTGGTGTTGTTGGTCTTGATGTTCTTTTGATCCTTTGGGATTTCTATAGATGAAGTATGTGGAGAGGTCTAGAAGTTTCTTGAGTTGTGTGGAAGAAAATGACGTGAATTGAGGCTTAAGTTCCCTTTTAATAATTCAAAATCTGGTCTTTAATGAAAATTTGTCGGGATGAACAGTGGTCGTAAATTGCAGTTTACGGACTGTATTGTGGTTTACGGTCCATCCTCCATGGTCGTTTTTAATCATCCCAGAATCAGAAAGTTTGGCTGAGGATTATGGCAATTTACGACTGAGGTTTACGGTCCGTAAACTAGTTTACGGGCCGTCCTCCAAGTCATTTTTAACCATTTTCACAATTTACAGAAAGTTGAGATTTTTGACAAGCTGGAGGACGATTGCACTATACGGTCCGTAAATCACTTTACGGGCCGTATAGTGCCATATACGACACTGGACTGAAAAATTTTCCGCGACTTTCTTATTTCCAAAAATTCATAATTAGCCATTCCCGACTTAACAAAACATCATACACTCAAACTCTTCATCATTCTACTCATCATACAAGTGCGGAGAAATTTCCGAGGTGTAACATTCTTCCCCCCTTTTGGAACATTCGTCCTCGAATGTTCGACACTCGGGGATCCTGGAAAAAATTTGCCAGAGTTTCCTTTGTAATTTCGACACTACCTTTCCATTACAACAACCCACAATATCTTCGCCTCATAGGGCTATATCACAATATCAACACATTTATGGCCACACACGACCAAAAGCATAAAACTAAAACATACATACCTTATATCGTCGACGTCTCATCTTGAATCTCTTCTGGGGATCGAAACAAATGGGGTATATGGATTTCATCTTCTCCTCTGCTTCCCAAGTCATTTCTTCCCGATCATTGTTCCGCCATAGAACTTTGATTGAAGCAACCTCTTTATTCCGAAGCCTTCGTACTTGTCTATCCAAAATGGCAATGGGCATTTCCTCATAGGTTAGCTTCTCTGTTACTAGCACATCATCAACCGGAACTATTCTTGTTGGGTCTCCAATACACTTGCGGAGCATCGAAACATGGAATACTTGATGTACGGATTCGAGCTCTGAAGGCAAGTCCAATTCGTAGGCTACTCGACCCACCTTGCGGATAATTTTATAAGGTCCGACGTATCTTGGACTCAATTTCCCCTTTTTACAAAATCTCATCACTCCCCTCATCGGCGATACCTTCAGGAACACCCAATCGCCCACATGAAATTCCAAGTCTCGTCGGCGATTATTTGCATAAGACTTTTGGCGACTTTGAGCTATTAACAGTCGGTCTCGAATCACTTTAACCTTTTCAACTGCTTGTTGGATCAAGTCGGGGCCTATCAATTGTACTTCTCCGGTTTCAAACCATCCAATTGGAGATCTGCATTTTCTTCCATATAAGGCCTCGTACGGAGCAATTTGAATACTGGAATGATAGCTGTTATTATAGGCAAATTCAATAAGAGGCAAATGCTCATCCCAACTACCACCAAAGTCCAGCACACACGCTCGTAGCATATCTTCCAAGGTCTGAATAGTACGCTCGGCTTGTCCGTCGGTCTGCGGATGGAACACTGTGCTGAGCTTCACTTGAGTACCTAGACCTTCTTGAAAGGACTTCCAGAACCTGGCTGTGAACTGCGCTCCTCTGTCTGTGATAATGGCCAAAGGAATACCATGGAGTCGTACAATCTCCTTGAGATACAATTTAGCATAATCTTCCGCTGAATATGTGGTCCTAACGGGGAGAAAATGAGCTGCTTTCGTGAGTCTATCCACGATCACCCATATAGAATCATACTTCGCTCGCGTACGGGGTAATCCTACCACAAAATCCATGTTAATTTCTTCCCATTTCCACGTAGGAATTTCCATTGCTTGCAATAAGCCTCCTGGTTTTTTATGCTCGGCCTTCACTTGCTGGCAATTTGGGCACTGTGCTACAAATTCTGCTATGTCTCGCTTGATGCCATCCCACCAATATATCAATTTGAGATCGTGATACATCTTGGTTGCACCTGGATGAACGGAATACCGGGAATAATGTGCTTCCTCTAAAATCCGTTGGCGCAAGTTTGCTACATTCGGTACACATAACCTATCTCGATATCTAAGAACCCCTTCTATGGAAACTTCGAATGGAGACTTTTCCTTTTCATGAGATAGATCTCGATAGTGGCTTAATTGAGGATCTTCATATTGTCGTTCCTTCACTTCTAGATTCAATGATGAAACTGTGGGGTCATTGATGCTAATACCTGCATCTCCTGAATCAATTGGCCGTACGCCGAGACTTGCTAACCGATGGACCTCACGAACAGTTTCTCGCTTTTCCGAAGGAACTCCACTTAAACTGCCCATCGATCGGCGGCTAAGTGCATTTGCCACTACATTCGCCTTCCCTGGATGATATAGAATGTTCACATCGTAATCCTTCAGTAATTCTAACCATCGCCTTTGCCGTAGGTTCAACTCCTTTTGTTTGAAAATATATTGAAGGCTTTTGTGATCCGTATAGATGTCCACGTGCACACCATATAAGTAGTGTCTCTATATTTTCAAAGCATGAATGACCGCAGCTAGCTCAAGATCATGAGTGGGATAATTCTGTTCATGTTTTCGCAACTGTCTCGAAGCATATGCAATAACTTTCCCATTCTGCATCAATACATATCCTAATCCCACACCGGGGGCGTCACAATATACTACATAACCATCTGATCCTTCTGGGAGTGTTAGCACTGGCGCTGAGGTCAACCTGTTTTTCAACTCTTGGAAGCTACGCTCACAGGCATCACTCCACTGGAATTTAGCCGACTTCTGGGTTAACTTTGTCAATGGGGCTGAAATAGATGAGAAGCCCTCTACGAATCTTCGATAATAACCTGCCAAACCCAGAAAACTACGAACTTCTGTAGGCGTCGTAGGTCTTGTCCAAGTCTTCACAGCTTCTATTTTCTGAGTGTCGACTCGGATTCCATCATCTGAAATAACATGACCTAGAAATGCCACTGAGTTTAGCCAAAACTCGCACTTCGAAAACTTTGCATAAAATTCCCGATCTCGAAGAACGCTAAGAACAATTCTTAGACTATCTGCATGTTCTGATTCTGTGTGAGAATATACCAGGATATCGTCGATGAACACTATCACAAAGAGATCCAAGAACGGCCTAAACACATTATTCATTAAATGCATAAACACTGCCAGGGCATTTGTTAACCCAAACGACATTACTCGAAACTCGTAGTGACCATACTTTGTCCTGAAGGCAGTCTTGGGAATATCTGCTTCCTTAATTCTCATCTGATGATAACCCGATCTCAGATCTATCTTGGAGAACCATTTAGCGCCCTGTAATTGATCAAACAAATCGTCGATTCTGTGAAGGGGGTATTTATTCTTTATTGTCACCTTGTTCAACTGCCTGTAATCAATACACATTCGTAACGAACCGTCTTTCTTCCTTATGAACAAGACCGGTGCTCCCCATGGCGAGGAACTGGGCCTGATGAAGCCCTTCTCGAGCAAATCTTTCAATTGTGCCTTTAGCTCCTTCAACTCTGCTGGAGCCATTCGATAAGGAGGAATAGAGATAGGCTCGGTGTTTGGTAATACATCAATAGCAAAGTCAATTTTCCTTTCTGGAGGAAGGCCTGGTAACTCGTCGGGAAACACATCTAGGAATTCATTCACTACCGGGACAGACTGGAAAGTTGGCACTTCCGCTTCCGTGTCATGAACCCGAACTAGATGACAAATATAACCTTTGGCTATCATCTTTCTCGCCTTAAGGTAGGAAATAAACTTACCCTTTGGGGAAACTGTATTACCCTTCCACTCAAGTATGGGCTCTCCCGGAAATTGGAATCGAACTACCTTTGTCCGGCAACAAACATTAGCATAGCACGATGCCAACCAGTCCATACCCATAATTACGTCAAAATCTATCATCTCAAGTTCAATCAAATCAGCCCTTGTCTGACGATCACATATAATGACTACACAGTCCTTATATACTTGTCTCGCTATTACGGGATCACCAACCGGAGTGAATACCTCGAAAGGTTTAATTGGTTCAGGTCTCACCCCAACACAATCAGCGATATACGGAGTAAAATATGAGAAGGTAGAACCCGGATCAATCAGAGCATATACGTCACGGGAAAGTATAGTCAAGGTACCTGTGACAATATCTGGGGAAGACTCAAGATCCTGTCGCCCAGCTAAGGCATATACACGGGGCTGAACAACACCTGAAGTGGATGCTCCCCCTCTACCTCTGCCTCTGCCTGCTGTAGTCTGAGGAGTTTGTGCTGTCGGGCGCACTGAAGAAGACCCCGCTGCTGAACCTGTGGGCTGAGTCCCCGCTCTATCTCTCGCTGAAGGGAAATCTCTCATCATATGACCAACCTGCCCGCAAGCATAACAAGCATATGAACCCTGACGACACTGTCCGGAATGCAATTTACCGCACTGGATACACCGTGGTACTGGAGGTCTCCTCTGGCTAAAGTCTCCCCTAGACTGCGAATCTGAGGTCGTCGAACTCTGCCCCTGGCCTGACTGGAAAGAACGGTCGAATCTCCTATCCGAGAATCTGGGATGTGCACTGGTCGCTGACTGACCTGAGTGCCTATAATGCGTCTGTCTCGGTCCCCCTCGCTACTCACTGCTCTCCCCCATAGATCTAGCCCTCTTACCTTGTCTTCTGTCACCCTCACGATCACTTCTCTGCTGTCGTTGTCGTTCCTCGAGGTTCTGAGCATGGGCTTGTATCCGGGAAATATCCATCCCGTCTCTGAACAAGTGTGGTCCTAAACCACTCACAAATCTATAGACTCGGTCTCCCATGTCAGCCACCATAGTCGGAGCATACCGGGCCAATGAGTTGAATTGCATACTATACTCTCGGGCACTCATGCTTCCCTGTTTCAAATTCAAGAACCTGTCCGCTCTAGCTCGGCGGACTTCAGGTGGCAAGTAGTGACGAATAAAGGCATCTACAAACTCTTGCCACATGGGAGGTGGTGAATTCTCCCCTCTTGTTATCACCCAATTCTTATACCATAGTACCGCCATGTCGCGAAGTCTATATGAGGCCAACTCCACGGATTCGGTCTCAGAAGCATGCATAAGTTTCAGCGTTCGCAACATCTCATCGATAAAACCTTGTGGGTCCTCATCCGGCTTCGACCCGAAAAATTTTGGAGGGTTTAGAGTAAGGAAATCACGGGCTCTTGTACTAGCCGAACGATCACTGGGGCTCGCATTCCGTCGTTGTGCCTGAGCGGCAACCAACTGTGTCAATAAATGTATGGCCTCGGACACTTGTTGACCCGAAGCACCCGGTGGAGGAATTGGAGTTGAGGCTCCTCCTTGCTCTTCTACATTGGGCGCGACCTCGCTTTGCGATTCACTTTCCTCTACATTTTCCGGAGGCTCTCTTTCCACCTGCCTCTTTGTCGTAGCTTTCCCTTTCTGGGCAGCTGTAGCTGTTCCTTTCGGCGGCATTTTTCTGAAACCATAACGCACTTTTAGGAATGATATAATCCTAGACATGGCTCTATCGCACGATCTCATGAGAATAAGAATGGTCATTTTCCTAAATGCCCTGTAGCCACTTGTTTATTAGCGTCGCGCGCAATACACCATAAACAAGACTCTACTAGACACGGCTCGTAGACACTTCCTAGGGCGAACTGCTATGATACCACCTCTGTCACGACCCAGCAAGGGGCCGCGACGGGTACCCGAAACAATTACCGAGCACCGCTCACTCTACTGCTTGACTTGCTCATTTAATACTCTTTTACCAATTTTACATACCAATTGTAGGAAAATCATATTTAATCAAAACATAAATACTTTATATACATTTTCCTCTTGGCCATCAAAATAATATACATACATATGAAAACATCTTGTGAGACCATCTAACCCACACTGCGTATCTACGAGCCTCTACTAACATAATGAATACATAGACGGAACAAGACTCCGTCATGCCAAAAATATGCATATGTATATGTACATCAAAAGAATAGCCATAAGCACCTCCGAACAATGGAGTGCTATCTATCAGCTGACAGCTACTGAGGACCTGGGCCAAAGTCTCCTCCCTGTCTACCTGTGGGCATGAACACAGCGTCCGAAGAAAGGACGTCAGTACGTATATTGTACCGCGTATGAGAGGCATACATAATGAAAGGAGACATCAATAATATGGGAATAACATCAACTTGAGACATCTGAATCTGACTGATAATCATAAATGAAGTAATGCATGCTGTCTTACTCATACTCATCATCATAACATGTATGCATCATATGCAAGCTGCCCGTCCATGTCGGAACGGTGTGATAATCAATAATATTAGCCCGCGTCCGGGGTACCATCTCATGCCGCCCACTAGTGGTGTCTGCCCACGCCCGTAGGTCGTGTTGTATCCGTATCGCCGCCCGCCGAAGCGGTGTCTGCCCGGCCAACTAGGCCCGGTGTGAAATGCTCATGACATGCTCAATGTAAATACTCATAGTAATATGCTTATCATAAAATACTTATCTTATCATAATGCGTATATAAGACTCATGATCAACTTTACTCTATCGGGGTGACGTAAGGTCGTGATTCCCCGATTACATTATGGAACCATCATGGACATTCTGCCTCACCTTGAAAGGACTAGTACATAAGGTGAGTGTAGGCAAGGAATACCATCATCATCATTCTAGTGTCATCATATTGTATAACTTATCTCATATAGACATTCATAGGCATAAGCTTTTAACTTCTTAGAATGTAAGAACTCATGAAGGGAATAGTAATTCATGCTAAAAGATTCATGCCATTAGAAAGAAGGACTAGCCTCACATACCTTGGTCATTTAGCTAAGATATCGCTCACTTGTTCTCCGTCGATATCACGTCGTTACCTTCATAAGAGAATTCGTATCAACATTAGTAAACTAACTATAAGAACGCGTCGCTAATTCTAGGAGAATTTGGGCAGCGCTTCCTTCGCTCATACTACTTTTCCCACGTTCTATATCAACTCCCAATATTCATAATATTATTCGCAATATCATAATCGACAATCGTCATTTACGTACATTTGGCAAAATCCACCATTTTCCTCCAATTTTCCCTTATTTCTACTTCTAGCTCATCCTTGCATTTAATGCTTGTTTCATGATATAAACATCCTTTATAACGTATTTGTACTCACAATACTTCAACATTCGTAATTCAATTCCACTATCATTCATTTATGTCACTATTCACTCAATAATGACCCATTCCTATGTTCTTCTACATTTCAAGTGTCTAAGCTTTCCAATAATTCAAACAATCATGGAATAATCATGAAACTTACCTTGGATGATAGTAGAACAATCCTTAAGTTGAAATACTTCAATTAACCAAAACCCTAGTTCCACCCTTTGTGGGATTTCTTGACTTAGATGATCCTTTGTTGTGTTCTTACACTTGATTTCATGAATTTGGTGTTGTTGGTCTTGATGTTCTTTTGATCCTTTGGGATTTCTATAGATGAAGTATGTGGAGAGGTCTAGAAGTTTCTTGAGTTGTGTGGAAGAAAATGACGTGAATTGAGGCTTAAGTTCCCTTTTAATAATTCAAAATCTGGTCTTTAATGAAAATTTGTCGGGATGAACAGTGGTCATAAATTGCAGTTTACGGGACTGTATTGTGGTTTACGGTCCGTCCTCCATGGTCATTTTTAATCATCCCAGAATCAGAAAGTTTGGCTGAGGATTATGGCAATTTACGACTGAGGTTTACGGTCCGTAAACTAGTTTACGGGCCTCGTCCTCCAAGTCATTTTGAACCATTTTCACAATTTACAGAAAGTTGAGATTTTTGACAAGCTGGAGGACGATTGCACTATACGGTTCGTAAATCACTTTACGGGCCGTATAGTGCCATATACGACCACTGGACTGAAAAATTTTCCGCGACTTTCTTATTTTCAAAAATTCATAATTAGCCATTCCCGACTTAACAAAACATCATACACTCAAACTCTTCATCATTCCACTCATCATACAAGTGCGGAGAAATTTTCGAGGTGTAACATGATTGTATCAACGGGTATGGGTACCCCAGCAACTGCCGTAGTGGTATATGGAAGGCATCAATCGAGTAAGGGTACCGAAGTTCAAGTGACAATAAAAATAAATGGTACAAGTGTTACAAGGTAAGTTGATGTCACTTTCACTACAGGTTAAGATTGGAAAATTCTAATACCACGATATTTGGAAAAGAAAGAAAGTGAGTAAATGGAAGGCAAGGAGATCAAAATGTCGGAAAAAGGTGAAAGGTAAGAAACCTCGGTGAGTGAGATCCCCGAGAGAAACTACTGGCAAAGCATGAGACTATTTGGATAAAAATTCAAAGGTAGGCACGTGAAAAGGATAAAGTGTGGTAATATGGAACAAAAGAGGAGTGTGTGAGGTTCGAGAACCAATTTCAATAAATGGGGCTAAAGGAGTAGTGACTAGGACAGGGGATGTGAAGTAAGAGAAAGAATGCTTAGGCCTTGCGACGATGCTAGGAGATTTAGGTCCTTGAAAGGCACATAAAGGGATAAATGTGCGGCCATATTAATGTGGCCGCCTCGGACATGGAAGGGCTTTCCTGAAAGAATGACCTAAGAATAGAACGGATCTGCGCGGTTAAAGTAAAATTTCGCGAACTTCAGAGCCGATATTACAAATAACAAGAGGAGAAAAATGCTCGAGGAGGAAGAAACCCAAGGAGGGTTAAGGATGAAAGTAGAAAAGTATACTAATGGGTTGGCCAAAGGAAAAGGGAAGCATTTAGGAAGAAAATAACTGGAAACCTTTAACCATAGGAGTAAGAAGGATACCTTAACGAGTTAACGGTAGGAACCCGATTACACATCGAGGAAAGAACAAGAATGATAGGTCGACACTGTTGACTGGGAAATTAATGATATGGAATGAGAATTCATGTGGGGTCTGAGAGATTTGACCTTAGAGGAAATGGAATGAACTGTAAGAAACATTCATGGGGGACCGCTTGGTCACAGCATCATAAATATAATCAAAGGTTCGATGAGCGAGGATAGAAAGGAGATAAACTGTAAGAATTCTATGCTAAGAGCAAAAGTCGCAGGACGCTCGAGACAACATGGAGGCACAGCTGCAATACAAGCGCATGGTTAAGATGATTTACGAGTAAGTGAGCTAAATGGGCGAGAGGACTAATGGTGAATGGAGGGGTATGGAAATGTTGACAAAATGATGATATAGACAGAAAATAAAAGGAAGACTTATGATAAGAAGTTTTCGATATGTCATGCACAGAGTTGTAAAGAAAGACAAGGAGTAAAGTATAATGGAAGACTTCAAAAGGGACATAGTGAATCTCGACGTCTCCATGGACTTGTGAGTCCAAGACACCGTTAGTCACAAAATACAGAAGTATGGAAAGACAAAAAAGAAGGCATCGTAATTGGATACTCTTATAAGAATTCTAGTTAAAAAGGAGAGAGTAAGTAGCAAGAAGATAGACAGGCCAGATTATACGATGACGGAACCCGGCTTTAAGAAGAAAGTGAACGGCGGTAGGTAATTATCGTAGACAAGGATATTCGGAGACTGTTGGCGTATAAGGAGCCCCTTAAAAGGGGGGGGGGGGGGGGGGGAGAACATATTATATTAGACTTAAGAGGAATCGCAACACTTTCAAGCTCCAGAGGAAGAAAATTTATTAGCTCGGGGCAAGAGTTCGAAGCATATCGGCACATCAGGAGGATACCTGAAAGAAGTAGAAATGAACTGACAATAGGTGTACTATGAGACAGACATGAGGATAGAGAAGTAGCCGATAGCCACACTGGATCGTCAAGTGAAGATTGCGTACCAAAGATGTGGCTCTTGTTAAGGTGTTGTGACGAAACAATAACAGAGAAGAGATGATCTGGGAAGGACAAGGATAAAAATTTGGCATAGTGGATTAGAAAACCCATGACACGGAATGAGGACTTATGTAAAGACCGAGGAGTTCGATTATAAAGAAAGTAGGGTGAAAGATAAGGAATGGGCATGAAGAAAAGGACAACTATAAAGGGACCCTCCCGAAGTATTATAACACCCCATGAGGTCAGTTGAACATTCGAGGACGAATGTTCTAAAGGGGGGGGGGGGGGGAGGATGTTACATCCCGTATTTTGTACATTCGGATATTTCAAGGTAGTCGTGGTAAGTTAAGGGCAAGACTATTTTCCAAAGTTATTTTAATGTGTTGTTTATTAGTATGGAAATATTGAGAAAGACTAAGGGTAAAAAAGAAAAATTCACAAGGTGGTTCATGGTAATGTTGTGGAAGGCTAGGGGCAAAACGGCAATTTCACAAACAATTCAAGAAGGATCTTGAAGGGAACATTTTGGCCGTGTGGCATATGTCCACATTTTTATTTAATGGGGCTAATTATATATATGGACCAAAGCTTACATAACAAGACAATTATTCATCTTGTTTATTTTAAGAAACTTTAAGAAAAAGGGAGAAGGGGACATGTGTCCACTTTGTGTTGGTAGAAGCCATATATATATATATATATATATATATATATATATATATATATATATATATATATATATATATATATATATATATACAATTGATGACAAAATAAGGCATATTCATCTTTTAAATCAAGAAGCTTGGAGAAGAAAATAGGGGCTATTCGGCCATGGTTCCAAAAATTTGGCCCATGGAAATTGATCAAGAAAAATTAATTTCTTCTAGTATTCCAACTAATTTGAAGGCCCTAATTAACGTGGGGTGGTTGTTGAAGCAAGCAAACCATCCATTTGTGCAAGTTTACAACTCTAGCCAAGTTAACAAGTGGAGTGAGAAAGATATGTATTCAATCTTCTTTTACATGTGTTATAGATGATTTATGTATGTTGAGGTATGAAGGAATGGATGAAATTCATGAAATATGTATGGGTAGGTCATGGCCGAATGAAGGTTGTATTGGTAAGATGAGATGGATTGATTTTATTCAGTATTTTGATTGTTATAGTTGTGGATTTCATGATGAAAATGAAGGTTTGATAACTTGAAATGAAGTTGTGATCATTGTGGGATTATTGAAGAAATTAATATGACACTAGCATGGTTTCTTGTGTTGTGAAGATAATGTTGTCAACGCGTGGTTGTAGATATAATGCATGAATTTGGAGGTGAGAAATGTGTTGATTTTATTGAGTTTGGAAGATTGTAAGTTGGTTGTTGTGATTGAATTGAAAATAAGTAAAATGTTGTCGAATTATGTAAAAGGGAGTTATTAACGTTAGAATGTATTTTGAATTGATTGATGAAGTTGTTAATGTGTAGATTGTTGGTGTAGTTCATGAATTTGGAAGAAAAGAATGTGTTGTTGTTGTCTTTATTAAGTTTGGAAGATTTCGGGTTATTGTTGATGATTTGGCCGAGTTGAATTCTCGGATTGTTGTCGATAAATTGGCCGAGTTGAATTCTCGGATTGTTGTTGATAAATTGGCCGAGTTAGATTCTCGGGGATGGTGTAATTACAGGGGAGATGCTGCCGAAATTTCGGTAGATTATAAGTGAATTTATTTTAGAAACTAAGGCAAGTGTATGACGACGAATCTAATGTTATATCCCGTATTTTTATACATTGGGATATTTTAAGCTAAACGCGACAAGTTAAAGACAAGACTATTTTCAGGTACGAGGTAGAGACTTTAAACTTCCGATTTTGTTTCAATGCACAAGTTGCCTATAAATTTTATTTGGTATAGAAATATTATTGGAGATTAGGGATTAATTAACCATGATTAGATTATTAGGTGGGATTAAAATTTAATCACTTCACTAATTAAGCCTAAGAGGCCGTGTGGGCCCACCCGAATAAAAAAAAATCAAAATCAGAAAAATAACAAAACAAAGTGCAATGGTGAGTCAACAAAGGAGGGAGTACGTGTAACAATATGGGGGATAATATATATACAATTGAGTGTAGTGCAAATGACCATTTTCAAGTCATTTGTTGTAGACAAAGCTCAAGAGCAAGAAAAATATGCTCATGGCTGTGCTCGGCCAGATTGAAGGTTGAAAAAAAAATCAATTTTTGTTGCTTAATAAAAGTTCTAAGGAGAAGACAAGGAGATGGAGATGGAGATGGAGAGGAAGGCAAGCTCTCGGCCATAGCCATTGTTGGCCGAGAGGGTGAGCTTTGGAGAGGACAAAATTAGGAACTAAATTCTTAGGATAATTGTTGGTGTTCAAGGCATACAACAACGTGTAGTAGTTGGTGGAGAAGCAAGAATAAGTATAAAAATTTAAGACACAAATTGGAGCCAAGTATTCAAGGTAAGAATTGATCATTTCTTTTGCATTTAGAATGAGTTTGGATGTATTGTAAATATGTATAAATGTAAATTGAGTGTATAAAAATTGTGCACGTTGGTGTTGAATTGTTGTTGTTGAAGTTTAAAATGAGCCGTGTGATAGACTTATATGAAGTAATGTTTAATTTTCTTGTACATGTATTGAGGATGGTTTGAATGTGTTGTAGTGTGTATAAGTGAATGGAAATCATGAAGTTGTGTGTGGTTATGTTGAGGCCGTGTAGGGGCTGGTTTAGGAGAATTAGTGGACTGATTTATTTGATGCTTTAGTTGTTGTTGTTATGGACGTTATGGTGAATTGGATGCGTCGTGAATACGTGAGTTTGACGTATAAAAGAAATCGTGTATGTTGGTATAGGGAAATAGTCGAAGCCGTGGACTGTTTTGGTAAAAAGGATGGGTTAAATTTATTTTGAATGTCGATTGTCATTGTCGTGGGTTCTAAAATAAGAGTGAGGATATTGATGGTTAAAAATTGGAGTTAAAGTCGTTATGGGCTGTTGTAGAAGTTAGTATGTCGTTAATATAGTGTCTTGCGATTATATAAACAATGTTTCTAAACGTGTTGTTGTTGTTTTGGTTGAAGTTGGAAAATTGCGAGTTGTATGGTATGTTGGTCGGGCTGTTTGAATAATGTACGGGCTGTCCGGAACTCCCTCGAGTAATGTTTAAATAGTCTCGGGTTGATACTTGAATGCATGACTAGTGATATGCTTAGCGGTAGTAGTTGGATTGAATATGAACGAAACGTCGTCTAATTGTTTGGAAAGGAGTATTAACGTTAGAATATGTATTGAATTCCCTCGTAGCCTAATCGTAGTTTTTGATATCTTAATATAGGATAAAGTACGATTGGGCAGCGTGTACGAGTTGTATTACGACTAAACGCTAAAGGTATGTAAAGCCGATCCCTTCTTTCTTTTGGCATGTCCTAGAAGTAAGTAAGATATGATATGAGCCTTGGGGAAATTCTACTCTCTAATTCCAAGCATGACTCGTGATTTTTATTCGTTCTTGATGCTAGAACTTTTAGGATAGTCGAGCTATTGTTTCGAGTCTATTATATGATCGACTAATAAATGATGTATAAAACTTCCTACTCTTAAAGAATTGCATAATTAGAAGTATACTTGACTTTCATAAGCTATATCATGTTAAATTGATACATGTATATGAATCCTGAAACGTTCCTTGATATAGTTGTAATGACATTTAGGAAGAACTTAATATGATTAATATCCTGATGCTTGAGAGCTGATTAGTTTACTTATCTATTGAGTCTCAAAAGATGATTTGTATGTATGTGGTTGCTTATTACCCTGCTCGTGCTTACCGTTACATCCTTCACTGAGTCCCGGGCCAGGACATGTTTTCGTGCGCATATTCACTGCATTATTCACCGAGTCCCTCACTAGAGGGCCGGGACATGTTATATATATATATATATATATATATATATATATATATATATATATATATATATATATGTATATGATGATATGATGACATGATGATATGGGGATGGTGGCCAGGATGGCATATGATCGTTATTCACCGAGTCCCTCACTAGAGGGCCGGGACACGTTATATGTACATGTATACGATGATTTTATTTACCGAGCCCTTCACTAGAGGGCCGGGACACGTTATATATGTTTACATACATAATGATTATTTAGCTGTGATTACTAAACTCTATAATGATATGGGTATGATGTTGACACATATGATTTATGTTCGAAGGTAAGTCTTATGGTATTCTGGTTGTTGCACTAGGTCCTACACTCCTTGTCTCAGTATGATCCTATTTACTATATTTCAGTCTTTACATGCTCAGTACATATTCCGTACTGACCCCCTTTCTTCGGGGGGGCTGTGTTTCATGCCCGCAGGTACACACGCTCGTTATGGAGATCCGCCAGCCGAGGATATCTATTCAGTTGTTTTGGAGTGCTCCTTTGTTTCGGATCCTAGCTTTGTGGTATAGATCCTCTTTGTTGTTTATATATGTGTTTGTTCAGGGTACGGCGGGTCCCTATCTCGTCATATGATACTGTTGGTACTCTTAGAGGTCTGTGGACATATGTGTGGGTATGTATATAGTTGCTGTTTCGTTGTGTGGACATGACTTATGTTTGGGGCGTACCCATTCGTAGTGGCAGCCTTGTCGGCTTGCGTATATATATATGTTTGGGATGCTGTGTAAAATGGTAGCCTTGTCGGCTTATGTATTACTGGGACGTTCCCCTATATATGAAAGCCTTGCCGGCTTATGTGCGATATAAACTGTTGAAAGTTGTAACTCCTCAGGAGACAGGTGGCTTTGATATGCATATATACGACAGCTTTAAAAGAACGTCCTGCCTTTATATATAAATAAGTTCTTGCTATGCTAGCTGTAGATGATTATAGTTAACAGGTATGTATGAGTGTCCAACTCGGGCACTAGTCACGGCCTACGGGGTTGGGTCGTGACAAAAGTGGTATCAGAGCGGTTCATCCTCGGAGTGTCTACAGACCGTGTCTAGTAGAGTCTTGTTTATCGATGTGTTGTGCACCACATTTATAAACAGAAAGCTACAGGACATTTAGGGTGTCATCTTTCCTTCTTATTCTAGATCGTGCGATAGAGCTGTATTATCAGGATAATTCCTCCCTAACGGATTGTTATGTTTACAGTGATGCCTCCAAAGAAGGTGACAGCCGCCCAGAAGGGCAAGTCAGTAGCTGGAGAGACCAGTCAGACTCGGAGGATTACTAGGACTTATGCCCAATCTGCGCCTGAGATTAGGCTCCAGTCAGCGAGCTCCGCTACACCACCATTACCAGAGGAGCCTAGGGCAGCAGCAGCTGCAGATCAGGAGATGGCTCCACCGCCAGCTCCTGGGGTTCCAGCACCCGAGCATCCAGCTCCCCAGCCAGGGGCGGAGGATAGAGCTATGAGGGACGCAGTCCAGTTATTGACCAGGTTAGTGTCGGGGCAGGCTCGCAGACACGGATTTGGAGGTGACTATGCGGACAGACATGATAGTTTCAGGGTCCGTGATTTCTTGACATGTAATCCCCCAGAGTTCTATGGGTTAAAGCCCGCAGAGGATCCACAGGATTTCATTCGACAGATGTTGCGTACGTTGTGGATAATTAGAGCTTTCGAGACTAAGTCGGTTGAATTGGCTTCATATCGGTTGCGTGATGTAGCGGTTAATTGGTATGAGTCCTGGGAGTTGTCCAGGGGTGAGGATGCACCACCAGCAGTATGGGATGAGTTCGTGGAGGCCTTTCTGGGTCATTTTCTGCTTCCAGAGATGAGGCGAGCTAGAGTTGATAGATTTCTACACCTGAGACAGAATGGCAGAAGTGTTCGAGATTATAATCTCGAATTTGATTCGCTGGCTAGGTACGCGCCCACAATTGTAGCGGACATGGCTGATAGGGTGCATCGTTACGTGATGGGGCTGGATCGTTACGTGATGGGGCTGGATCATTACTTGATTGATAGTTGTATGGCAATGGCTTCTCAGCCCGGTATGGACATCGCTCGAGTGCAGACATATGCACAGGGAGTTGAGGACCGATATAGAGAGCGTCGATCTGATAGAGAGCATGGCAGGGGTCAGCATAAGAGAGTTAGATCAGCTGGGTATTCTTCGGGTGAGTTTCGAGGCGGGCAGTCCCAACAGCAGCATAGTAGATATCCTTCTCAGCCGGCATGGAGTGCACCTCCACGATTCACTGATAGGAGGTTTGGTAGCTCGGGGTATTCAGGAGCTGGTCAAAGTTCCATGACTTTAGGTTTCCAGATGCACAGGAATTCAGGCCAGACTAGGCCATCTATACCTCAGTGCCCTCGATGTGGCAGACGCCATCCGGGGGAATGCCGTCTCATTACTGGTGCTTGTTTCTCTTTGTTATATCCCGTGTTTTCACACGTTTGGAAAAAAAACTTGAATTATATTGGATTCTTGAGATATAAGGTCAAATTTGATATTTTGTTGGACATAGGAGTTATGCATGAAAGAATAGAGTCATGAAAGTGTGGGACAAGGTTAAGGGTAATTTTGGAATTCTGGAAATTAGTTTCGGGAATTACAAAATATGATTCACAAGTCATTGGGCTCAAAAATTGAATTGAAATTTAGGCCCAAATTAAGGGACATGGCCGGCCACTTAAGGCCATGATCCAAGCCCAATTTAGTTGGTCATGTGCTTGGTCATGTGACCAAGCACTTCAATTATATATGCATACAAGACTTGTGATAAGAATGAACAAGAACAAACAAGAGCAAAAATAAAAGAGAGAGCAAGAGGGTTTCGGGTGGAGCATGGAAAATTGACCCTCCAAAATATTGTTCCAAAATTTTTTCTTTTGTGGTTTTCCTACTAAATCAAGGTTCCTTTGTAACTTGGTATAGTTGGATAGGAGTGGGGAGCATTAGAATCACCAAAGTGAGCATATCTCCAAGTGAAGAAGACTTGAAGAAAAGGTAAGAATTTCTACCTTTTTATTGTGTTATGAAGTTTTGTTTGTGTTGTAGTATGTAGAAATGTGTTGATTATATGGAAAAATGGAAGTTTGCAAAGTGGGTTTGGAAATTTGAGGTATGGCCGTGTATATGCATGCATTATATGCTAATGAAGAATTGAAATTATGTTGTATTCTAGTTGTAAGTATGGTGGAATTCATATTGGGATTGAAAGTTGAATGATTTAGTTGAAGTTGCCAAAATAAGCATATGGCCGTATGGTAAGTTGGAATTGGGATAGAAATGAATTAAGTTGTTTAGTGTGTTAAAGTGTTATTGTGATGCTTGATATGTAAATGAAGTTAGAATGATATAAGTTTGTATTGAATTGGAATGTAGAAACTTATGTCGTTTTAGTATGATTTTCCGACATTAAGGAAATGAAGTTGTTTGGTTGTGAATTATGATGATCATTGATGAATTTGGAAGTTGGAAACTTGTTATGAAGTTGTATGCCAAAGATTTGATGTTTTGCATAAGTTATGATTTTGGCGGAAGATTGTATATCATGTATATCGAGTGTATATCTTAAGGCAAACGATATGAAATGTTTCTAGAACTATATGGTGATGATCTTGATTGTTGATGAATATGAAATTATTGATATTAGTTGAAAGTTTGGGTTGAAATGAAGGTTATGTCAACTTGTGAGAAAAATGTCTAGTTGAAGGATATTTGTGTTCTTAATGTTCTTTGTTGATGTTAATGTTGTCGTTTGGGTTGTTGTTGATGATTTCTAGCCGAGTTGAATTCTCGGGGTGCCATATGTATAGGGGAAGTGCTGCCGAAATTTCGGTAGCCAAATATGCTTAAAGTTGAAATAATGGCATTGATAACTCACAATTGGTAAACTTGACCAATTGCAGTTTTTCGACGAAACGGGAAGTGAGTTTGGAAAGGCTTAAGGAGTGTGAAAGGTATGTAAAGCAACCCCTATTCTTCCCTTGGCATGCCCTTAGTGTGTTAGGGTCGGATCCGGGCCTCGAAGGACCTCTTGGCCCTCGGAATCCGCAAGAGAAAATTTCAGCTTTTCCTTCAGTAGAATTGAACCATCTTTGATACGCTATTTCTTGAAATTATGCAACTTTGCTCCAAATTACTTGGAAAGTCATAGAATGTCCGTATAACCTTTTTAGGTGATACCATAAGCTTAGAGGGCATGATTTGAGCCCGCCGCCTTATTTGTCCCGAGGCGGGCCCACTATTTCCGGTTTCGCCCTTAATGTGCTAAAGCTTCCCTTTTCAAGCGATTTTTGAAAGAAATGTTTTGATTACCCTACTAATCGCTTAACGAATATTGTTTTAAATATTCTATTAAATATTACAAATTATTTTGACACTCGGAATGACTTCAGGAAGGTTATGTTTCTGTAATTTATTATGATGTTCGAGATACATTTATTATGATCCCGTCCGACTTCATTAGATTTGTCTATCTTTGATATGCCTCATCGAGTCTTTGAAACCATTTATGATATTTTTAAATTGCATTAGTCTCTCACTACTCCATTCGTGGATGTCCCAATGTTTCCCACACTGAGCCCGGGCCAGGATATGTTGTCAAGCGTCATTCTCTGCATTGTTCGCCGCGCCCCGATGTGAGGGGGCAGGTATAAGCGTACATGGGTCTGTGGAGTATGATGTGCCATGTCCGCCTATTCTGATCTGATCTGTTATGGCCATTCTGATATGACATTTTATGATACGGGGCCACGCCCCTTTTTCTGATTCCTCTGTATTGTGGCACTAGTGTCGGGAGGGTGACCACGTTCTGTCTGCCGAGTCCCGTGGCAGGGGCCGGATATGACATGACATATGTTTCTGTACACATTCTGTCTGTTTTGGAAATATGCATTTGACACTCTGGATTTTGTACTCATTTTCTGTAACAATTATGATTTGATTTCTGTGATTCCGCTTTACATATTCAGTACATATTTCGTACTGACCCCCTTTCTTCAGGGGCTGCGTTTTCATGCCGCGCAGGTACAGACGACAGGTTCGCTGATCCACACGTTTAGGATCCCATTTCTGCTATTTTGGGGCGCTCTCTTCTACAGAGCCCATCTTTTGGTACAGTCTGTCACTGCTATCTGGATATGTACTTTGTTCAGGGTATGACGGGGCCCTGTCCCGTCTTATGATTATGATATGTTCTGTAGAGGTCTGTGGATACATCTGTGTGGGTTCTGTACATATGTTTGGGATACTTTGTTCTATGATGGCCTTATCGGCCTATGTGTGCCAAGTCTGCTTTTTATGCTAAATTCTGTAGCGTCCACTAATATTATTATTATATTATTTTGTTAATATGCTAATTTGGGTATCGGGTACGTATAGGTGCCCAGCTAGGGCACTGGTCGCGGCCCACGGGGTTGGGTCGTGACAAAAGTGGTATCAGAGCGGTTCGTCCTCGGATTGTCCACAGACCGTGTTTAGTAGAGTCTTGTTTATCGGTGTGTTGTGCACCACACCTATAGACAGGAGGCTACAGGGCATTTAGGATACTACCCTTCTTTCTGTCTTAGATCGTGCGATAGAGCTGTGTTATCAGGATGACCCCTTCCTAACGAGTGGCTATATTTGCAGATATGCCTCCAAAAAAGGCAACAGCGGTCCAAAAGGCCAAGTCAGCAGCCTTGGGAGAGACTAGCCGGGTCCAGAGGATTACCAGGGCCCAGGCACATATTGCTCCGGAGACTTTGCCCCAGACAGAGGGTTCTTCTACACCGCCACTCGTGGAGGAGATAGGGGCAGCCGTAGCTGCAGATCGGGGGGCGGCTCCACCGCCAGCTCCCGCAGTTCCAGTACCTGAGCCTCCAGCTCCACGGCCAGGCACTGAGGATCAGTCTATGAGGGAGGCAGTCCAGTTGCTGACGAGACTTGTGGCAGGGCAGGTTCAGGGGCATGGACTGGGAGGTGACCGGGCAGTCAGGCGTGATAGTTCGAGAGCCCGTGGGTTTTTGACTTGTAGTCCTCCAGAGTTCTTCGAGACAAAGCCCGAGGAGGATCCTGAGGAGTTTATCAGGAAGATGCGGCGCACTCTAGATTTGATTAATGCTTCCGAGACAGAGTCAGTCGCGTTAGCTTCGTACCGGTTATATGATGTGGCGGCAAACTGGTACGAGTCATGGGGGCTATCCAGAGGGGACGGCGCTCCCCCAGCAGTTTGGGGCGATTTTCCTCAGGCATTTCTTGGACATTTTCTGCCCCCAGAGTTGCGACGAGCCAGATCTGATAGATTCTTATTATTGAGGCAGAAGGGCCGCAGTGTCCGGGACTATAGTTTGGAGTTTGATTCTTTGGCCCGATATGCACCTACTGTGGTGACTACTATGGCGGACCGGATGCACAGATATATTATGGGGCTGGATCGGTATTTTGTTGATAGCTGCTTAGTATTGGCTGCTCAGCCCGGTATGGACATTGCCCGTATTCAGGCCCATGCACAGGGTATGGAGGATCGGGGCAGAGGAGGACACCAGCCTGACAGGGGCCAGGATCGGAGACAGCCCAAGAGGGCCAGATCATCAGGAGATTTTCGGGGCAGACAGCCCCAACAGCCGCAGCAGCCTAGCAGATTTTCATCTCAGCCGGCGCAGAGCGCGCCTCCCCAGCCTACAGGTCGCAGGTTCGATAGCCCAGGGTATTCAGGAGCAGGCCAGAGCTCCAGGGCTTCAAGTTCGCGGACAGATAGGGGTTCTGGTCAGATGAGGCCACCCAGGGTTCAGTGTTCTCTTTGTGGAAGATATCATCCGGGAGAGTGCTACAGAGCCACCGGTGCATGCTTTTCTTGTGGTCGACAGGGCCATTCTGTGAGATATTGCCCGTATAAGGGTAGTTCGGGTGGTGCAGCGCAGCCTACCGGATCAGCCGCTGGGTCTTCATCTTCGTCAGTGGCTATGCGCCCTACGGGGCAGGGTTTTCCAGCACCGGCGGGTCGCGGCAGAGGCCGTGCTGGAGCTTCTGGTATTAGCGGTCCTTCGAACCATATTTATGCTTTGGCTAGTCGCCAGGATCAGGAGGCATCTCCTAATGTCGTTACAGGTACTTTATTGGTCTTCTCTCGGTCTGTGTATGCATTAATTGATCCAGGTTCGACTTTATCATATATTTCCCCCCTTGTTGCTGGAAAAATTGGTATTATTCATAACCTATAGAGCCATTTGAGGTAGCCACACCGATCGGGGACTTTATTGTAGCGAAACAAGTATATAAAGATTGTTCCGTAATTGTTTGTGACCGTGACACTAAGGCAGATCTGGTAGAGTTAGATATGACTGAATTTGATGTTATTATGGGTATGGATTGGCTAGCTTCCTGTTACGCTAATGTTGACTGCCAGAATAAGGTGGTTCGCTTCCAGTTTCCCGGGGAGCCAGCTATAGAATGGGCTGGTAATACAGCATCGCCGAAAGGTAAGTTTATTTCGTACCTTAAGGCGAAGAAAATGATCAGAAAGGGTTATATTTATCATCTGGTACGGGTGCAAGACTTGGAAGCAGAGACGCCGACACTTCAGTCAGTCCCCGTGGTTGATGAGTTTCCAGATGTTTTCCCCGACGAGCTTCCAGGTCTTCCTCCAGAGCGGGAAATAGATTTCTCTATTGATTTACTCCCAGACACTCAGCCTATCTCGATTCCTCCGTACAGAATGGCGCCTGCAGAATTAAAGGAGTTGAAAGAGCAGGTGAAGGATTTGTTAGATAAGGGCTTCATCAGACCCAGTACTTCGCCTTGGGGAGCCCCGGTATTATTTGTGCGTAAGAAGGATGAGTCGCTGCGTATGTGTATTGATTATCGGCAGCTGAATAAGGTAACTATAAAGAATAAATACCCCCTCCCCAGGATTGATGATTTGTTTGATCAGCTGCAGGGCGCTAAGTGTTTTTCGAAGATAGATCTTCGATCCGGCTACCACCAGGTACGAGTACGAGAGGGCGATATCCCTAAGACAGCTTTCCGGACCCGATATGGGCATTATGAGTTCAGGGTTATGTCTTTTTGGGCTTACTAATGCCCCCGCAGTATTCATGGATTTGATGAACCGGGTATTCAGGCCATTCTTGGATATGTTTGTAATTGTATTCATTGATGATATCCTGGTTTATTCTCGGTCCGAGACAGAGCACGCAGATCATCTGAGATCGGTATTAGGGGTACTCCGGCATCAGAAATTATATGCCAAATTTTCTAAGTGTGAATTCTGGCTGTCTTCAGTGGCTTTCTTGGGGCATATTATCGCAGCTGATGGTGTCCGGGTGGACACACAGAAGATCGAGGCCGTGAAGAATTGGCCCAGACCTACGACGCCCACCGAGGTACGAAGTTTCCTGGGGTTAGCAGGTTATTACAGGAGGTTTGTGGAGAAGTTTGCTTCGATTTCAGCGCCTTTGACAAGGCTGACTCATAAGGGAGCTAAGTTCCAGTGGTCTGACGCTTGTGAACGGAGCTTCCAGTTGCTGAAGGAGAAGCTGACTTCAGCCCCAGTTCTGACTCTTCCAGAGGGACCGGACGGGTATGTTATTTATTGTGACGCTTCTGGTATGGGGTTAGGCTGTGTATTGATGCAGCACGGCAGAGTTATAGCGTATGCTTCCCGGCAGCTCAAAAAGCATGAGAAGAATTATCCTACCCATGATCTGGAGCTCGCAGCGGTGATTCATGCTCTGAAGATATGGAGACACTACTTATATGGAGTTCATGTGGATATCTATACTGATCATAAGAGTCTCCAGTATATTTTCAGGCAGGGAGAGCTTAATTTGCGGCAGCGGAGATGGCTAGAGCTTCTGAAAGATTATGACGTGGATATTTTGTATCATCCGGGTAAGGCTAATGTTGTTGCAGATGCGCTCAGTCGGAAGTCTATGGGCAGTTTGGCCGACTTACAGCCAGACAGGAGAGAGATAGCCCGTGATATTCAGCAGTTGGCTAGTCTCGGGGTTCGTCTGGCCGATTCTGGAGATACCCAGATTTCTGTTCGAGGGGTTTCTGAGTCATCCATCAGGAACGATATTAAAAGGCGTCAATACGAAGATCCCGTCTTAGCTCGGTACAGGGACACAACCTATGATAAGGAGAGGACTCCGTTCGAGTTTTCACCAGACGGTACTTTGTTATACAGAGGCAGGTTGTGTGTACCTGATATTGCAGGCCATCGGCAGCAGGTTATGAGCGAGGCACATTATGCTCGCTATTCGGTCCATCCTGGGTCTACAAAGATGTATCATGATCTCCGATGCTTATACTGGTGGGACGGCATGAAGCGGGATATTGCAGAGTTCGTCGCCCAGTGCCCTAATTGTCAGCAGGTCAAGATTGAGCATCAGAAGCCGGGTGGACTGTTGCAAGAGATGGAAATCCCGAGTTGGAAGTGGGAGGTTATTAATATGGACTTCATTACAGGTTTGCCTCGCACTCCACAGAAGTATGATTCCATCTGGGTCGTCGTTGATAGGCTGACGAAATCAACCCATTTTCTTCCCGTCAGGACTACTTATTCCGCCGAGGATTATACCAGGCTCTATATTAGAGAGATTGTGAAGCTTCACGGAGTTCCTCTATCTATTATTTCTGACAGAGGCGCCCAGTTTACGGCGCGTTTCTGGAGGTCGTTTCAGGAGGGCCTAGGGACTCAGGTAAGTCTGAGCACAGCCGTTCATCCTCAGAGCGACGGACAAGTCGAGCGCACTATACAGACGCTGGAGGATATGTTGCGGGCCTGCGTTATTGATTTCAGAGGCAGCTGGGATGATCACTTGCCATTGATTGAGATTGCATATAATAACAGTTACCATTCCAGCATCCAGATGGCTCCGTACGACGCTCTATATGGCAGGAAATGCAGATCGCCGATCGGCTGGTTTGATATTGGAGAGTCGGAGTTGATTGGCCCAGATATGGTCCAGCAGGCCGTGGACAAGGTGAAGCTTATTCGAGAGCGACTGTTGGCAGCCCAGAGTCGACAGAAGTCATACGCAGATAGACGGCGTCGACCGTTGGAGTTTCAGGTAGGCGATTGGGTATTTCTGAAGGTATCGCCTATGAAAGGCGTGATGCGGTTCGGCAGAAAGGGTAAGCTCAGTCCGCGTTATATTGGGCCTTATCAGATTGTTCGGAAAGTTGGGAATGTCGCCTATGAGTTAGATTTGCCATCTGATCTGGAAGCGGTACATCCGGTGTTTCATGTCTCTATGCTCCGCAAATGGATTGGTGACCCTTCCAGAATATTCCCTGCGGATGATATTCAGGTGACGGAGCAGTTATCGTACGAGGAGCATCCCGTATCTATTTTGGACCGTCAGGTAAGGAGGCTCCGGAATAAAGATGTAGCCTCTGTTAAGGTACTGTGGCGGAACGATAACAGAGAGGAAATGACATGGGAGGCCGAAGAAGAAATGAAGAAGAAATATCCTCATCTGTTCCCTATGCCCGCAAGTAATCTTGAATCCCTGTTTAATATCATTTTAATACCAATCGTATGTCATATGTGTTGTCTATAATCAGAAACTCCCCCAAAGTATTTTCCAACCCTATAACATTAATTTTACATTCGAGGACGAATGTTCTAAAGGGGGGGAGGATGTTATATCCCGTGTTTTCACACATTTGGAAAAAACTTGAATTATATTGGATTCTTGAGATATAAAGTCAAATTTGATATTTTGGTGGACATAAGAGTTATGCATGAAAGAATAGAGTCATGAAAGTGTGGGACAGGGTTAAGGGTAATTTTGGAATTCTGGAAATTAGTTTCGGGAATTACAAAATATGATTCACAAGTCATTGGGCTCAAAAATTGAATTGAAATTTAGGCCCAAATTAAGGGACATGGCCGGCCACTTAAGGCCATGATCCAAGCCCAATTTAGTTGGTCATGTGCTTGGTCATGTGACCAAGCACTTCAATTATATATGCATACAAGACTTGTGATAAGAATGAACAAGAACAAACAAGAGCAAAAATAAAAGAGAGAGCAAGAGGGTTTCGGGTGGAGCATGGAAAATTGACCCTCCAAAATATTGTTCCAAAAAATTTTCTTTTGTGGTTTTCCTACTAAATCAAGGTTCCTTTGTAACTTGGTATAGTTGGATTGGAGTGGGGAGCATTAGAATCACCAAAGTGAGCATATCTCCAAGTGAAGAAGACTTGAAGAAAAGGTAAGAATTTCTACCTTTTTATTGTGTTATGAAGTTTTGTTTGTGTTGTAGTATGTAGAAATGTGTTGATTATATGGAAAAATGGAAGTTTGCAAAGTGGATTTGGAAATTTGAGGTATGGCCGTGTATATGCATGCATTATATGCTAATGAAGAATTGAAATTATGTTGTATTCTAGTTGTAAGTATGGTGGAATTCATATTGGGATTGAAAGTTGAATGATTTAGTTGAAGTTGCCAAAATAAGCATATGGCCGTATGGTAAGTTGGAATTGGGATAGAAATGAATTAAGTTGTTTAGTGTGTTAAAGTGTTATTGTGATGCTTGATATGTAAATGAAGTTAGAATGATATAAGTTTGTATTGAATTGGAATGTAGAAACTTATGTCGTTTTAGTATGATTTTCCGACATTAAGGAAATGAAGTTGTTTGGTTGTGAATTATGATGATCATTGATGAATTTGGAAGTTGGAAACTTGTTATGAAGTTGTATGCCAAAGATTTGATGTTTTGCATAAGTTATGATTTTGGCGGAAGATTGTATATCATGTATATCGAGTGTATATCTTAAGGCAAACGATATGAAATGTTTCTAGAACTATATGGTGATGATCTTGATTGTTGATGAATATGAAATTATTGATATTAGTTGAAAGTTTGGGTTGAAATGAAGGTTATGTCAACTTGTGAGAAAAATGTCTAGTTGAAGGATATTTGTGTTCTTAATGTTCTTTGTTGATGTTAATGTTGTCGTTTGGGTTGTTGTTGATGATTTCTAGCCGAGTTGAATTCTCGGGGTGCCATATGTATAGGGGAAGTGCTGCCGAAATTTCGGTAGCCAAATATGCTTAAAGTTGAAATAATGGCATTGATAACTCACAATTGGTAAACTTGACCAATTGCAGTTTTTCGACGAAACGGGAAGTGAGTTTGGAAAGGCTTAAGGAGTGTGAAAGGTATGTAAAGCAACCCCTATTCTTCCCTTGGCATGCCCTTAGTGTGTTAGGGTCGGATCCGGGCCTCGAAGGACCTCTTGGCCCTCGGAATCCGCAAGAGAAAATTTCAGCTTTTCCTTCAGTAGAATTGAACCATCTTTGATACGCTATTTCTTGAAATTATGCAACTTTGCTCCAAATTACTTGGAAAGTCATAGAATGTCCGTATAACCTTTTTAGGTGATACCATAAGCTTAGAGGGCATGATTTGAGCCCGCCGCCTTATTTGTCCCGAGGCGGGCCCACTATTTCCGGTTTCGCCCTTAATGTGCTAAAGCTTCCCTTTTCAAGCGATTTTTGAAAGAAATGTTTTGATTACCCTACTAATCGCTTAACGAATATTGTTTTAAATATTCTATTAAATATTACAAATTATTTTGACACTCGGAATGACTTCAGGAAGGTTATGTTTCTGTAATTTATTATGATGTTCGAGATACATTTATTATGATCCCGTCCGACTTCATTAGATTTGTCTATCTTTGATATGCCTCATCGAGTCTTTGAAACCAATTATGATATTTTTAAATTGCATTAGTCTCTCACTACTCCATTCGTGGATGTCCCAATGTTTCCCACACTGAGCCCGGACCAGGATATGTTGTCAAGCGTCATTCTCTGCATTGTTCGCCGCGCCCCGATGTGAGGGGGCAGGTATACGCGTACATGGGTCTGTGGAGTATGATGTGCCATGTCCGCCTATTCTGATCTGATCTGTTATGGCCATTCTGATATGACATTTTATGATACGGGGCCACACCCCTTTTTCTGATTCCTCTGTATTGTGGGACCAGTGTCGGGAGGGTGACCACGTTCTGTCTGCCGAGTCCCATGGCAGGGGCCGGATATGACATGACATATGTTTCTGTACACATTCTGTCTGTTTTGGAAATATGCATTTGACACTCTGGATTTTGTACTCATTTTCTGTAACCATTATGATTTGATTTCTGTGATTCCGCTTTACATATTCAGTACATATTTCGTACTGACCTCCTTTCTTCGGGGGCTGCGTTTTCATGCCGCGCAGGTACAGACGACAGGTTCGCTGATCCACACGTTTAGGATCCCATTTCTGCTATTTTGGGGCGCTCTCTTCTACAGAGCCCATCTTTTGGTACAGTCTGTCACTGCTATCTGGATATGTACTTTGTTCAGGGTATGACGGGGCCCTGTCCCGTCTTATGATTATGATATGTTCTGTAGAGGTCTGTGGATACATCTGTGTGGGTTCTGTACATATGTTTGGGATACTTTGTTCTATGATGGCCTTATCGGCCTATGTGTGCCATGTCTGCTTTTTATGCTAAATTTTGTAGCGTCCACTAATATTATTATTATATTATTTTGTTAATATGCTAATTTGGGTATCGGGTACGTATAGGTGCCCAGCTAGGGCACTGGTCGCGGCCCACGGGGTTGGGTCGTGACACTCTTGCGGCCGTCAGGGCCATACTATGAGGGAGTGTCGATTTGGGGGTGGTGCAGGTGGCGCAGCTCAGCCTGCTGGATCAGTTGCTGGTTCATCTTCTTCGGTGGCTATGCGCCCTATAGGGCAAGGTATTCCGACACCAGCAGGCCGTGGCAGAGGCCGTGGCGGAGTTTCCGGTTCTAGCGGTCCTTCGAACCGCATATATGCTTTAGCTAGCAGACAGGATTAGGAGGCGTCGCCAAATATGGTTACAGGTATACTATCAATCTTCTCCCGAGATGTATATGCATTGATAGACCCAGGATCCATATTATCATATATTTCTCCCTTTGTTGTTAGTAAAATTGGGATAAAACCTGAGTTTATAGAACCGTTCGAGGTAGCTACACCAGTAGGGGATTCTGTTATAGCAAAACAATTATATAGGGATTGTTCGGTGATCATATATAATCGTTGCACCAAGGCAGATTTGATAGAGTTAGATATGGCTGAGTTCGATGTTATTATGGGGATGGATTGGTTAGTTTCTTGTTATGCTAACGTTGATTGCAGAGGCAAAATAGTTCGATTTCAGTTCCCAGGGGAGCCAATTATAGAATGGAAGGGAAATACGGCATTGCCGAGGGGTAAGTTTATTTTATACCTCAAGGTAAGGAAGATGGTTAGAAAGGGTTATATTTGTCATCTGGTTCGTGTGCATGACTTAAAAGCAGAAGTACCGACTCTTCAGTCAGTCCCGGTAGTTAATGAATTTCCAGATGAACTTCCAGGTCTTCCTCCTGAGCGTGAGATAGAGTTCACTATAGATGTATTGCCAGACACTCAGCCCATATCTATTCCTCCTTACAGAATGGCACCTGCAGAATTGAAAGAATTGAAGGAGCAACTGAGAGATTTATTAGAGAAGGGCTTCATCAGGCCCAGTATATCACCTTGGGGAGCACCAGTATTATTCGTACGGAAGAAAGATGGGTCGCTGCGGATGTGTATTGATTATAGACAGCTGAACAAAGTAACAATAAATAACAGATATCCCCTCCCCAGGATTGATGATTTATTTGACCAGTTGCAGGGTGCTAAGTGTTTCTCGAAGATAGACTTGCGGTCAGGTTATCACCAGGTGCGGGTAAAGGAGGTAGACATTATGAAGACTGCATTCAGGACCCGATATGGGCATTACGAGTTTAAAGTGATGTCCTTTGGGTTGACCAATGCTCCAGCAGTATTTATGGATTTGATGAACCGGGTGTTTAAGCCATTCCTTGACCTGTTCGTGATTGTATTCATTGATGATATTCTGGTCTATTCACGATCAGAAGAAGAGCATGCAGATCACTTGAGGACGGTACCTAGGGTCCTCCAGCACCAGAAATTATATGCTAAGTTCTCTACATGTGAATTCTGGTTGACTTCAGTAGCGTTTCTGGGGCATATTGTTGGAGCTGATGGTATTCGGGTAGACTCGCAGAAGATTGAGGCCGTAAAGACTTGGCCTAGACCTACGACACCCACTGAGGTACGTAGTTTTATGGGGCTAGCAGGGTACTACAGGAGATTTGTGGAAAATTTTGCTTCGATTTCAGCGCCTTTAACAAGGCTAACTCAGAAGGCAACTAAGTTCCAGTGGACCGATGCTTGTGAACGAAGCTTCCAATTATTGAAGGACAAGTTGACTACAGCTCCAGTTCTAACTATTCCTGAGGGGCCAGATGGCTATGTTATTTATTGTGATGCTTCCGGTGTTGGGTTAGGTTGCGTATTGATGCGGCATGGCAGAGTTATAGCCTATGCCTCCCGACAACTCAGGAAGCACGAAAGAAATTATCCTACCCACGATCTGGAGTTGGCAGCGGTGATTCATGCTTTGAAGATATGGAGACATTATCTATATGGCGTACATGTTGATATTTATACAGATCATAAGAGTCTCCAGTATATCTTTAAGCAAAAGGAGCTGAATTTGCGGCAAAGGAGATGGCTAGAGTTGCTAAAAGACTATGATGTTGATATTCTATATCACCCAGGAAAGGACAATGTTGTAGCAGACGCACTCAGCCGTAAATCTATCGGTAGTTTGGCAGATGTGCCACCAGGGCAGAAAGAGATAGTCCACGAGGTTTGTCAGCTAGCTAGTTTGGGAGTTCGTTTGGCTGATTCTGATAATGGTAGCATTTTTGTGCGAGGTGTTGCTGAGTCCTCTATTATAGAAGAGGTGAAGAGACGTCAGTATGAGGATCCTATTCTTGTACATTACAGAGATACAACACTTCAGAAGGACGAGACCCCATTCAAGATTTCATCTGACGGAGTACTACGATACAAATGCAGATTATGTGTACCTGAGGTTGCAGGATTACGGCAACAGGTTATGGGGGAGGCACACTATGCTCGTTATTCTGTTCATCCAGGATCAACAAATATGTATCATGACCTTAGATGTTTGTATTGGTGGGATGGTATAAAAAAGGACATAGCAGAGTTTGTTGCCCAGTGTCCAAATTGTCAGCAGGTTAAGATCGAGCACCAGAAGCCTGGGGGACTATTGCAGGAGATGGAGATTCCGACTTGGAAATGGGAGGTAATCAATAAGGACTTCGTCACAGGTCTACCTCGCACTCCACGGAAATATGATTCTGTCTGGGTCATCGTTGATAGATTGACGAAATCAGCCCACTTCCTTCCAGTCAGGACTACATATTCAGCTGAGGATTATGCCAGGTTATATCTTAAGGAGATAGTGAGACTTCATGGAGTTCCCACAGCTATCATCTCTGATAGAGGAGCCCAGTTTACAGCTAATTTCTGGAGATCCTTCCAGGAGGGATTGGGGACACAGGTGAGTCTCAACACAACATTTCATCCTCAGACTGACGGACAGGCCGAGCGTACCATCCAGACACTACAAGATATGTTACGGTCCTGTGTTATTGATTTCAGGGGTAGTTGGGATGATCACCTGCCACTTATTGAGTTTGCTTATAATAACAGCTACCATTCTAGCATCCAGATGGCACCGTATGAGGCTCTATATGGCAGGAAGTGCAGATCACCTATAGGCTGGTTTGATGTTGGTGAGACTAAGTTGATAGGCCTAGATATGATTTAGCAGACTGTCGATAAGGTGAAGCTTATTCAGGAGAGATTACTGGCAGCCCAGAGTCGACAGAAATCATATGCAGATAATCGACGTCGACACTTGGAATTCTAGGTTGGTGACTGGGTATTTTTGAAGGTGTCACCCATGAAGGGTGTTATGAGATTCGGCAGGAAAGGAAAGTTGAGCCCGAGATACATTGGGCCTTATCAGGTTATCCGTAAGGTAGGCCAAGTTGCCTACGAGTTAGACCTACCAGCGGACTTGGAAGCAGTACATCCGGTCTTCCATGTATCAATGCTTCGCAAGTATATAGGCGATCCTTCCAAGGTGTTTCCTGCAGATGATATCCAGGTAATAGAGGAGTTATCATACAAAGAGCAGCCTATAGCCATACTTGATTGACAAATCAGGAGGTTGTGAACCAAAGACGTGGCTTCTGTTAAAGTATTGTGGCGAAACAATAACAGGGAGGAGATGACTTGGGAAGCTGAAAAAGAGATGAAGTAGAAGTACCCTAACTTGTTTTCTACGCCTACAGGTAACCAAAACCCCCTTGCCTAATTGTATTAACTATCTGATCAATATATATGTTGGCGAATAAAGAAAACCTTTCACAAGATTCTTATGGAACCCGACGGGATTAATTTAACATTCGAGGACGAATGTTCTAAAGGGGGGAAGGATGTTATATCCCGTATTTTTATACATTGGGATATTTTAAGCTAAACGCGACAAGTTAAAGACAAGACTATTTTGAGGTACGAGGTAGAGACTTTTAACTTCTGATTTTGTTTCAATGCACAAGTTGCCTATAAATTTTATTTGGTATAGAAATATTATTGGAGATTAGGGATTAATTAACCATGATTAGATTATTAAGTGGGATTAAAATTTAATCACTTCACTAATTAAGCCTAAGAGGCCGTGTGGGCCCCACCCGAATAAAACAAAATCAAAATCAGAAAAATAACAAAACAAAGTGCAATGGTGAGTCAACAAAGGAGGGAGTACGTGTAACAATATGGGGGATAATATATATACAATTGAGTGTAGTGCAAAGGACCATTTTCAAGTCATTTGTTGTAGACAAAGCTTAAGAGCAAGAAAAACTTGCTCATGGCTGTGCTCAGCCAGATTGAAGGTTGAAAAAAAAATCAATTTTTGTTGCTTAATAAAAGTTCTAAGGAGAAGACAAGGAGATGGAGATGGAGATGGAGAGGAAGGAAAGATCTCGGCCATAGCCATTGTTGGCCGAGAGGGTGAGCTTTGGAGAGGACAAAATTAGGAACTAAATTCTTAGGATAATTGTTGGTGTTCAAGGCATACAACAACGTGTAGTAGTTGGTGGAGAAGCAAGAATAAGCATAAAAATTTAAGACACAAATTGGAGCCAAGTATTCAAGGTAAGAATTGATCATTTCTTTTACATTTAGAATGAGTTTGGATGTATTGTAAATATGTATAAATGTAAATTGAGTGTATAAATATTGTGCACATTGGTGTTGAATTGTTGTTGTTGAAGTTTAAAGTGAGCCGTGTGATAGACTTATATGAAGTAATGTTTAATTTTCTTGTACATGTATTGAGGATGGTTTGAATGTGTTGTAGTGTGTATAAGTGAATGGAAATCATGAAGTTGTGTGTGGTTATGTTGAGGCCGTGTAGGGGCTGGTTTAGGAGAATTAGTGGACTGATTTATTTGATGCTTTAGTTGTTGTTGTTATGGACGTTATGGTGAATTGGATGCGTCGTGAATACGTGAGTTTGACGTATAAAAGAAATGGTGTATGTTGGTATAGGGAAATAGTCGAAGCCGTGGACTGTTTTGGTAAAAAGGATGGGTTAAATTTATTTTGAATGTTGATTGTCATTGTCTTGGGTTCTAAAATAAGAGTGAGGATATTGATGGTTAAAAATTGGAGTTAAAGTCGTTATGGGCTGTTGTAGAAGTTAGTATGTCGTTAATATAGTGTCTTGCGATTATATAAACAATGTTTCTAAACGTGTTGTTGTTGTTTTGGTTGAAGTTGGAAAATTGCGAGTTGTATGGTATGTTGGTCGGGTTGTTTGAATAATGTACGGGCTGTCCGGAACTCCCTCGAGTAATGTTTAAATAGTCTCGGGTTGATACTTGAATGCATGACTAGTGATATGCTTAGCGGTAGTAGTTGGATTGAATATGAACGAAACGTCGTCTAATTGTTTGGAAAGGAGTATTAACGTTAGAATATGTATTGAATTCCCTCGTAGCCTAATCGTAGTTTTTGATATCTTAATATAGGATAAAGTACGATTGGGCAGCGTGTACGAGTTATATTATGACTAAACGCTAAAGGTATGTAAAGCCGATCCCTTCTTTCTTTTGGCATGTCCTAGAAGTAAGTAAGATATGATATGAGCCTTGGGGAAATTCTACTCTCTAATTCCAAGCATGACTCATGATTTTTATTCGTTCTTGATGCTATAACTTTTAGGATAGTCGAGCTATTGTTTCGAGTCTATTATATGATCGACTAATAAATGATGTATAAAAATTCCTACTCTTAAAGAATTGCATAATTAGAAGTATACTTGACTTTCATAAGCTATATCATGTTAAATTGATACATGTATATGAATCCTGAAACGTTCCTTGATATAGTTGTAATGACATTTAGGAAGAACTTAATATGATTAATATCCTGATGCTTGAGAGCTGATTAGTTTACTTATCTATTGAGTCTCAAAAGATGATTTGTATGTATGTGGTTGCTTATTACCCTGCTCGTGCTTACCGTTACATCCTTCACTGAGTCCCGGGCCAGGACATGTTTTCGTGCGCATATTCACTGCATTATTCACCGAGTCCCTCACTAGAGGGCCGGGACACGTTATATGTACATGTATACGATGATTTTATTTACCGAGCCCCTCACTAGAGGGCCGGGACACGTTATATATGTTTACATACATAATGATTATTTAGCTGTGATTACTAAACTCTATAATGATATGGGTATGATGTTGACACATATGATTTATGTTCGAAGGTAAGTCTTATGGTATTCTGGTTGTTGCACTAGGTCCTACACTCCTTGTCTCAGTATGATCCTATTTACTATATTTCATGCTTTACATGCTCAGTACATATTCCGTACTGACCCCCTTTCTTCGGGGGGGGGGGGGGGCTGCGTTTCATGCCCGCAGGTACAGACGCTCGTTACGGAGATCCGCCAGCCTAGGATATCTATTCAGTTATTTTGGAGTGCTCCTTTGTTTCGGAGCCTAGCTTTGTGGTATAGATCCTCTTTGTTGTATATATATGTGTTTGTTCAGGGTACGGCGGGGCCCTATCCCGTCATATGATACTGTTGGTACTCTTAGAGGTCTGTAGACATATGTGTGGGTCTGTATATAGTTGCTGTTTCGTTGTGTGGACATGACTTATGTTTGGGGCGTACCCATTCGTAGTGGCAGCCTTGTCGGCTTGCGTATATATATATGTTTGGGATGCTGTGTAAAATGGTAGCCTTGTCGGCTTATGTATTACTGGGACGTTCCCCTATATATGACAGCCTTGCCGGCTTATGTGCGATATAAACTATTGAAAGTTGTAACTCCTCAGGAGACAGGTGGCTTTGATATGCATATATACGACAGCTTTAAAATAACGTCCTGCCTTTATATATAAATAAGTTCTTGCTATGCTAGCTGTAGATGTTTATAGTTAACAGGTATGTATGAGTGTCCAACTCGGGCTCTAGTCAAGGCCTACGGGGTTGGGTCGTGACATCTAATGATTGTGTAAATTCTTTTAAATGTAGACTAGCAAGCTTGGATAAATAAGCGTAGCTAATAGGACGTGGAACAGGTATGTTAAGGCTCGTCCCTTTCTTTCAAAGGCATGATTCCGATGTTATGGCTTCATAAATGTTTCCATATCTTCCCTGTTCTCAAAAGTTAGATGTATATGACTCCAAGGCATAATTCCTTTCCTAACAATTCATAGTTGTTTTCCAAAATGCCATATTTTTCCCAAACTAGAGGTTTATGATTTTGAAAGCCCTTATGACAACAAGGATGGACACGTTTGTATCATGATGGCAATGATGCCAAAAATGAGAATATCTTCCTACGATAATTATTATGAGAATGATTCCATGTTTAAAGGTACCAAGTTTACCATTTCAATGACGATATATGAATGTTGAGCTATTTCTTGATTTCCCAATTTTATTCATGGATGACGACTATTTTTAAGGATTCCAAGGTATATGAAGTGACGCCTTATGAGATTTATGATCTTATTCTATGTTCTCTTAATGCTGTTATTTGTTGCTAGTCTCATCTTATAATAATTGTTCCTTCAAGGTGAGACAAAGCCATGATGATTATTCCATAATATAATCGGAGGTTACCGACCTTACGTTACTCCGATAGAGACATAACATTCCTTGGGCTCTCCTGCATGCTACTTACATGATACATGTATATGATATATGTATATGACACATGAACAAGATATATGCACATGATACATGAACATGATATATGTATATGTATATGAGGAATATGGGAAAAAGGGCCAGAGCGCTATATACGCTGGGATATGCAGACGATATATGTATCTGTATATGACATGATATCATCCCGGACGCGGGATATATGTGGCTAAATGGATCGGAGTCGACGCCTCGGCAATATGATATGTTTTATTTTCTATATATATATGAACAAGAAATGTTTTTCAAAGGAAGTATTACTATGTATATATGTATATATGTGGATCGGGCTGCACGTTCCGCAGCACTCAGCATGCATGGTACCGCCAAAAGGCATTCATTGTCCAAGTTATTCTTTTATCTTACGGTATGCCCTATATGTCCATCCTGTTATTACTCATACCTTACGTCCCTTACTATGTTACTATTCATGCCTTGCATACTCAGTACATTGCTCGTACTGATCCCCTTTCTTCGGGGGCTGCGTTTCATGCCACGCAGGTACACCCAGATGAGTAGAAGCCATTATAGCAGATGTACCAGCTGGATTGGCGAGCTCTATTTCCTTCCGGAGTGTTGCCGAGTCAGAGTTTATATGTTATGATTTCTGATTGATGTTAGAGACTTTGCAGACAAAGTCGTGGGTATAGGATGTAAGTCTTGTAAGCGGCTCCACCAGCCGATGTGTCGTTATGTATTATGTTACAGATTCCTTATGATTACAGATTCTACTTGATTTGAGCACAATGGAAAGAAATTTTCTAAAAGCCTTACTATGTATTTCATGCTTATTTGATTTAAAAGTCCAAGGAGACTATGTGTGTACTAAAAGTCAGAGGGTTCGCTCGTCCCTAAGTAAGGGTCGGGTGCCTATCACACCCTAGCGAGATTAGGGTGTGACACTATCTTTGAGAATTTGGCACTCTATAACTGATCGAATAAATCATCAATTCTCGGAAGGGGATACTTGTTCTTTATCGTCACCTTATTCAGTTGCCTGTACCCGTCTAGCTATCATTGGGTCATCAACGGGTGTAGATACCTCAAAATGTTTAATCGACTCAGGTTTTACCCCAAACCAACCGGCAACATAAGGTGTAACATATGATAACGTAGAACCCGGATCAATCAATGCATATACATTGTGCGAGGATGCTGATATTATACATGTAACCACATCAGGTGAAGACTCGAGATCCTGTCACCCAACTAATATATAGATGCGATTTTGAGGACCGCTCAAGCTATATGGTCCCCCGTACCTGTCACGACCCAACCGTAGGGCCGCGACGGGCACCCGGTGCTAGCCTACCCGGGCACCTCTTAACATACCTTTACATTCACATCTAGGTGAGCCACATATTATATCATACATTTCTATTCATCAATCATACGAATCCCATTGGGCATTAATACCTTTATATCAATGTTAGCAACTAAGCCCATATCAATGTACATAAGCTGACGAGGCTAAAAAAATGATATCCAAAATATAGGCCGATAAGGCCAAACACATCTAACTATATACACATGTCTACGAGCCTCTAAGGACAGGTGTTACACCTTGGAAAATTCCCCATTAGTGCTCAGTGAATAGGTTAGTGAAGAGAACGACGTATACGACATTTCGATAAGTAAGAAATAACATATGATGATCCTAATCGATATTTCAAAGACATTTGAGGTAAGGAAAGAAAGTGGTTAAAGAGAGCGAGGTATAGGTGGTGTATCGGAAGAGAATTATGAGCATCGAATTAATAATGACTTAATAGTGTCTTGGAGAAGAGTTATAAAATTCCTTAGATATTTAATGAAGTGTTAAACAAGTGCTAAGAATGTTCCATAAGAATTGGAGATCAAACGAAACGACGAGAACAACTTCGGAAAAAGCTGTGAGTTCCACGACCATGTTTCACGGACCGTGAAACTTTCCACGGACCGTATACTGGTCC